>NC_069787.1:107184759-107487789 GCF_027406575.1 Nycticebus coucang | reverse complement strand
ATTGCAGGAGGGGAGGGAAAGGCATCCTTGTTGCTCTGTATTCACTGAGAGTTTGGCAAATAAAAGAAAGTTCTTTGGATAATAACGGAAATCCAAGAAAACCCTGACAAATCAGCTTTCAAAGCAAATGGCTCAGGATGTACTGATAAATATGCTATGGAAACGCTCTGTGGGGTGTGGAGACTGCCGACAGTGAGACACAAATGGAATCATCTAATTATCAGCTTGTAATATTGCTCAGAGTGCAACCCCCTCCACCAACATTTGGAAACCCCCGTCTGCGGGTTGTGAAGCGTCCCTTCTTCATTCCATTTGGGTCTCTTGGTGACTTCCTTCTTTTAGTCATGGTTTGGCCTCCAAATTCTGCGGAAGTCTCTTTCTCGCCAGTAATCACAGCAGTCACTATTTGTTACCTGCCCATTATAGATCTGAAGCTTTACCTGTGCTACAGGACTGAGCTACAGCACAGAGTTAGTGCATTTGGGAAGTGATTTTGGGAGGAAGGAAAGATGAAGCGGAGGGAGGAAATCAGGGCAGGAGGATGAGCCAGTCGGGGGAAGGGGACATTGTTGATGTCTTCACTGTGTGCAGTGCGGGTTTCTTTACACTGAGGCCCCTGAGAAAGTGAGAGTGCTGCCCAGAAATGCTCCTCACCTCCAGGACTGACTGCTTTTATACTATTGGCTCATGAGCCATTTCCTTCAAAAGCTGATTTCTCAAGGTTTTCTTGGATTTCCATTATTATCCAAAGAACTTTCTTTTATTTTCCAAACTCTCGGTGAATACAGAGCAACAGGGATGCCTTTCCCTCCCCTCCTGTAAAATCACTGACTTCTCCTGCTTCAGCATCCTGACCTGGAGTCTGAGGCTTTACGACTATTAAATCTCAACAAATCAAAGATGTTAATTATTGTGTCTTTCTCCCTCTGCTGGCACACCTGCCTCCTGTCTGGTCTCTCCTTCCCTGTGAAGCACCTGCTCGCAAGGATGACAACATTGCTGTACTTCTGAACTGTGCTCACTGGAGCCAGCAGGCTCCCGCTGCCCAGGAGGCGGCCCTGACAGGCAGCAGGAAGGCTCAGTGGGGCACAGGTGCACTGCACAGGGGACTGGTGGCCGAGGTAGGTTCCTGGGCTTCAGGGACAGGGCAGGTATTGTTCAGGGAATCTAATTCTCATGTCACTTTGCCAACTTTAAGCTTCCAGGTGAGGCTCTGTCAAGAGAAAGAGAATTTTCTAGGTTTGGCCAGCATTTACAGAACCACAGAGGACTTGGGAGTTTCCTTTTTCACGTCTCGCGGCAGGTGAGGAGACCCAGCATCTAAGGCTGGGAGAAGAACATGGCTTAGAAAAAAGGAAAGGCCAAACTCTGGTTCTGGCAAATTCTAATCCCAAGGATTTGTGAGGAAACAGGCTTAGGGACAAGCCAGGAGCAAGCAGCAAGTGGGACAGCAGTGCCTCTTTCTCACTCTGCCTGGGGCCCCGGCTCTGGGGGGGGGTGGTGGCTCTCCTGTGGCCAAGGTGTACAGAGCAGCTACGTGTCTGCTTGGAAACCCTGGCCCCAGGTCACCTCAGTAAGGTGTGGTGAGCTGAGAGGAGGCTTGATTTATGAGCCAGAGGCAGCTCTGGGCTCCCCAAGGTTCATGAGTGATGTGTTAGTTTCCCACTGTTGCAATAACAGTTACCACAAACTTTGTGGCTTTGTACAACACAGATTCATTCTCCTGCAGTTTTGGGGGCACGTTTCTATTTTTATTTATTTATTTTTGGAGCTTTATTGTTTAATCATAGTTGTGTGCATTAGTGCAATTAAGGGGTACAAAGTGCTGGCTTCATATATAATCTGAAATATTCTCATCAAACTGTTCAATGTAGCCTTCATGGCATTTTCTTAGTTAGTGTATGTAGACATTTGTATTCTGCCTTTAGTAAGTTTCGCCTGTACCCATTCTAAGATGCACCGTAGGTGTGGCCCCACCCATTGCCCTCCCCCAAGGAATGGAGGCACTTTTGAAGTGCTTTTTCCTGGACTGAGATTGAGTCGTTAGCAGGGCCGCCTGCCTTTTGGTGGCTGAATCGAAGGACCTGTCTCCTTCCCTTCTCTGGTTTGCAGAGGCTGCTGTGTCCCTGGCTGGCAGTCTCACACCACTCTGACTCCTGCTTACATCTTCACAGTCTCCTCTAGCACCACCTTCCTGCCTCGCCACTTATGAGGACACTTTCATTACATTAGGCTTCTAAGTATTATCCATAATAACATTTCTATCTCAAGATCCTTCATGTGGTCACATATTACAAACCCTTTTTGCCAGATAAGGCAGCACATTCACAGATTTCTGGGGTTAGGAGGTGGCCATCTTTGGGAGTCATTATTCTATCTGTCTGCCACAGAGGCTGACAGGGCACCCTGAGGTGCCCAGGCAAGGTGGCATGCCAGAGAGGTAGTAAGGCAGCCCATAGCTGGGACCTGAGGCATGATAAGGCTACAGTAAAAGGGCTTCAAACGGGAGCAACACGGCTCAGGCGATGGGCTGGAGCACTGGGTGCCGGCACGCTGGCAGCCTCTCTCAAGGGAAGCAGAACAAATGGGCTAAGTATATCAGCAGCCACCTTTCCAGAAGCAGACAATCCAGCCGCTGTATAGTTCTGACCCAAGAGGACCTAGAATGTCCCATGTGGGTCTGAGAACCCTTCTCTGCCAACACCATGAAGCCATGGCAACCACCTCTCCCTGAATGTTTAGAAGCTCTCTTGGAGATGGAAAGAGGCAAGGGGAGGGACTCTGGGAAAGGGGCTTGTCAGGGAGCACACTCACACTCACACACTCACACACATTAGAGAAATTAAGAATTTGCATTTTCTTTTCACATCCATGGGAGAGTCACTGTATTCGTGACCCTCCCCACATACATGATTTACCCAGAACAGCCTTTCAAAATGATATCTTGGAAAAAGTCATTAAATATTCTGCCTGAATATTTGTTCTGGACATTCTCTCCCCTCTGTTTGGGACATCTGTTCTTATAGGAAAGTAAGTCTTACAGGCAGGGCTGCTGAGCAAGGTAGTGTTACTGCATTGGAAGAAACAAAGCCAAAGTATCCAAGAGGCTAGTCTTTAACAGCAGAATTAGAGTGCTGACAATGCCCAATTATTTTGCTCATTAGGGTGACCGGTCTGAACTGCACTCACTATTCTCCAATTAACTCCTTGGCACTTGGCTATAATAATGATTGAGCTAGCCTATTTGACTCTCCATGTGGCTGAACGAGCAGAAACAAGTAAACCGACTCTACATCATTCTAACACTCTTTCCTCACCAAGAATAAAAGATTTCTTCACTTTTAGTTTCTTCCAGGAGCTTTAGAATTCCATGCAAGTAGTGCGGATTTGACAGGCAAAGCCTCTTGCCTAAAACAAATGTGCTCACATCCTGGCCCTGGGAACTTGGGCCTGTGACTCGCTCTCTCCTGTGTGTTAGAGGAAGGAATACCACCCACCATCAGCACCAGGGACCCTGTGGGTACAGGGATCCAAGAAGCCCCCCCACATAGGGAGTCCAGCATTCTCCATGGAGAATGGGACACATATACAAAAGACAGGTGTGTCTCTTTAAAGAAAAACCAGACTTCTCAAACAGACATGTTATCATGTGGTTATCTTAAATCAAAATAATAGCTTTTTTTTTAAACAGTAGTCTCAAACTGGTGACCAGAGGGTAAAAGTGGACTGTGGAATATTTTTTTCGCTTAATGATACATCTTTTTTAAATGAGAAAATATTAAACATTGGGATATTTTACATGGAAATCTGATTTCCAGCTTCTGAAAAATTGGAAGTACAGCACTGGGCATGGATTCTTGTATGGTCTAGAGCTGTGTGGTGGCTGAAGCTTTATTTTTTAAATTTATTTTAATGTTTTTTGCAGCTAAATCTTTAATTCGTTCAGCAGGTATCAGGCTTCAGCCAGCCAGGTAGCTTCACTCATTCTTGCTGCTTCTTCCCACCCAGAATTAGTAACACTTGGGATTCTTTATTTTTCTTCATTTTTATTTTTTTGGAGACAGAGACAGAGTCTCAAGCTGTTGCCCTGGGTAGAGTGCCGTGGCGTCACAGCTCATAGCAACCTCAAACTTTTGGGCTTAAGTGATTCTTTTGCCTCAGCCTCCCAAGTAACTGGGACTACATGCTCCCACCACAACGCCTGGCTATTTTTTTGTTGCAGTTGTCATTGTGGTTTAGCTGGCCAAAGCCAGGTTCGAACCTGACAGCTTGGGATTCTTGCAGGAGAATGGTCCCCAGGGTGTATAAACTGGGTATATATAAAAGTGGCACGACCCTGAGCTTCCCCAGGTAGAGCTGTGCCTTTCTTCTCTCTATCCCTGGTACCTACTACAAGTTCTGGCACAAATACTGGCCAACTGAATGAACTTGACTTTAATATCTTGCACTCATTACACTTTTTCAGAGATGCATTTTTTCCTCATATCAGTTGGGGGCACATACTCATCAATTGGGGTTGTTACTCAAGCTCTGTCCTCCCAGAAGTGGAGCATAGTGTGAAACATCAGCAAGTTCCTCTCCAAGCACCAACAGGTCCAATGGGAAGATAGAATTTGTGGACATTGAATCAACCATGTCTAGAGGATGTTAAAGCCAGGAGGAGCAGCAAATTAGTAAACTTTCCTCTGTGTTGGCAGCTGGGCACTCTCCCCTGCTCTCATCTGGGTTTGCACATAATTCACCGCAGGCTCAAGGGATTTGTAGTAGTGGATCGTAAGTCAAAATCCCATTAAAAGGATGTTCTCCTCATCGTTGTGAGCATGTTAGTGAAATGCACTGGATTGTCAGAGGTGTCTCCTGGAGCCACCTGGTAATGGATTTACCTGGCTGACCATCTACCTTGGCCAAGGTCTGCTGAAGTGTAGGACAGAGGGGCTGGGCTGACAAAAGCACACAGTGTCTCTGGAAGGGCTATGTGGGAACTATCCTGCACAGAGTTCCAAACTGCACTCTGGAAGGGCTATGTGGGAACTATCCTGCACTTCCCAACTGGTTTCAATGCTATGAGGACAGCCTGTGTGTCTAGGGCTGGGTTTCCCAGACTGGCTGGGAGGCAGAAGCAGGGAGATCCTCACTGTAATGTAGGCCCTGTTGTCGGTCCCATTGATGACCTGGCCTGAGACAGGTTATTCGCTTAATCTTGATAAATTTGATGATGTCCTACTAGCATTCTTCACATTTGCCTGTCCCCCAAATTATCAACTATATTGAATGGATGCTTTGATCATTGCCCATTCCTTTGGGGATAAAACCCATACCTCCATACTGTGATGTAAAAAGTCACGTGGACTCAATTTTTACCTGTTCCTCCACACTTGGGCCCTAGAACCTGCCAAAGTCTCCTTGTTCTACCCCATGACTATGCCCCACCACACTGGAAGCTACTCCTTGGCCTCCTGCTTGCTGCTCTGACAGCGTGGCCACCTGCTCCCGCACTGAGGCTCACTCTATATCCCACCCAGATGTTCCTCTCACTAGGGGCCTGCCCAGGCTTTTATCCCTAGGTCCATGACAGTTACCCCATATGGGCTCTCATAGACCTCCCAACCTGGCCCCCTGACTTCTGCTCTAATACATATTACGTGAGATTGTAAACTGTTTATCTGTTTTTTTTGGGACCCATTATCATGGAACCTTCTAGAGAACAGAGACTCCTGTTTGACCTGGGTATCCAGCACAGAGCCTGGTGAAGAGTTTGTACCCAGAATAAAGTGCCTCATCAGGCATTAGAATAGATATTATGCTCCTGGAATTCTCAAAGCAGGGGAAGAGTTTAAATACACATGTATAAGCAATATATTGGCATGACTGGAGTTCTTTCTGGCCTTGGCCAGAAAGTCCTGTAAGTTACAGATCCACTGCTGGTAAATGTAGTAAGATCTTAAATAGGTATCAAGATCAAAGGTGAACAACATTTGAGATTTAGAGAGTTAAAAATGGCAAAGCTTAAGAATTTTTAAATGCTTGATCAAATGAATCAAAAGATCAGTTAATCACCAGGAGGTTTTTAAAGATCTCTGGATTTTTCCTCTCTCTTCTCTCCCTTCCTCCTCCTTTCCTCCACTTCCTCTCTCCCTTCTTTTGGTCTCAGCATCCACTCACTATTACACAATGCTTATTAGGCACCACCTCTGTGTTCAGACCGGTAACAGACGTAGCAGAGCTGGAGAGGAGCAAGACACTGTCCTGCCCTGCAGGAGCTCAGCACAAAGTGAGCAGACAGGCGGGCATACGGGTAAGGGCAGTACCGTAAGAGCTGGGATGGAGTTCTGCATGGATCTGGGGAGCAGAGGGGAGAGGTACACCCCCCAGAGGGGGTGATCCAGGATGCCTTCCCAAGGAGGGGACTCTATCATGTGTGTGCATTCTTGGCATCAAGTGATTTACACCCAAGAAACTTCTGGTAAGGTTCTGTCTGCACAGGGAGGTGAGTGAGGAGAAAGAGGGGTATGTGGGCCGGTCTGTACCTACCACTGGGCTGCTAGTACCAGTATTGTCAAGGCTTCCCACACCCTGCTCACTACGGTTCTCTTCAGAGGAAGGGCAAATGTCCAGGTGAGCTTGGGCTTTGATTATCAATACGGTCTCTTTAAAATTTAACATGAATGTAAAGGAACACCCTGGACTAAATCTCCCCCCCACCATTCATACTTTGAAATACTGATACCAATATTGGAAATAGGACTTTTAGGAGATAATTAAGGTAAATGAGGTCAAAAGGGTGAGGTACTAATTGATAGAGCTGGTTCCTTATGAGGAGGGGACTACACACCAGAGCTTACTCTCTGTCATGTGGGGAACGGTGAGAAGCCCCTCCACACACCAGGGAGAGATCTCTCACTTCCCTAGGAACTGAATTGCTGGCATCTTCATCTGGGACTTCCCAACATCCTTACCTGTGAGAGAATAAGCTACCCGGCCTGTGGAGTTTTGTCATAGCAGCCCAAGCAGAGGTAAGACAGGGAGGAAGACACAGCTTGATCAGAGTGGAGATTTGAAAAATTTAAAGGGTTTGATCAAGACTATGGACATTTTGCATTTCAGTGATAATTCTGATCTCTAAAATTTTTAAAATAATTAAAATTTTAAAATGTAAACTTTTCCTTATGAAACATAGAACTATGTTTTTCAGATCTTCAAGATATGATGTTGGTATTTTAATGGGGATTGAATTAAGTCTGTAGATCACTTTGGGTAGTATAGACATTTTAACAATTTTGATTTTTTCCAGCCACGAGCATGGTATGTTTTCCATTCGTTAACATCTTCTGCTATTTCTTTTTTCACTATTTCATAGTTTTTCCTATAGAGATTCTTCACGTCCTTTGTTAAGTAAATTCTAAGGTATTTCATTTTTCTTTGAAGCTGCTGTGAAGGGCATCGTGTCTTTGATTTAACTTTCTGCTTGAGTGTGGCATATGTGAAGGCTACTGATTTGTGGGTATCGATTTTATATCCCGAGATGTTAGTGTATTTCTTGATCATTTCCAGGAGTTTCATGGCTGAGTCCCTGGGGTTTTCTAAATATAAAGATCATATTATCACCAAAGGGTGAAAGTTTGACCTCCTCTGTCTCCATTTGGATACCTTGATTTCCTTCTCTTGCTGATTGCATTGGCTAGGATTTGCAGTTTTATGTTGAATAGTAGTGGTGACAGTGGACATCGTTGTGTGGTTCTAGTATGGAACCAGAAAAAACTCAAAATAGCCAATCCAGTTCTATGAAATAAGAACAAGTCTGGAGGATTATGTTACCAGACATCAGGTTATATAAGTCTATAGTGATCAAAACAGCACTGTATTCTCATAAAAATAGAGACATAGATTTATGGAAAAAAAAAACAGAGACTCTAGGGATAAAGCCAGTCTCATATTACCATCTGACCTTTAATAAAGCAAACAAAAGCATACACTGGAAATAATCCCTATTAAATAAATGACACTGGGGGAACTAGTTAGCCACATGTAAAATGCTAAAACTGGACTCAAGCCTCTCACCGCTTATGAAAATTAGCTCATGATGGATAAAAAATTTCAAGCTAAGACATGAAACTACAACATGCTAGAAGAAAGAATGGGAGAAACTCTAAACAATATAGGTCTTGGGAAAGAATTTATGAAGAAGACCCCAGAAGCAACTGTGGCAACAACCAAAATCAACAAATGGGACCTGATTAAGTTAAAAACTTTCTGCACAGCTAAGGACGCATTCAGCAAAGCAAATAGACAACACTCAATGACAGAAGACATTTGCATGCTATGAAGCTGACAAAGGTCTAATAACTAGAATATAAGAAAAAAAAACTCTAGCAAATCCACATGAAAAAGAGCAAACAATTCCACTAATAATTGGTCAAGGGACATGAACAGAATCTTTCCTCATGAGGACAGACAAATGGCATGAAAAACGCTCACTATCTCTAATTATTAGAGAAATGAAAATCAAAACCACTTTGAGATATCACATAACCCCAATGACCATGGCCAACATTACAAAGCCCCAAAGCAATGGGGTGCTGGCATAGGTGTAGAGAGAAGAGAACATTTAAGCACTGTTGTTAGGACAGCAAACTTGTACAGACTTTATGGAAAGAAGAATGGAGATTCCTTAAAGAACTAAAAATAGACCTTCCAGTTGATCTTGCAATCCCATTACTAGGACTCTACCTAAAGGAAAAAAAGTCATTTTACCATAAGGACATGTGCACTTGAATGTTTATAGCAGTCCAATTTACAATTGCGCAGATGTGGAAGCAACCCAGGGGCCCCTCAACACAGGAATGGATTAACAAATTGTGGTATATGCATACCATGGAATACCATTCAGCTATAAAACTGATGGAGATTTTGTATCCTTTGTTACAACTGGGATGGATTTGGAGAATACTCTCCTAAGTAAAGTATCACGAGAATGGAAAAACAAACATCACATATGCTTAGTACTATTTTGAAAGTTGTAGTTTAACAGCACGTGCTCACATGAAAGACAGGCTCAGTTAAATCCAAAAAGGGGTGAAGGAGAAGAGGAGGGTAGGCAGGATCCTTCCGGAGGAATAATGAGTGGGTATATGACACACTTCCTGGGTGAAGGACACCACTACAACTTGGACTTTACCTAACACATGCAAACAATGTACCCTCATAGTAGTCAGAAAAAGATATACAAAAATAAATAAAAATGTAAACTTAAAAAATTTTTAATTAGCAAGTCCATCTAAAAAGGAGTATGTCAGAATAGAAAGGGCAGGTCCGAGCCACGGTTTGCTGTGTGACCTTGAGCAAGCTCTGGACATGGGTCTCTTGCCTTGTTTTCCCCACGGGGAGGGACCGGCAGAGATGAGGGAGTGGCCTCCCACGCGCAGCAGGCCTGGCACAGAGCAGGCATCCACAAATGCTAGTCGAGGAGATTAGCGTAGTTTGGAAGGTGTTCAGTGAATCCCAGCCCTTTCTAAACTTACCACGTCAGGAATAGATTTCAGAACTGCTGTATTCACTATACACTTTATCTATAGAACCAGAATTCCTTCTTTGCCTATTTTTAATTTCCAGCCCCATGACTTCATTTGCTGCCCCAGTGCTTCTCAATCCCATCTTAGAAAATGCCACAGGGTGTCTATAATTATCTCAACCAGGATAGCAATGTTCTTATTTTAAAATATCTCACAATATGGAATTTATTTTAATTTACTTAAATGTGTGCTATATATCTTAAAACATCCGATAAAAGCCATATGGTACGTTAGGACATAGTTGAGAGGGTGCTGAGAAATAAAATAAACAACGCCGAGGTTTCACAGTTCCTGCAAGATCCAGAATTCCTAACTCAGAGGAACATAACACTAATCCAGATGACATGTGTTTAGAATCCTGGGATCCGGCAGGATGAGATTTACTGGCAGTGGATCAGGCAGTTGCCTCTGGGCTCCCCCCAACATCTTTCACATCAGCATGGCATCCTGGCATCCTTCATCTTGTTATGTTGCCTGGAGTTTCACCATAGAGAAGTCCCTGGGGCTGCTGAATCTTTAAAGAGCACATAAATGTAGTTCTGTGGGGATGGAGATGGCAGCAATCGTCCCCATCTCAGTGGGAATTAGTTCCCCCCAGAATGTTTCCCAGGAGCACTTTGAGATCAGTCTCCTGGGGGCTGGGACCCAGGTGGCCTAGGGAGAGGACAGGGTAGAAATGATTGACAAGGAGGGAGAAGGGAAAGGGTTCTGACCAGTGCCCCGCCAGGTGAGGCAGGTAGTACCCACAGTGGACAGCAGAGAAAGGAAGGAGCCTGAGGGTCTCAGGAGCACTCAGCTCAGACTAAACAAGACAAGACACAGGGACCCCAGGCAGCAAGGGTCATGGAATGGACATCATTTCATCTGCTTCATTAAGCAGAGTCCAATCTCTCTGACTGCTCTGCTGGTCATCTCCCTCTTGATAATTGAAAATGCTTTCTAAAAATTAGCCCCTGGCCCCTTTGAGTCTAAGTGAAGGCCAACTCTAGGCTTGTTGTACAGACACCTCTTGGGGACACAACCACTCAGACAGGTGGGTGCTATCTCTACCATCTCAGTGACGCACAACACTCGGAAACAGACCCTTCAAAGCTTTGGATTCAAGCCAGACCCTTGCTTTGTCATTGGCAAGTATGACGCAGTGGCCCTTATGATTAAAAGTCATGAGGCTCTGGAGTGAGTCACAAATTTTTCCATTTCATAAAAGAGCACGCAGTTCTCACGGTGCTCCGTGTCCCTGCTCTTCCCCTCTCGCCACCCAGAGGATGTAGTGGAGCACTCACGACATAAAGACACGCAGACGATGACCCTAAACTGGGCCCGGGGCTCAGGTGGACTGGAGCCACTGCCCTGCGGTATCCCAGCTGGCAAAAGTCCTCCCCACCTCCCTCTGGCTTAAGGAGGCAGGCAGTGTCCATCCAAATTTTAAAATGCTGTGTGTTTCCCTGAGTTGACTTTTTCAAAAACCAGCAAGTGACTTAAACCTTGAGGGTTCTCCCCTCCGCTGTCACCACTGGATCCAGCTGATCATCCCTGCTAAGGCGAGAGTAGGGCAGGTGTGAGGGGCGCCATACCTGGTCCAGCTTCCAGTGGAACTCGGCCGGGCGGAAGGTGTCGGCCTGGTCGAAGTCCTTCCGCAAGAGGAAGACGAGGCGGCAGTTGTGCACGTACAGGGCGTAGTGATGCCGGTTCATCTCTGAAAAGCAAAATGAGGATTTGGGGAGTGACAGAATCCCTGTGTCAGTCGCCACCATTAGAGTCTTCCTGCTGCGTCCCTTAGCACAGCTCAGAGGACAAAGGAATGCGTCCACCACTCTCTGCATATCCCCTGGGTACCGATGATCGTTTTGGAACATACATGGTGGAGCTCCCTGAAATGGGGGAGGAAGACTCAGGAGAACTCACAGCAGAGCTGCTGCTGAGAAGCCACTGGGGCTTTAATACCAACATAACTTACATTCAGACACCACAGCAGAGCCAGGGTAAAAATTACGTAGGTTAACAAGCTCTTTATTTTTGGTTGCAAATGATTCTGAGAGGGTTGAAGGGGCTCTCTGTCCATTCACACCAGCCACTCTGGGTTCCTTTAATACAGTGGTTTCTCCTCAATTCTGGGCTTTTATTCATCAGACTTGACAGCAGTGACCACAGAGCATGTCTCCTGTCGCTCCCTAATCTATATTAAGAGAAGCTGCCTCACTTTTAGCTGCCAGGGAGAGGTGAGAGATTGATTTTCCAGCAACTGACATAGTTCTGTGATTCTCCAAAGCAATGAATAAATATCCCTCCCCATACAAAGACAATCAATGGGAACTTTGCTTCCCCTGATATGAAAACTTTCTTTTTTGCTTAGGGAATTTTATGTCATGGATCTCAGCCATGATGTCTGCAGCCACAAGACACTACCAATTGGCAGAGAGGAGCTATTTTTTTGAACTTAGACAACTCACATTTTACATGATAGTGCACTCAGAAACCTACCAGGAGGAACATGTCCCATAAATGTTGGGTGAATGAGCAGGTGACGATGTGTAGTGGGAAGAACATGGGTCCTAGATTCAGCAAGACCTTGGGTGGAGCTGTACCTTTGGGTGATATTGGGAGAGCCTCAGCTTCCTCAGCTGTATCATGATAGAGATTCTGGATTATTTATTATGCTATGAGGATAGAATACTGTGACTCCCAAACATCCTGTACATTTCTCACCTATGACGTTTGGGTGGGAGGAATCAACACAATTCCACTTTTAGGGTGGGCCCTGATTGATTCTGACCGACAGACTCATGCACATCCCTTGCCATAGGGACTGGCTCAGGACACATGTCCAAGGTCAGCAGTGTAGGCCATTTTCCAGGCCTCGGGGCTTCTGTCAGGAATTGGCAGGTGACTCAGGCCAGGCCAGTGATATGAGGGCTTTTTTGAGTGGTTCTGGAAAAGAACCCATTTCTATTTTAGCAGAAAGCAAATAGAAGAGACACTCTATTTCCTTCACAAATGGTTTTATACAATTGGGAAGCTTGGAGCTGTTGCAGCCTCATTTGCTAAAATAAAGTGGGTGCGGTATGGACACTGCTCTGAGAAGCCAAGGGACGGGGCTGGGCCTCAGCCATTCTACCTTAATGATAACTTGATGAGCCATCATATCCTTGGATGTTTTCAGTTATAAGAAATCCACATTCTCTTTACTATTCTGAGTTTTGGGTTATCTGGTTACCACGTTGATCTGCACTTCCCATTTGTCGTAGCTGAGACATCTTAATTGATACAGCAAAGGGATGTGGGGAAAGCATCTGCCCAGAACAGATGTTCAGGAACTGTTACTTTTTATAAGGACTATGGTGCTGCCTCATGATGAGGACAAAACAGCAAAGCAGAGTCAGATGCCATTTTCAGGAAAGCATCACCATTCTTGAGAACATAACCGAAGAATGGCAGGAAGTGGAGTGGTCAAGTGCCAAGTGTGGTGGGACTGGTGTCTAGGTGACCACTTGGCTTCTGAGTTGGCAACCTCCCGCCCCCGGCCAGGTCATGGGGATTTTACTATATATTTCTTGTCCCCCTACTCATTGTATAATTGATTTTCTGTAGTTTCTGTTGATGACCATTGGGAAAAACACACAGAAAAAATTTTGCAACTTGGCACCTGTGCTCAGTGTTTAGGGCGCCGGCCACAATGCACCCAAGCTGGCGGGTTCGAATCCAGCCCAGGCTTGCTAAACAACAATGACAACAACAACAAAAAAATAGCCAGGCATTGTGGTGGGCACCGATAGTCCCAGCTACTTGGGAGGCTGAGGTGAGAGAATCGCTTAAGCCTAAGAGTTGGAAGTTGCTGTGAACTGTGATGCCATGGCACTCTACCAAGGGTGACATAGACGCTGTCTAAAAAGAAAAAAAAAAAAAAAGAAGAAAGAAAAGAAAATGTTTTGTCTCTAGTTTTATTTGGAATCAGGAGAGGTTGGGGGTGACTAATTGGAATAAGAGGAATGAAAAAGCAGACCTCACTCTGCTAGAACATCTTCTGGCCTCGGCAATTTCTCCCTCCCTGTACCTTCATTTCTCTGGATTCCTGGTGTCAACAACATGACAGGGGACCAGCTTCTTTAATGCATTGATGATGTGATTTGCTTAGGAATCAACTTCATTTCCTTTCCCGTCCTTAGGTGTTCCTTGTTGAAATTTTCTTCCCTTCTCTTTGTTCATAATCTCTGGAAAATCCTAAAACCTCTGATCACTTTTAAATATTGGAATAGTCTTCAAGGGTTGGAATCAATCATCAGTCACTCTAATCTTAAAAGACATGCCGCTCCCCATCTAATCAGTTTTGACCCAACAATAGGGAAAGGATGAGGGTAACATCTTTCACTCTTGTTTCATATTCTCATCCCCCAACTTCCTCTTAACTCCAATCATGCTCAGAGGTAGACAAAGGCAGATGAGTGGAATAGAAGCATAAAATCTCTTTAAATAGCTGGAAGAATTTTCATTTTCTCATGCACGTAGGAAGTCCT
Source organism: Nycticebus coucang (assembly GCF_027406575.1). Taxonomy (NCBI): domain Eukaryota; kingdom Metazoa; phylum Chordata; class Mammalia; order Primates; family Lorisidae; genus Nycticebus; species Nycticebus coucang. The sequence goes on along the minus strand of NC_069787.1, from coordinate 107,473,709 downwards.
CTGTGGTGGCAGGTGTTTACATATGGCTCCTTCAATGGTGTGTGAATCAAATTTTGGAGAGTCTCTGAAGAGGTCTCCACATTATTTCCCCCATTTCCCACACTCCCAGTAAGGATGGCCTTACTGTAAATCTTTATATAGGAATTGATACGGTAAGTGACACAGTCCCTGTCTGGATGGCTGGGACATGTGTGCCTGCCCCAATCCCACTGTTGTGGGCCCTTCCCTCTTCCTTCCTGGTGTGAAAGATGCTATTTCCGGTTGGCCTTTCATGAGTCCTCCTCAGCCCCTGCCCTCTCTTAGTAATCTGCTCCTGCTGCTGGGATCTCTGTTCTTGATGTGCAGCCCTCTGGGATGTAGCTTTGCACATTTTTGGATGTGTGTTTGGCTCACAAGAATGAGAATAATAATGCCCTGTTTCCCCCCCTTACCAATGAGGCAGCTTCAGACTTCAGACATCTTGAGCAAGAGTCAGACCTCGGTTTTCATGTACCCTAAACTCCTGGGGATATGAGCCCAACCTTCCCAGGATTCTCCTAGACTCTCTGCTCTGACGCCAGCCTGGAGCAGACTTAAGAGTGTCTGTAGCTCAGCCAACTGGCAACAGAGAGTAAGGTCCCCAGTCCTCTCTGCAGAAAGTAGCCTCCATCCTTCTGAGCAGTTTTCCAGGCAGCTCCGGAAGTGTGCCTTCCTGTCCTGGCAGTCAGGGAGACCATCCAAGCACTTCCTACCAAGCTCACATCTCTGCCTCTTTCACCTGGTGACTGCTGGAAAGCCTTGGGAGGAAGTGGCTAGCACTGTATGTGGCCACTTATCAGTCATTAAACTCAGAGATAGAAAGATGGCTGCATGACAGGAGGCTGCATGCTGGGGGTGGGGGGTCCCAGCAGCAGGAGCAGACGTGTGTGCAGGAGCGACTGCTGAGCCAGGGCAGGGGCTGAGGAGGGGTCATGAAAGGTGACTGGGGAGATCATTGCTTACACGGGGAATAAAGAGGTAAAGGTGGGGTCAGAGAGGGCACAAGGGCCCCATGGGGGACACGCTACTGTGTGTTCACCCAACCCTGTTTTCTTTGCTCCTAGACATGTGAATAAACTCACGTCACAGCCTCCCCCAGGGTGAGGGAGGGTAATGTGACTCAATTGCAGCAAATGGAATGTGATCAGGAGTGAAACATGACACCTTCTGTTCTGGGCAATAAAAGTCTTCTGTGTTCTAATCTATTCTAACTTTCTAGTCTGTGATTGAAAATGGAAGCAACAAATGATACAAGAATCCTGGGCCTCTGAATGTCTGGGCACAGTGAGCTTTCCCCTTCTTCAGGCCCACCTAAGGACAATGATGTGAAGGAAAACCAGGAGGGCAGAGGGTTAGCCATTTGGACATTTTTTCATTGCTGGTAGGGATGTGAGTGGCACTCTTCTCTTTCTCTCATTTTTTTTCTGTCTCACTCTCCTGCAATTAGCCTTTGCTGACTAATCAATTTTGTTACCCAACTGTCTATAAATTACTTCATGATGGACCCCATTCATAAATTTTACTTAGTGTACTGGACAGAGATTAGTACAATCTTCATGAAGGGCGATTTGATGAATTCATACCAATAGCTTTCTTAACACTTATATTCTATAAATCAGTAATTAAACTTCTGCTCAGCAAACAATCAGAAGCATCCATAACACTCCTAGCATTGTTTTGTTTGCGTTTAAGAAGAGACAATCTAAATATCTAACAAAAAACAGCCAGTTAAATGAAGTATGATAAATCCACATGGCACAGTTTTAAACTGCCATATAATTCATATTTGCTAAAAATACCCAATCACATGGAGAAATGATCTGGATCAAATATTATGCAAAGGAAACTGATAACATAATAGTATTGTAGGGAATTATAAAAATAGATTGAAAATTGTAAGGATGCTTTACATACACATGGAAGTAAAAATAACATTGTATGAAATGTACTAAATGTTGTCAGAAAATATGTCCCTATGTGTGAAAATTTTAGGTGATTTATGTATTCTCTTTTATGCTTTTTCTGTGATTTTCATGTTTTTGCTATAAACATAGGTTGCTTTAATTGCTTAAAAAATTGCTGATATAAAAAGCCCTAATCAAGCTTTCATCTATTCCTAATTTTTTTTTTAATTTAGGATGAGGTATTTATAGATTTTTTTTTTAAATCAGCAAAGTTAGAGAAAAATCTTCCCATCTTCTCTGTGCCAATATTGAGCTAATTTGTAAAGTGTTGTTTTGTACAAAGGCCAAAGCTGAACAGCCCTAGGTCCTGCCAATTTAGGGATGCTGAGTGCCTGTTTGGAGAGGGCTGGGGGACAGTGAGGCATGATTTCTAATGCAGAGGTTTCAACCATGGCTCCTCAACAGGGACCCCCTCGAGATTCTGATCTATTGAGCTGTGTCTAATCCTGTTTTTCTGTTACCCAGGCTAGAATGCTGGGGTATCAGCCCCGTTCATAGCAATCTCAAACTCCTGGGTTCAATCGATTCTCCTGCTTCAGCCTCTGGCCAATCCGTTTTTTTCTCAGTTACCAGCTGTATAATCCTGGGCCAGCCACTCGACTTTCACATTCCAATTCCTCCTCACCCAGCCAGGCACTGCATGGGCTTGGCACCAAACCCAGTCCTAAACCTCAGTGCCACCTCATGCAGGTCTACGGTCCGTCTTGCATGAAGACCCCAAGGAAAAACCTGTTGGTGCTGACCCCTATACAGACTTGCCATAGGATTAGGGGAAAGCCAGGCAACTCCGACTCAGTTTCCACATCCCCAAAATACATTAACACTTTCTGTAAATGTCAATTGGGACAGGGAATGTGGGGGGGGGGGTTCTTGCAGCATAATGAGGAATAAAACCAGAAGTAATAATGATAATGATAATAGCAAGGTCAAGAAAATTAATGGAGTACTGATTCTATCTCTGGTGCTGCTAATGGATTTCCCACTTTATCTCATGTTTGTTTGCCCCCCTTTACATATGGATAAACTGAGGCTCAGAGAGAGGAGTTAGCAACTCCTCAAAAGTCACACCTTCAGAAGTGGTCAAGCTGAGGTTGGAACCTTAGCTGTCACACTGCAGAGGCTGACCTGTCAGCCATTTTTCTATATTGTTTTTTTACTATATTATCCACTGTGGTGGTTATTTATTTGGGGCATCTTTTTAAAGTAGTATTTGAAATGGTAAATTGTGGGATTATAATTAAAAATGGTGTTGTAAAATTTGTGTGAGATCTCAGGGTATTCGGCATGCCTGTGTCCCTATGGGGGTAGTGACAAAAGCATAAGCTCTGGATCTCGGTGTATCTGTGCCAACATTCCAGTTACGTATGAAACTTACTAGTTGCATAACTACATGTGACAAATTACTTAACTTCTCAGGGATGCTTTTTTCTCCTTAGAGTGGGAACAACAATAATGCTTTTGTAAATTATTTGTGGAGATAGTAGAAACTGTTTAAGTTAGGGACAGCTAACAGAAACCACAAGTCCTCTGTGCCAGGCACTGATCTAAGCCCTTAATGTATATTAAGTCATTTCACCTTCACAAAAACTCTATGGTCATTTTACAGGCAAGGAAAGTGAGGAACAGAAAGGTTGGACAACTTTCCCCAGGTCCCACAGCTAATAAGCCATGCGGCACTTTTACCCAGCTATTTGTGAGCTGTTTTTGTGGTCTCAGCATGACAGAAATGCCTCACAAATGTTGGCTATCATTATTACACATGGCAATGATGTTCAAACTACTATTTTAAATTAGCAGGACCTTATTCAAAATAAAGCTTTAAGAAATATTATTATATGTAATATAGTAAAGGTGGATCCTCTTTTCTTGAAGTAGGGATGAATACTCCTTCCCAATCCCTACCTCACCTATAGCAGCCCAAAGGCATTTCTGGGAATGCTGGGGTTCTGGGGAACCCAGTCTGAAAACCACTAATTCCAGGTGTCACCTTCTTTGTGTGTGTCTCCACTTCCCTGTTTCATACCCCTGGTCTATGCCAACCCGGACAAATTCTCAGCCAGGACGCTAGAGACCAGAATACCTCCCCTAGGCTCCTCTCAGCCTCTGCTTTTGTCCCTGCTCGGCCAGCCCTGATACAGCAGGTGGCCACTTGGACGAGGGGCGGGAGGCTGGGCTACAGACTCACCTGTTTTGTCGGAGTTGCAGAGGATGGTTTCCTTCTCAGCTCTCATGCCCGGGCTGGGGCCATGTTTCATCCACATGGTGATAGTGAACTGGTCCGTGAGGTTCTTGGGCACAATTCCATCAGGGATCTTGGCACCCTGCCTGCCATCAAACTTGAAGATCATCTCACTGCTGTCCACCAGCAGTCCTGTGGTCCAGTTGGTGGCAGCACTGGGAGATGGCAAGAGGTCGATGATGCCAGAGGAGGCTCCTGCAGGGGGTGGGACAGAAAGGACAAAAGGTCATTCCTCACAACACAGGTGTTCTCACTTTCTGACGAACTACTCAGTGAACTTATTCACAGAGGTCTGTGCCGAGCCCTGAGCTAAGTGACTTGGGAAAGGAAGTGCCAAATGCCATGGCAGCCCCCAGGTTGCTTATGGTCAGCTTGGGAGGCATCAGTAACTTCTGCATGTGGCAGGAGAGGGTGCAAGAAACAACAGAGTTGGGAGGGCCCTTGGGTCTTTTATTAGCAAGGAGGGTCACTCGAGAAGGCCAGGGTTTGACTTGGACAGACAGACTAATTCATGCACCCATCCATTCATTGACCTGACAGCCATCTATTGTGCACAGATCATGTACCAAGACCCCCGCTAGGGTGTGGCCACATGAAGGTGAATCAGACACAGTCCCTAACCTGGGGAAGCTCAGAGCAAACAAGTTGCCATGGTCAGGGCCATGATGTGGGAATGTTCTAGATCCTGATCCCACAAGGAGGAGTGTGCACTCATCACTTTGTGTGCATCACACTTTTTTACAGCCATATGTCGAGGTCACATGGTACAGTGGTTGAGAACACAGGTCAGCAAAACTTGAACTTGACACCTGGAGGCAGGATTTGCTAGTTTTGTGACTGTAAGTCCCAGACTTTCTGACTCTGTATTTCCTCTTCCCTGTGAGTCGAGAGGACTGAATGAGATAGTGCACTGGGGCCTGCAGCAGCAGCACACTCACTGTGTGATGAAGGCCCTCACGGTGTTTGCTGTAACATTATCATCATCGTAAGTATCATTAGCATATCAATATCATTATTATTATTATTTCTGCTACTACTATTACTTCAGGCTGAGGCAAGAGGAGTTAAGCTGAAGTGTGTCGGGAGAAGCACTCCACAGCTTTGCGGAGATCTGACGGGAGAGGGCCCAGCTGGCCTGGCAGGAAGACTGAACTGCCCTGCTAGAAGGATCCTTGGGCCTTTGCTGACTCTCCCTGGAGACTTAAATGCATAGCTCTGGTCCACATATGAGCAGGACCCAGGCTCTCAAGAAAGAAGGTGAGCCAGGAGCTTCTTCTTATTTTCAAGTAAAACAGTGGGGGATTGTACACTGTGCCTTGTGGTGGGAGTTGGTGTGCATGGGGCTCCCTTCTGCATGGCACTGACTAGCCAGTCATAACTCTGATGGGTTTAATGGACAGTGAAGGTGTGTATTACCTGCTGTTTGCCCATAACTACTGGATTTTTGGCCTCTGTGTATCAGAGGCTCATCTCATTTAGGGTTAGACTTCCAAAGTCAGTTGCTACCAAAAATCTGTTATAGTTAAAACTTACAACTCCCTACGAAATGTACCTTATTGGGAACCAAGGTAATTCTTTGAAAATGTTCAAGTCAGACAATTTTTCCTCCATCTTTGGAACAGATCATCAGGTCTGTACCTGTCAGCTTGGCATTAAAGGTTATGCCATGAGAAAACTATTTATTGTTAGAGCCCAGATGCTCTGCTTAGTACTCTGGGAGTTTCACCCTGGGAGAGGCCTCTGGAACTGTGGTGTCTGAGAAGGTGGAAGCCCGAGTCTCCAAATTCAAGTTCAAGGGGGAAGTGTGGACAGAGTTAGTTGTGTTATTTTTGTTGGTATTTCCTAGGGATTTTGCCTGGTACTGCAAATACACATAGTAGGCACTAAGTTACTGTTTACAGTGGCCTATCTTCCCTCCCAGGGCCCCCACAAGATGCTCCTGGCACTGCACTCAGTGCTAAAGTGAGCCTGCCCATCCAGCCCTGCCCATGCCTTACCCCTCTCATCATACTTACAGCTCTCATGCCTTGCTCCTAGATCCTTGATTGCTATCTGTGCTCCTTACCTGACAAGCTACTTCACACGCTAAGGTTTTATAACCAACAAAGCCTTTGTCCTCCTTTGATACCACCCTCCACAGGTATCTTGTAAGGACATCTATTAAAATTGAAGCAGGTATAGATTTATGGGTGGTTTGGGAGACATATGGATTTTTGGAAAAAGTTAATTTTCTTAGCCCCCATAGGATACAACACGGCCACAGTTTCTTTGATTCATGAACTTAAGTGGGGTCTGACACCAGTCTTTGCCAGCGTGAAGACTGCCAGTGACTGGACATGCCCAGAGTATTCTGGTTCCTGAAATCTAGCATGGTCAGAGAGATGCAGGCTGAGTGCTCTGGGGTCCACCTTGAGCCTATGGCACCACTACAGTCTAGCAGAGCCCAGGGCAGAGGTGGCAGCTGTTGAGGCCAGCTTTGCCACCCTCTGTAGAGACCAGACCTCCATACAGGGGACGTGGACTTGACCATCCAACACTGCAGGGTCCTTTTTCTGGTTAAGGAATTGCAGTTTTGTAGAATTCACATTGTCGTTAATGCTTTACGCTAGTGAAGAATTGACTGTGAATTTCCCCTAAAGGTTTGGACGGAGTGAAAGTGAGGGTGGTATAGAACAAAGCGTGCATGGGGTGATGGGGAGACTTCATGGGTGGCTGGGGGGCAAAACTGGTGGTTACAAAATAACCCAGCTCTGGCTGGGATTATCTATAGATATGTCAGATGTGTACAGAACTTTATTTCTTTATAGTTATAGACCTTCATTATGTTCTTATGAACTTTTCACTGGGCACTGAGTGGGTGCCAGGCCTGAATTAAGGGCCTCAGAAGCTCTTTCTCAGTTATTCCTGTGTGTGACAAGTGCTACCAGATTCTGGTTTACGGATGAGAAATCTGAGGCTGAGAGAGCCCAGGTCCTCAGCTGGCTGGTGAGTCGGCCCCTCGTCGGGGCTTCCCAGCTCCATAGCAATGCGCCCCACTGTACCACCTCATGGACCAGCAGGCAGATCTTATCACCTCCTGCTCATTTGGCAGACATGGAACTGAGGGCCACAGAGGGAAGTGACTGAACCCAGATTGCACAGTCCTGTGGCCAGCTAGAGGCAGGCTCCACTCTGAGAGTCACTCTTTCTATCCCACTGTAGTGTAGTATGTCCCAGAGATGGGCCAGCTAACTGCTGAGTACAGCCTAGTCCCCTGGGACCCCACTTCCCTACACAAGCTGCTGCTTCCACAGAGAGGCACGCCAAGGATGACAAGTGCCCTAGGAAAGCCATTACTGCTCAGCTCCTCTGTCTTCCCTGCTGAGGGGGGCAGCAGGCCACCCTTCCTAGCCATAGATGTTGCCCACCAGCAAGCATCAAGCTGCCTTTAACCAGATGGTGCAGACTTCGACAAGCTTAACAGATTGTATTTCATTTCTTGGTACCCTTAAACAAACTGAGAGAGATTTACTCTGTCTAAGGTTTTTCCGCCTCTCTCCTCCCCAGGGATCCCTGGAGAAAGCAGTGGGTAAACAGGATGCATCACTTGCAGAGGCAGAGCAGCACCATCTGCACACCAGGGCGTATGTAAGATGCTCCTCAGGAATCCCCCCTGGGGCCACCAGGCGCTGAGCATTCACGCCTGTCTGGGGCAGAGCAGCTGCAGCTCAAGTGCTGGGAACTTGGAACCAGAGGTGAGGGTTCCTGGATCCTCCTGGGTCGGGAAAGTCACTTGAGCCAGCAAATAGGATGGGATGAATGAGGCAGATTTCATGGTGCACTGCAGTGTGAAAGCCCACGTGGGAGCTGGGGTAGCAGTGGCTGTCTGGAATTCTTAACTGACAGAGTATATTCTTCTTTGGGTGGCCTTGGTGAGACCAGGGGGTGCTTAGCCCTTCAAGAGGCCCATGGAAGGGTGACTAATGTGGACCCCTCAGATAATACCTTCTCAGAGTCCACCTTAAGGGACGGGCAGGGGCAGGAATAAGTGGGAGGGTCTCAGGGAGAAGAGCAGTGTAATCAAGGACCCAGGCTTCATTCTACAGAATGCTCTCACTGTCGCAATGCCAACTGCACTGCCAGCAGACATTTATGTGATGGCTAAGTTATGCCAGGCACTGTCATGAGCAGGCAGCAGGGAATCAGAAAGAAATGGCTCTACCTTTAGAGACCTAGTGAAAGTCTTATTTTCTAGAAAAAGCAACATGGTTCAGAATCTCAGGGGAACCCAAGGAGGCCAACAAAAGTGCGACATGGGCTGCCATGACCGCATGGTGGAAGAACATATCCTATTCACATGTACTTCTCTATGATGCTGCTTGGCCATGCAAGTTGCTCTGACTGATGAAATGTGGGTGCAAGTGACATGTGTCCTATCAGGGCAGAAGCTTTAAGAGCCAAGCTGTGGTTTACCATGTCTTTTGCATCTGTCACAGAATCAACAGTGTTCTGGATCAAGGATGTTCCACTAGCCTGGAGCCTGAAGACAAAACATGAGGACATGTGGTAGGAATGACAAATACACCTTTGTTATTTCAGTGCCCCAGGAGAGTTTGTAGCCATTTGTTACTGCGGCATAACCTGTCCTATCCTGACTGATAATCCACATCAGTGATGACAGCAGCAGACACTATTCCTATTTCTCCACTTGTATACCTGAGCATAGGCATGAGAACTTTCTGATGTCCTTTCAAGAACACACACCCTGCTGATCCTACAATCAGACTATCATTCCACCTCTAAAACCCTAGACGAGGGGTCCCGCCAAGACCTTGGAATCAGAATCTGGGATTTCTAAGTGAAGTGAGATGGGTTTTGGATGAGGGGTGGCTGGCCAGGCTCCTGGGGCAAGGTTATGGATACCTAGTTGCTGGCCAGTTTGGGCAAGGCCATTACAGGCAAAAACCATCTCCCCACACAGGAGGGCAGGTTGTATAGTAGCTGCTTCGACGACCTCAGAGAGATAAGCATATGCAGAGAGAAGCCCACTGCTCACTGTCATCACCCAAGAGGCAGCGTGTGCAACCCTGTGCTGTGTGTGATTAGTGCTGTGACTTGATTCCAAACAGGTGTTCACCTATTTTCCATAAGAGGCCCACATCAGCTCTCTGGGAATGGAAACAGTGGTTACAACGCGGAGGTTGATACTATCGCCCCGGGAAGTTGCAATTCTTTAGAAGTGTCTTGAAGAAAGCCCTGCTAGCTTTCTGTAATTGGGTTGTTCTGAGGATATAAAAGCCTCTGATGGTGATTTTTAGTAAGAACAAGTTCTGTTAAGCCGCAAGGTATAATAGAAAATCATGAACTTTTATACCTTATAAAAAATAACTTTTTTAACATGTCTGTCTTCCCTAGGACACTGGATTGTTTTTTTTTTTTAAGTTTTAGAAAAATTTTAATTGAAATACAATAAAATTATACATACAGAAGGTAGCAAAAAACGTATACGCATTTTAAGAAAGGAAACACCTATATTAAAATTGTCCTGTGATCCGGATGAGGGACCGCCTCTGGCTTCCATGCTAGGGAGAGCACTTGCTCACAAACTACTTTTCTATATTCCATAATACGTCATGACACAGAGAAATTCAAGGGCGGCTTTTGTTCATGTCAAAATTAATTTGGCCAAGAGGTCCCATGAGGGGTTCATGGTGCAGGTCATGCTTCAGATGGTTCTGTGACACTCACTTCTGGAAAGCCTGGTGCTGAGACTTAAATTCCTTCATCTGAATCTCTGAATTCAGAGGAAATAAAAAGAGCTGGCCCAGCTTTTGCAAGAACCCTGGCCTCATGAAAATCAAGGCAGTAAAGGGGGGGTATCTTAGGCTATGTCTGGCCTTACCAACTGACAGGGACATAGGTTCAGGGCCCTCTACTGTCTTTGTCTGAGGCAGAATGGAAGCGTCTCTGTGTGCCATTTCAGGAAGCGATACCCCTAATGCCCAGTGCTTCGCTGGGTTCCAAGGGGCATCTCAAGGTGCTGCTGCTTGTGCTCAGGCACTTCCTGATGACAGGAAGTATGTGTAACTCTGTGTGGATGGGGTTCCTCTAGGACCTTGGAATCAGAAACTTAGATTTCTAGGTGAAGCAAGATGGGGTTTGGATGAGGGGTGGCCTCAGCTTGGCACCAGCTGTCGTCTGACTTTTCCTTAAACAGGGCCTCTCACTGCTTCAAATGAGCCCATGGTGCGTGCAGAGGAAGCAGGTGGATAATAACCAGATTTTCCCTGTGATCTCCTCAGGACGCAGGGAGACTCCCATGGAGGTGCCACACACTGACTCCTGGTGTGCGTGGAGGGCAGAGGATACTGACAGAAGGGAAAGGTTGGAAACGTGAAGGGGAGAGAGAGCATCCTGATGGGAGGGAAGCAGGAATGAGGGCTTGGGGATGGGAAAGATCCAGGTAGAGGGACCAAAGGGGGCGCCCTGACCAGGCAGAGGCAGAACATCAGGACAAAAAGGGCTACAGTGTCAGACTAGCAGGGTAGAGGCAGATCCTCGGGAGAGTTGAGAATCAGGCTAGAATCTGGCACCCACACTGGGATGTTTTGCAGGTAACTGTCATCACTGTCCCCTAAGTCTGTGCGTGCTCCTGGATTCTTAGTTCTGGTTGGCGGCACCCACGTCAGGTAGATGCTCACACTAGAGCCTTCTTAGACTCCTTCTCACGCCTGACAGCTAATCAATCATTGAATCTTGCTGATTTTGCCTTCTAAATTCACCCCTACTGCGCTCCCCTGGTTCAGCTCATTATCTCTTGCTTAGACTATGGCAATAATATCGTAATTGGTCTCCCTGTTTCCATCCAAAGTCAATAGAGGTTTGTAGGATGAAAAACACATGAGCATTGAGCCTTGAGGTGTCATGGCAGCTCCCTTGTGGTGAATCCTGGCAACAAGCTCTTCTGCCATCCACTGAAAACACACAGAAACCTGTTTCCAGAACCAAAGATGCTATGCGGGAGTCAGGACTACAGCCCAGCTTCCGTCTTAGGAGACATCTAGCCTGTACTTCCCCTGGACTTCAGAGAGTGCCTGGGACTCAGACGTGGACGTAGACCTCAGCCCCGGGTTTATATTTGGGTTTCACTCCTTTGCTTTTGCCCTCTCCTCCTGAGCCGCCTCCCATCCCACACCCATAGTGTAGTAACAAAGAAGCAAGAGTGACCCTGCCACCAGGTCTGGGATGGGCTTCCCCTGAGTGTGGTGGATAGCACAGGGAGAAGGCCACCAGAGAGACACAGGCTTCTCCTGCAAAGGGTAGCTCTCAGCCCCAGATAAGACTGCACGGTAATGGGAAACAGCCTTCCTGACTGAATTAACCTGCCCTTCTGCAAGGCAAGGTTGGCAACCCAGACAGAATGAGCTGCATTAACATACCAGCTGCAATTTTGTCCCAAAGTCCCAGAAAATCCTCCTCACACTCCATATCACCCCATCTCTCCCCTGCAACATTCAAAATCAAATCACAAGTGTGTGCCCTTGGGCCCATCTGATCTTTAACAAGCTGATTCCATCAACTTCTTCTAACCTGGAGGAGTTTAGAAAATGACTCTAACCCACAGAGGCCTGGGATGGAGCTGACTTATAATTCAGGTGCAGAGAGAACAAAATGGGGTATTCATTCAAAGAAAGATATTGTCCTAGATAGCTTCTCTGCACGCAGAATGGAAGAGAGGGCTGAATTTAGTTTTCTGAACATTGCAAGTCCCTTATATCCATTCTTTGCAGGAGCTGTTTGGAATATTGAAGTTGTGGCATTTCCCCATTTTTCTGCATCATTCTGATGAGGTCTGTGTTTCCATAGACCTTCCCTACCAGCCAGGTGATGTGATTAAAGGAACATGGCAAATACCCAAGCAGGGTTTATGTCACATTCAGTTCCATAAATTTTTACTTGCTTCTTTGGGTAAGAGTAGTGCGTGTGAAGGGACATGTATGTATGTGTGTGTGTGTGTGTGTGCATGTGTGTGTCTGGGTGTGTGAATGTTGAGAGAGGAGAAATGCCCCAAAGATAGGAGTGGGGGTGTCTACCAGGGGATGGCTGGCTAGACTATCATTCAGGAACCTCCCTTTCCTAAGCTCCCCACAGCATGGCTAGAGAGTTAAATGTGAATTCCTGAATGTTCTTGGTGAGAACAGAGAGAAATGAACTATATGTAGGGTGAGGATAAAGGAGGCCCATTCACACACCAGCAGTCTGGGTTACCAAGCACACGGGCTGTTCCCACCTTACTAGACACTCATCCCCTTATCCCACAGACTGGCTTGAGAGATGTACATTCCAGCTCCAGGGACCTGGCTAGATGTTTTAGATACTGGGACTGACCAACCTTCAAATCCCGGCTCTGCTACTGTCTCTCTGGGTGACTTTGAACAAGTCATTCTCACTATCTAACCTTCAAATTTTCCATCTCTGAAATGGGAGGAGTAACCCCTCCCCCATAGCTGTGACAGGAGGAATGAATGAAGTAAAGCATATAAAGAGTGTGGCTGGGGACAAGCACCAGGTCTCAGTAAAGCTCAGTTCTCCCCTTTCGTAGCACCCCATCATCAGCTTTGCTACCTAACCCCAGGCCTTCCCCCTTTCCTATGACATCATCTCACAGCCCTCTCTCTGTCATACATAAATATCTTTGTTCTTTCATAACCACCCCTGCCCCCCAGCTCTCCTCTGCTGTGGGCAGCCATGCCCAGAGCAGTTGCACAGGGCCCCATGCTTTTGAACAAGGACCCCACATGTCAGTCTGCACTGGGCCCTGCAAATTATGCAGCTGGCCTTGTAGGTAGGAGACCAACCCTTTTCCAAGTGACTGACACTGTTCTTCCTACAGGCCCTGGCTGGGTGGCCCTCTACTAACCAACAGGGCAGAGGGGCCTTGTGCTTCTCCTGGCTCTGTCCTAGGTGCTCTTAAACTCACTGTGCCATTTAATCCCTATTGTACCAATGCAAAACAGAGGCTTTGCTGCATCGCTTGCCCAAAGCCACTCAACTGGTAAATGGAGTCGGAATCACAGGTGTCTAATGCTGAGCCTTCCAACGCTTCCTCCATGAATAAACTTAAAATCCATTCATAAGTTACATGTACTGACACAGGTGGGGAGGCTGAGCCTTTCCTCATGTCATAAGATATGCTTTATTTGTATATATCATTTCAAAGCAATTCATTTAAGAAATTCTAACAGGGGAAAAGACCTACCACATAATTTCTGCAGGGATTTCTCGGAGTAGGTCTCCCGGTCACAGCCCTTCCCTATGTAGTTGGTCTGCAGCTCCGCGGTGACCTGCAGGGAGGACACGGCCCCATCGCACGTCTCCAGGTGGACGCTGGGGAACAAGGGCCTGCTCCCTGAGCCGGGCTGATACTCAATCCTTTTGGTCCAGTCTAAATAAACAAAGACAGGATGAAAAGTAAATCAGGCCTGGTCAATTCTGCTACGACACATTGAAAATGTGAATTTGTTTCAACAGATTATTTGTTCCAACAAATACGTTAGAAAACAGTTTGAGACTGATGGGAATTTTACATTTGTTTATGCAAGACTTCCTCCCTGAGAAAAACTAGAAGAATACAGAAAGTCATACCCAGCCAAACTAAGCCACCTCGGAACGAACAAAACATGCACACGCCCCTCAAACACCTGCCGGCTACTCAGTTTGCCTGTTTTATGAGCCCCAACTATACAGCTCTGCAGTTATAACTTCCCATCCATCTAGGTGACCTCATTCCCCCACCTCATAGAGCTGAGCCAGCTGCAACCCTTCTTCTTCTTCTTTTTTTTTTTCCTGCAGTTTTGGCCAGGGCCATGTTCGAACCTGCCACCCCCGGTATATGGAGCTGGCACCCTACTCCTTGAGCCACAGGTGCCACCCGCTGCAGAAATCCTTCTTATATCTACATCTACAAGCAGGCCTCAGGGCTCTTCCGGGTAAGTGCCATATTTATTGTTGTATTGGGTGATACCGTGCTGGCATTTTCCATTTCTCCCCTTTCTGTGCACCCCCGATGATGTTTGTGAGTGCTGTGCCTCTCACCCTATGTCCCCATTTTCCCTACCAGGGTGATTTTTAGGAATTGTCTCGTTATAAAATCAAGGATAGCACAGCTGCTGAGGGTTATATGAGGTCACTGAGTAGGATACAGGGATTCTCAAACACTTGGAACTGTGACCCACTGATGTAGGACTGATGGTTATGTCACTGCTTTTTAGTGTTAAAATAAATTGGAGATGATAAAGTGTTGGAGAGGAATGAAATCACAATTAAAATGGCACCATGTAAGAACAGAGCAGTTGACAGGTGACAGGAAGTCAGAGACCTTGCAGGCAAGGCTCTGGTGACCGACAAAGTGCACCTGCTGGCTATGGTGCACACCAGGCTCTGTGAGTCCAGAGGTTGGAGAGGGCTGTGCCACCATCCTCAGCCAGAATTGCACGTGGAAGCATGACTCTGAGTCATCAGCGTGAGTTATCCGTGCTATTTGTTTACAAATCTCAAATGTTTGCCACACAGAACGTTATTAGATGGCATCCTTTTGCTGAAGTAGAAATGAAAATTTATGGAATCGCCTGTCCTTGCCGGTGAGACATTCAGGAGCTCCTGCATGTTTGGGACTTCGTGTCAGGCTGAGGCCACCAGGAGGCTTCACGAGCTCCTCGTGTGCCACCTGCACTACCATGGTGATACCAGTATCATGGAGAAGGCTGGGCTTAGGGCAGCCAGACACCTTCGTTCATGAGCACCATCTGTATAGAGTTGTTTGTTTCTGTGTGCCAGGATCTACTTGGGAGACCATAGAGAAAGCCGTGAACAAGTCAGGAACCACGTGGGAGAGGAAGGTGATGGGCAAGCCTGTGCTGTCCCGTCAGAGAGGAGGGAGAGTACAATGAGAGGCAAAGCTGGGGATGGAGAGGATCTCTGGGTCATGACCTCACCTCTGATCTGAGGCCTGAGTGCTGAGGACAAAGAGAAAGCTTAAGAGAAAAGGCAGATGCAGCAATGACCCTGGCTTCACTCTGTGAGGTCAGGGAGTTCTTGGGCACGTTACTGATGGGCTCCAAGTTCAGGCACTTCATCAATAAGTGGGGACCATAGCATGACCTTACAGTGTTGGGGTAAGGATGGCACAGAGGAGATAATTGCTAGGTAGTGTGACAATGTGTGCACGGTGGCCCTAATCAATGTGCTTCCCCAGTGAAGAAGGGGGCTGTGGCCCTGTACCATAATCCTGCCATGTCCAGACAACTGTGCCACGTGAGTTAGCTCTGAGCTCCACAGTAACCAGCTGCCAGGTACAGGGTTTCCTCAGAGCAGGCCATGGGCAAGGGCTGCAAATAATGGTTGTAAGGTCCATCCCTGGGAACTTACAACAGGAGGACATTTGGATGAGAGTGACAATATATAAAGGAGAATATACCAATTGCACATTTTTCCTCATAGCCTTTAGGACTTGGGTCTGGACTGGCCCATCACCTCCCAAGAGATGAGATCATGGGGCTGTTGTAGCCCAGGCTGGAGAGGCTCCGAGTTTATTCCTAAGGACAAACCACTGGGACAAAGGAGGGCGTTTTGTCAGGCACTTCTGAAAGTCACAGTGCCGTAAGAAACCATCTACACACAGCCAGTAGTACATATGTTTGATGCCCCTATGCATTTGATCACGCTGTTTCTTCTACGTGGAGGCCCCTTTCTATTCCCTTCCCTCTTGCTACCTCCCCCATGCAGTCTTTCAGGGTCTCTCCAGTCTAGCTTGATGCTCTGCTTTGTGCTCCCCCAGTATCCACAACATTCCACCGCTGCATTAGGTTCCAAGCTTCACGGTCCCGCTGAGACCCCAGCATGCTGCACGGTGCCTGGTACCAAGTATGTGATCAGTAGAATCTGAGAATGAACCTACAGGGCACTTACTGAAATGATCCATTACGTTCCCACCTCCCCCAGTGACTGTGAACTCCCTAAAAGCAGAATTTGTGAAGTTTGTATCTGAAACCTCCACACCTAGATCAGAGCATGGGAAGCATCTGCCTCCTAACCTCGATGGCTGTCATGGCAGCTCTCCTTGAGCTGTAGGTGGAATCTGCAGCCCGTTTGCAGCTTCTCTGGCACCGGCCCCACCCAACCCTACCTGCCAACCCACAGAACCACCTATCCCAACAGCAAGAGCACGTAACATACTGGTTCTCCTTGTCCTTGCCAAGGCAGCTTGTCTGAAACTGATGATGGAGACATCGACTTCCTCCAAGAAGGAGGCCCTCATTCGTCTCTCCCTGAAAGTCTTCTTTTTAAAAATTGTATTTTTACACATTAAAAATTTTTAGACATAAGAACCCTCAACAAAAACTCTCCCTATCTTTATAGATGCAAATTAAAAACTGAAAAGCTAAACTCTTAAAAAATTATCAAATGGTTTTGTGATGAGGGACTTGGTGCGAGCCCCACGGCACCAGTCCAGAAGGTTCTCCCCTTCTGCCTGTGCATGAAAGCCCTGCCACAGCATCTCCCTGGTCACAGTCTCATGTCAGACTTTCCATCCTCTTGCCTACACGCTGGCTGGAAGGGCAGATCCTCCTCTGGCCACTGAAAAGAAATCAGGCACAGAAGAGCTTCAGGAACATCACAATTGCCAGTTGCTTTGGTCACCTCATGAGGCCCATTTTTGAGAGTTTATGAGGAACAGGCAGAATTGCAACCATATAGTAAAAGAAATTGATGGAGCTTTGCAGCACCTGGGAAGAGGTGAGAGGAAGCTCGCACAAATAGCTTCCTTTTCCAAGGAGTCAGGGTAGGGGATTAAGGGAGCAAAAGGCAAGTCATCAAATTCAGCCTTTGCCACATGAAATGTCCATTCATCCTCGTTTCCTGGAGGGTAGGACCATGATGGTCAAAAGTAATAATTTTAAAGTTCACTTTCCTGAGTTTAAATCCCAGCCTTACCTCTTATTTCCTTACCTCTTGTTGTGTAACTTTGGGCAACTCACTTACCCTCCCTGAGCCTCAGTTTCCTATCAAGTTTACATCTACCACCCAGAATTTTGGAGGGATGAAATGTAGAGTCATTTCAGTGCCAAACATAGAGAACATGCTTAATAGATACATTGTTGTTAAATTGTCATTTATTCAATAACACTTATTGCAGGAAATAACAATGATGAAGCACTTACAAGGTGTCAAGCACTTTATAATTATCCTTTCAGTTAATCCTCCCAGGGACCCAGGGAGGGGTGTTATTATCTCAGCTGTGAGAATGACTAGACCATGACTTAGATGGGGTATGGCTGGCCCAGGGCCACACAGGTTTAGCTTCTCCACTATGCTCAGCATTTTCCGGAACAAGAACAACTATAATCTCTACAGACTTGTTTTCCATTTACACTGACACTCAAAAAAAAAAAAAAAAAAAGAAAGCAAGGGATAATCCCAGTGTTGGCAAAGGATAAAGGATAAAGACTGTTGTCAGTCTTAACATTGCCCAACCTTGAGGGCAGTTTGTGGGGTGGGAGGTTTGCTTTGACACCGGAGACTCTAGAGACCTAGACATGAATCTCAAGTGCCTCAGATGCATGTCAGTCTTATGAATTGTGCAAAGCCATCGTCATCTCAGGGCCTCCATTGCTTCATCTGCATATTTAGGATAATGACATCTCTTCCTGGGTTTGTTCTGAGCAAGAGATCCCCCAGGTTAAGGGCCTACCACAGACCTTCCTATGCAGCCTTGTCATAGGAACATCCCCGCCCCGTGGTTCATAAGCTTCCCCAACTTTGCTGAGCTGTCCTGCTCGGAAACAAAGTCTTTTTAGTTTGGAAAGGACCTGGAGATTACTTTATGAATTGTGGTACAATTTTTTTTTTCCTGAGTGGTGAGAAAGGAAGCAGATTGCCTGCTGTTTTAGTAATCAGGCTTAAATTACCCTCTAAGCATTCCTGAAAAAGCTATTGGGATTTAAACACCTTCTTTGTGGATTTAAGGATTTGGAAGCATGATTTTATTAGAACTCCTGCTAAATGTGGGGACCATGTATTTTCTTATCAGGAGAATATTAATCACTCGGAACTTTCACATTAGATGGCTAGGGGTGGACAAAAGGTAATCTGAGACTTCTGGAAAGCGCAGCATTTGGGGACTCTTGTAGTCTGAGACGTCCAGGCCATCGTTCCAGTTCTGAGCCTGTGATGTAGAAGGTCAAAGGGAAAGGCGCAGGCATGGCAGACACTCTGCTTCCCTTAAACGTGTCTGTGCAGGGCCCTCCAGCTTTTCCTGTCTCAGCTGTCAGAGGGTGAAGAAGTGTGAGGATTTCTAGGAAACTTCTGGATTCGAGCCTCTGGATCTTGAGATGCTGGGGAGGACGAGGGATGGAAAAGGCACCACCAGTTGTTCAGGCAGTCAAGGACATCCTAATGAGAATCTGTAGGCATTAACCATCTGCTGACATTCAAGACTTTCTCTAAGGAATGAGCTGTTTTGATTCAGCACCAAGGTCTTCCTCTCCTACTGTAAGAACATAAGGAGATACCTCTGCTTGGCAGTGACTGTCGTTATTGGCACTGGGCATCCAGGGCATGTGAACTGGGGTGGGTTAGGAAGTAGACATGGACTGGAGAGGTCAACGACGGTCAGATTATGAATGCTGGGGAAGAGGTATGCATTTCGTCTCAGAGCCCATGAGGAGCCATATGTAGGTATCCAGTGAGGGTGTGAGGTATCCAGACTGTGCTTTGGAATGGTATTTCAGCACTGGGCTAGGCCTGGTGTCCATTTTCAGAAGACCAGCTACCTGGCCTTCTGCTAGCTACCCCTTGATCAATGGAAGTGGGCGTCACCTCTGACAAAGTTACATGAGAAAAGGGAAATTAAGTTCCATTCAGGTCAAGTCAACTTAAATTTAAGAGTGTTAATTCTGCAGCTGGAAGATGCAGGTGTGAACTCTGGCTTTCCTGTTTCTTGGCTGTGTGGTTTTGGTAAATCGCTGAACTTTTCTGAGCCTCATTTTCCTCTTCTTATAGAATGAGGGTAACGCAAACCTACCTTGTGAAGTTGCCTTGGGAATTGGAGAAAAGATAAGCGAACAGACTCAGGAACAGAGCTCCTGCTGTACTGCTGCTATTATCATTATTGTCCTTACTCCAGATGACACTGGGCCAGTCGGGAGAGAGAAGTGTGAGTTATTATCCCCCACTCAAAGCAGTTCCCAGTCAGGGCAGTGGTAGGCACACGGCCAGCCAGCTTCAAGGCTGATAGGAACAAAGATCAGACTCCAGGGGAGCAGAGGAGGAAGGACAAGTAATGCTGAGGAGGGTGATCACTGGAGGCTTTCTGCAGGAAGTGGCCAGGGGGTGTGTTTAAAGATAGGTGCTAAAGATAGGTGTGTGTTTAAAGATTATTCTTTGACTGTGGTCAAGCCAATAGATTAGGATATAGTCACTACTGAAACAATGGTTTGTGATACTCACTGACCAAGGAGGAGGAACTCAGGGCCTTCTAGGAGGCAGAGAGAGGGGACACTGGGCAAGAGGCTTTTTAGGGGCCTCTCTGGGAATGAACAGGTAAGACAGCACAAGTGGGTTTGGATGGGCTACTTGGAATTATTTCAGTGCTCTGGGACATGGGGGCTGCCCCCTGTTGTCTGGTACTTAGCCCTGCAGTGACAGATGGGTGGATGGTAGCCCAGAGCGTGAGAGCCCCACAAAGGAGGTGGCTGGTTTGCATGGGAAGAGTAAGAGGGTGAGTTGTTTACTGTCTCTGAGAATGTGCTGACCTTGACAGGGGCAGTCCCTCCAGGCTCAGCAAGGCCCAGACGAAAAGCATCAGAATACAGACAGTAAAAGACTGGCTGAACAGCAGTGTGGAGTGCTGCAGGTAATGCGGAGGGTAGAAGAGAGTGCCAGGACATCTTCTCCTGGAAGCTATCAGTACAGCTCCAGGGTCAGGTGGTGCTAGGAGGTGGCAGCAGCTGGTATGACTCAGGCCTGGCAAGGAGACTGTCCTTCCCTTAAACACACATGTGCAGAGGTCTCTAGGTTTCAACTTCTAGGAAATTGCTGGCTTTGTACAAGGTGAACAGCTGGATAACTGGATATTGGGTGGGTAACAAAGACTCCTCCAAGACTTTTGTGACAGGGAGTGACACAGCTGACTTCTGAGACTGGCTTTCTCTCTTCTCCCTAGATGAGTTTCTCCATATCGAAGCCCTACTTGAGATAATGGCACAGTGACACTGGGACAGTAGAGTGTGCAGCTTAGGGGTGAGGAGTTAGACCCCAGGGTCCAGACACTGCCTCCTCTGCTTACCTTGGATAAGTATCTTACCAGCTACTGCACCGGGGGTAAGTATCTTAACTTCTCTGTGCCTCAGATTTTTTTTAATCTGCAAAGTGGGGGAAAAAAAATCACAACTACATCTCTCAGGGATGCTGTGAAGATTAAATAGGATTAAGTAGGATGACACATATGAAATGCTTAGCAGACAGCCTGACACCCCAGGAGTGGAAAAGAAATGTGGGCTGTTTTTATCAGGCTTCCCAGTTTTGGTCCTTTCTCACAAATCCACAAGAGGTCTGGACGCTGGACCCTGCCATCCTTGCAATCCGCTCTCAGGAAAGGCCAGGGAAGGAATACCCAGGTGCTAACAGCTCTGGGAGAGATGGTGACCCCTCTACAGGAGAGGACACTAGACTGGGGAGAGCGCAAGTCTAATAATTATTGTAGTTTCCAGGGCCAGTTGGTGTACAGCCAGCACTTGTGGCAGGCTGACCTGACTCCTAAACCAACCCCCCCTAAAAGATTTGTTCCTTTTATCAATTCATTTTCTTTTTACATTTCATACAACTGCAAGGGGGCACATTCAGCTAGAAGGAGACAGGAGGTGCTGAGGAGTCAGGCACCCTCACCAGCTCCCTGCTCAGGTCTCCATGCTTGATTTCTTTATTTTATACAGCTGTCTTGAAATTCTTAATAATTTTAAAACAAGGGGCCTCTTGTTTCCATTTTGCACCAGGACAAACAAGTTATACAACTGGTTCTGCCTTGCCAGCTGACTCTGGGCCTGTCTTTAACCTATTCCTCAACTTCTTCATCTATACAATGGGGGTATTAATTAACTGCCCCAAAGGGAGGCCATAGAGCATAACTGTTAGGAGCCAGGGCTTTGGAGTCAGACCCAGCTGTGAATCCCGCTTCTGCCACGTGGTAGCATGCACTGTGGGCGAGTCATTTTCTTTTCCATCTGTGTTTACTCAGGCAAACATTTATGATATTATTACCTATTTCAGAGTTGTATGAGATAATAAATGCAAACTACTTAGCCCTGGGTCTGACACATAATAGGCACAAACACTTTTGAGCATTAAATTATGTGGCTTTCCCTTCTCCAATTAAAAACAATTACACACAGGCACCATTTAAAAAGAAACAAAATATACTCTCTGAACTCAATTACAAATATAAGTAATCCCCTTTCCTTCTTTATTACTGACCCTTTTCCATTTACTATGTCTTATTTTCACAAGAGCGTCTTATTACCTTTTAATTCCTACTAAAAAGAGATAATTAACTAAAAAAGAAAAGGAGGGAAAGGATAAATATCTCCATGCCCAGAGCCGTGGGTAAGCTTCACAGCCTTGCTCTTGTGGTTTGCCCAGCCTCTACCCGAGTACCCAGTCCCTGCCCTTCCGCTGGCAGGTCCATCTCCTTTAGATCCGAAGGAAGAGACTTTGTTAAGGAGACCTTACTGGTCTCATCGCCATCAGGAGCCCTCTCTCCCAGGTCTACCCCAACCCCCACCTCCCTGAGAATTATTTACTGATTCATTTATAGTCACACTTTGGAGCATGACTCATACAGCAGTGTGCAGTGCTTGGTACATAGTAAGTGTTCAACAAATATCTATGAAATTAAGGAGTGATCAGGTGTATAAAAATCAAAACTCTCTCTAATTCTGGCTGCCAAAGCTAAGGAAAGCAATTATCTGAAACCCAGGAGTCTTTGTTGCTGTGCACATGGGATGGTACACCTTGCCTATCAACCATCCACTTAGCCCCAGCCAGCTACCAAACCATAGATGGCCAGGCATTAAAATGGGAAATAGTCAAGTCATGGCTGGTGTGTGTGTGTGTGTGTGCGCGTGCGTGTGTATGTACACATGGCTGACTGTGCTGTGTATGCGCGTATCCCACACACACCTGAACTGGAATGTTTGTAGGCAAATATGTGTGTTGAAACTGAACTTATGAATGGCTCCAATCTTGGAAACCTCCACATATTTCCAACCCTTCTCATCTCCCTAGACATTCTCAATAAATGTCAGATGAAAAAACAAGAAATTTGTTCTTAAATTTTGTCTTGCTCGTGACGTTCTCTCCAGTTTCCTGATGACAGAGGAAATTTAATTTTGTCCCACATCAACACTGTGGTGAGTGACTGCTCAACTTGAGGAAAGCCTCATGTCTCATCTGGCAGCCCTCGGAATTGTGCACGTGGGCAGACACTCCGGGGCCTTCCTCCGGGAGCAGGTGGGAACTGCACGCAGCTCCTTGCGGAAACCGAGTCTTACGTCAGGGGGTGAGGACAACACGTCAGACCACTTGCTGGGCAGACTAAATCAGAGAGACAGCCCAAGCCTAAACCAGTCCAGAGTTTGTGGGGGACACAGACACAGGTGTGTTTCAGAGCCAGCTGCTCACGGTGGTCTACAGACTGGCTCCAGCCTTTCAACAGCCTGTTACAGGTCTGTCATGGGGTTAAGTCCAGAAATTGAGAGTAAGCATTTAGAAACTTCTGTGGCAATCTAACAAAGTAGTTTTATATTTATTGAGTATAATATTAAAAACATAGGGCTTATATTTTGTACGTCCTTGCTCTCGTTTCTTTTTCTAGAAATTCATTTCTACTATAGTTTTACAAAGTATTGTCCTGTGACTGATTGCAAGAAAACCCTGGTCCTTCACCACAGATGATTTGAGAAGCACTGCTCCAGATAACACCCTAACAAAACTATCTCCTAAAACATACAACTAAACCCTTCAGATCTAGGAGGCAAAACTTCAGATCATTGCAACATTTTTCTTTTTACACCCAAAGTGCCACTAGAACCTCCTGCTTCTGTTTAGATGGTTTTCAAGGTGAATGCCCCCCGCCCCCAACTCTAGTCTTATAGCCACTATCTATTCTCCCCTGACCAATCACTAGGCCGACCTCTGACCTTACCTCTCCTTGTCTCTCTAATCTACACTGTCACCATTGCCTGACCACGGCACTTCCAATTCCTCTTCCAGAAAGTTCTCTGAGATTGTTTCAGCCTGAACTGTGCTCTCTCCTCCCCAATTCCCAGACTTTGCAGTCTAGATCATCTGTTTGGGCTCATTCTGTATTTCTCAAATTCCTGTCTATAGAAAGGTATGAATTCATGGCTGGCCTCAGGACAATCACCTGAAAACTTCTAAAGACTGTTCCTGAACTCTGCCTCAGGATAGTCCAGTGGAAATTTTCTGGGTGTGAGAGGAGGGTCATTTAATTGGTCATTTGAATCAGCCCAAGTGATCTGGATGTATAGGCATATTTGAAAACTGCCAGCCCAGACAATATTGGGCAATGGACTTCCGTCTCTTCTCTCACCATATTTCTGAGTCTCTGAAGTCAGGAAGGAAACTGAGAAAGGGTCCCTGCCTTGCTAGCCAGGATTCCCAAAGGAAAATCTGTTTGCAGACTGGAAACTGATCTCGTAGGGTGGGACTTTACACAAAATGAGTTTAGAACAGGTTATGTTGTGCAGGGCAGGGTCCCAGAAGAATCACAGATAAAAGACCCAGGGATCTTGGTGGAGACAGAGTCATTTCCTGTTGTGGTGCATTGGACTATTGCTCCTGACTGTACCTTCTTCCACAGAGTTGGGGTTTGCCATGGTAGGATGGCTTTGACCGGTAGGATGACAGTGGACAGTTCTGATGGGGAGATCTTAAAAGGATGTGACTAATACATAAATAACCTTTGGGTTCCCAACTTTCCTTAGTAATTTTGGTTGAGGAAATTGTTTAGCTGCCAAAGAGTGCACATTCTTCAATGTTCTCTTTAGATTGGTTAAGGTGGAAATGGAAGAGGGGTGGAGAACAATGGACAGAGGAGCTGCATCCAGAATGCATAATCAGGGCCCAATTAAGTCTCTTCCTTCCTCCCAGGGCTGGGCCCTTGCACTTTGTCCCTGGGACTGCAGAATTACTGCACAACAGTGACTGCTGGATCCTCCATTCTCCCCCGTCTGAATAGGAGTGAGTTCTGGCTGCTCTGTTTATGATCTCCACCATATATGGTGTATTCTT
This sequence comes from Nycticebus coucang, assembly GCF_027406575.1. Lineage (NCBI taxonomy): Eukaryota > Metazoa > Chordata > Mammalia > Primates > Lorisidae > Nycticebus > Nycticebus coucang. The sequence continues at coordinate 107,449,142 of NC_069787.1, read as the reverse complement.
TCATGGTGTATGTGCACAGAAGATACCTTGCTTTTATTTTTTATTTTTATTTATTTTTATTTTATTAAATCATAGCTGTGTACATTAGTATGATCATGGGGCACCATACACTTGGTTCATAGACCATTTGACACATTTTCATCACACTAGTTAACATAGCTTTCGTGGCATTTTCTTAGTTATTTTGCTAAGACCATTTTTATTTTTTTAGTTCATAGGTCTCCAGATTGAAAGAAGCCTCGACCTGGACCTTATATACACCATGACACTTTGGACTTTGAGCCTGTTGCTGCCGCACCCCCGGCATCTGGCCGTGGCGGGATGGCTCTGTCCGCGTTATAAAAACTGTGGTAAGGCGGTGCGTGCTCCCCGGAGCGTTACCCCCAGTCCCCCTGGCTTGCGACAGCAGCGCATAAGTTGCCTAGCATGCCTTTTGGTGAACGTAAAAACTCATGAGGTACGGCATAAAAGCCTAAAGGACCTTTACCCTAAAACTTATTTAAAACCTGCTTGGTGAGCTGAATGCCTAATTGTTGCCTGTTTGCTCTGAGGAACTGGAACTAAAAATAAACACAATGCCTTACTAATTCATAATCTTTTTTTACCAAAGGAGGCTTAATGTCTCCAAGGGAACACGTTCCCACCATAAAAGTCAGTGAGTTGAAACAGTGCATCAAAAGAATGTAAATACCACAAACAAGATGTTTCCAACCTGATATCCACCCACCCTTTCCCCCTATCTCTAACCTTGTCTTTCCTAACCTCACTTTCAATATAGTTTAGTTTTCATACAATATCCTTTTATTTCTCATGTTTCCTTCACACTCTAATCACTTATATGATTCACAATACACCTCTAATCATAACAACTATATATAATCATGAAAATAAAACTATGAAAGAAAGTAGTGTTGTATGTTAAAAAACACATTCAACTTTAGATAAAGGAAGCTGAAAAGTAACTGCTGCTTATCAGCTACCTCACAGCTACCTTTGTTCCCCTCGCGGGCAAGACACTGTGTAAGATAGATGGTTGAATGCTTACATCTGTAAGACAAAATAAGAACTTGTGACCACCTGCAAGTCATAAAAATGTCTTTTGTGATTTGTAATGCTTTGTCAAAAATGTATAAAAGACACTCTTAAAATTCAGTAAAGTTACAGCTACTTTCCTCATCACTCGTGGTGTGTAGTAGTCTGTCAAATCACCCTGCGTCGACCTTCCAATCAACCTGAGCCGTTCGCCCTGAAAGCCCTCGGACTGAGACTCATTCGACTGGCGGTCCGCGACATGTTGCCATGATCTGAGGCGATGTTTGAGAGCCCTGGGAAAGGCACAGGTGTATTTTTACAAGTACAAGAGAGAGAAAACTTGAGACTCAGAGAGTAGTATCCGGAGAACTTTGGGTTCTGCATGTGACTTGCTTTAACCAATGGCATGTGGGCAGAAATGAGAGTGGCCAGTTCTGAGTAAAGGCTTTAAGATGCTATACATGTTTCTTTCTTTTTTTTTTTTTGCAGTTTTTGACTGGGGCTGGGATTGAACCTGCCACCTTTGGTATATGGGACTGGCGCCCTATTCCTTGAGCCACAGGTGCCGCCCTACATGTTTCTACTCACTCTTGTACATGTTTCTACTCACTCTTGTCAGCGTCTGCTTCTGCCATAAATGCAGTATTTGCCAGTTAGGGGCCATTTATCCAGCAAAGCTTCTATAATAAGAGATGGAATAGATGCCCAGTCCCTCCATAGCCTGGAGCTACAGAGCAATAGGCCCGTGACCTATGGGGCACAGGTAACAGTGGATGATAAATAAGCCTTTTTAGAAAGATGCTGAGATTCAGAGAACAGTTTGTTACGTAGTATAACTTGGTGGAGAACAGTGAATAGATCTATTTGGGTAGTCCAGGAAGAATGGTCCTGAGGATGCTGTAAGCATGTTGGAGAGAGAAAACTTCTGAAGACATCACTAACAAAGAAGTGTTCTTCAGGAAGCTTAGAGCACATGCTGAGATCAAGATCAAGAATAAGGATCTGGGGGCGGTGCCTGTGGCTCAGTGAGTAGGGCGCTGGCCCCATATACCAAGGGTGGTGGGTTCAAACCCAGCCCTGGCCAAACTGCAACATAAAATAGTTGGGCGTTGTGGTGGGTGCCTGTAGTCCCAGCTACTTGGGAGGCTGAGGCAAGAGAATCGCCTAAGCCCAGAAGCTGGAGGTTGCTGTGAGCTGTGTGATGCCATAGCACTCTACTGAGGGCAATAAGGTGAGACTCTGTCTCAAAAAAAAAAAAAAAAAAAAAAAAAGAATAAGGATCTGGAACCAAGGAAGGGAGCACTTCCAGAACAGCCAGAATGGGTTGATGTTGGCATGGACCTGGAGCTGGGGGCCAGTGGGATTTATATGAGCCTCGATCTCCATAGAGTCCATGCTTGATCATAAAGAAAGTGGGTCTGAGTAAAGCTGGTCAAAAATTTCCCCTAATGAAGCAAGCTAGGACGTTTAGATCAGTAGTATTTAAGATGATTACACAAAGTACTTGCTTTTATTTGGCATACAGCAAACTGTGTATATTTCTTTCACAAGAGGGGCTTGGTCATCCTGGGGCTGCACTTCCTTGAGAAGGAGGAAAATCCTCCTTCAGGGATTAAAGGACAGAAAAGGATGCTGGGCCAGTGGGGCTGTCTCTCCCTATTCAAGCACCATCCAACTCCACAGCTCCCAGGAGTGAGGTGGATGAGCAGTTCCCGTTGAGACTCTCTCCCGGGCGTCATTTCCACCTGGCTGTGCTCTGTGCCTCATACACATGGAAGATTTTCAGTTGATCATAAAAATACAGTGGAATGCCATTACTATTATATTCCCTGCCCTTTCATGCATCCTCTGTTTTCCACGGTACCACGCTGGTTTCCAAGCATTCGCTTATTTCTGTGATTGTTTGTTTGCAACTTCTGACCCTACTCCCCATCAGAAGTTCCACAAGAGCAGGGACTGTGTCTGTTTTGTTAGTTTTTAACCCTCTAGTGCCTGGTGCAATTCCTGGCACATAGTAGAGTCTCACTAAGTGTTTGAGGAAGAATGACAAGGGTGCTTGGTGAAAGGGGCCCATGCCCAGGTCCTGGGGCTCGGGGAATTTGCTGGCCCTCCTGATCTGGTTGGGCTTTCTTTGTATTCCCTGTGGATTTGCCTGTTTATTCCAGCCCTTTTGAATTGAAGATGTTGCTGTTTTTGTTGGATTTTGTTGGATTTTGTTGTGTATGCTGGTAAATTGCTTCTCTAGGCACCTCAGAGTCATACACAGCCCTTGGGAAAGTTCTGTCCCCTCAACCACTGCCCATGCCCAGCACCGTAATCCTGGCAGCTTCTAGGCTCCCACATGCTATGAACCATCATATTCTTCATGGTTCACTCATGCCAGTGTGAGTGCCTTGGCTCGTCATTACATCTCTGAGCCCACAAGTGTCATGTGCCACCTCTTTAAAGCCCCCTTTCCTTTCACCCTCTTTGGGGGACAGCTGGCTCAGCAGACAAAGCTAAAATGAGCCGTGTGGTACTTGGAAACCTGAACCCCCTTAGATCCCGGATGCTGTTTTCTTCCAGCCCCTTCAGCCCTGCAGACTCCTGAGCTCATGGGTTCCTCAGCCCCCAAACAGCAACGCGCCCTGTGGGACAGAGGCTGGTAGGATGCAGAAGCCAGGTCATTGAGAGCAACCCTTCTGGAAGATAATGCTCCCAGGAGGACTCATTAACTCAACCAAGCAGGGGTACTTTCTCTTGGATTTATAGAAACTCTTCTGTCTTATGTCCAATAAACACAAAGCTTTTTTTTTTTTGGCAATTCTCTTATCTCATGACAAATGTATTATTGGTGTAAGATAGAGCAGCTGTTCTTTAAGAATTGTTCCTTTTATGGCACTGAAAAACATTCGAATTGAATAGTATAGTTTTGCATGTACACGTTTTTCAGTTTTTTGGAAAGATGCCTGGTGTATGTTTTTTTCTTATTCTAGCTGCATCTCTGTAATCTATCAGTTGTATACAGTTTCAAAGTTTATTATTATTTTAAATTAAAGGACTGTCACTCAGAGTAGTACCAGAGTGTAGGACTTCCCATTCCACTGAACAACATTCTAAAGTTGGAACCAGATTCTCATCTCTTCAGGTAACACAGCCTAAATCCCTTGAGCCCACTGCAGACATCGAGAGGCGCTCAGGTTGACATGTGTGAGGCGGTAACCACACAGGGCACAGCGGCATAAGCCGGGACTTGCAATTACAAAGGTGCTTGGTGAAATTCACCTTGGCCCTCAGCATGCCTGCAGACTTTGGCCCAGTAAATATACTTCTAAGCAAGCCAAAATCCAGACAAACACTTTTACACAAAGATATTCACCAATGCATTGAAAAGAAAAAGGGAACCATGCTAATGTCCAGCATTCACACAGCGCTGACTACAGGAACACAGCTAAGCACATTTGAATAAAGCTCTGTAAGGAAATGTTATGAATTTACTGAAAGGGCAATAAGGTGCTAGGATCTGGGGAAACAAATATGACATCAAGTTAAGTGGAAAAGGAACAGGAAGTTTAAATGGCTATGCATTTAAAGAGGGAAAAAACTACACTGTTACATTAATAGCACTGCATTACTTGGATTGCAGTGAAAGTTTATTGAGATTACTATTTTTTTATCATTTTCAAATGAGAATAAAAAGCTTTATAACTAAAAAAAATACATGAAACATGTCATAGTGACACAATTGCTACTTATTACCTCAAATTCTCTAATAGGAGGCAGAGCTCATAAATTATGACATAAATCTTGTCTAAAAAGCATCCTTCACTTTTGCCTGGGGGCTACTTGCCTAGGGAGACAGTCTGCCTCTTTCCTTTGTCCCAAAGGGTCCCTGGTGTGCGAGCCCCACCTACAGAACAGACTTGGAGGACTTTGCTTAGTATTTGGTGATAAGGGTTGTCAGAAATCTAAAGAGGCTAAGAAGATGACAAGTGAAAACCTTGGGGGACTAAGAAGGGGACAATATACTGCTAATATTTGCCTCTAGGTCTGGAGTCTGGGAGAAGGGCTGGGTTTCCCTGAAAAGCTCACCAAAAGTGGGAGATTCCACATGTGTGAGGCTATCAGTACCTAACCTCCTAGCAGGTGGACAGGGCCTGGCTGCTGGCATGCCTTGTCCTGACTGTGTGAGGCTGGTCACTGTGGCTGGGGACAGACACTGGCACTGGGGGATGCAGAAGGCAGCAGAGCCCTGCTGGTCCTGTCCTCCAGTAAAGGCTGGCTACTAAAACAGACTACCCACATAACTCACTTGTCTTACACAGACTGAAAGGGAGGTCACAGTTTACTCTAAATACCGATCTCCAGGTTGTTGGACGTGAGTCGTCCTCAGAAGGTTGTTAGACTCTAGACTTGTTCCTCAAATTGGCCCCACAGGCCTCCCTGGGCTTCCACTCCTGCCAGGGCCACCGCCCTGGGCCTCTGATTATGTGGCCTTGCCTTGCCAGGTGACACCAGGCTCCTGATGAGGGCACCAGCTACAGTCCTCTGAAAGCACCAAGGCCACGGGGGCCGGGGCTGGCTGGGCTCCACAGAAAGGTGGGAGAAAGGACCCTTCTCACTGAAGCTCACTTTGCCCCTTTGGACCAGCTGAGCTCTGATTATTATGTCCATTTTCCTGACAGTCTGTCAACTTCATTCATAGTCCACATTGGAAATCTCCCCATATGTCTCATGAAAACTAACAGGGAAACCAATACCAGTCCACCTTCCGCATCACACAACTTCCTCCAAGACCTTCCTCTGCAACCCAGTGCCCGTCTTCTATCAGCCAGAGATATTGAAAGATGCAGTGATTAAGTAGCAAGCTCTCTTGGTGACACCCCTCCTACCTCCTGGGCTCCTGGCTAATTGTACTCAGCCCTGAGATCTCAGCCTAAGTTCTGCCTCCTTGGGAGGCCTTTCTAAGGCTGGCTGCCTTCCCTGGGCAGCCGAGCACAGGCAGGGCCCCTGCCCTCTGCTCTCACAGCCCCTGGGCTTCCTTGGGCCCCTGCTCTGACTGCCCTGTGCTGAAATTTCCTGCTCACCTCCCTGCTCCCACCACCTCTGTTCCAGCTCAAAGTCCCCAGGGGCTCACCCTGGCCTGGCACAGAGCAGGCGTTGTGGGAAGTTTCTGAGTTGAAAGGGACCTTTGAGAGCTTCTTAGTTAGGCCAGGAGCAACAGCTGTCTCTCTGTGTGGTTAGGGTTGGGACAATGCTCCAAGCTCATGAGTTGACACTTCATGAGTCACACTATACTCAGCAATGTGAATCCAGGGCTTCCAGGCAGACCACGGCCAAGTTGCATCTCCGTCCTGTACTCCTCTGCCAAGAGCCATGTGGGGTGGATGCACAGGGAAGGGGACACTATTCTGCCCACTTCAGAGGGGGAGGGCAATGTGGTGAGGCGAGCAGGGGGGCTTGTGGTGGTCACAGTCATCCTGAGAACCCAAGTCTGGCTGGTGTGCAGATGACGGCACAGGGGCTCAGGCTGTCTGGGGCTGCCTTCTCACCAGGGAAAGCAGCAAGGGAGCCACTGTTGAATCGGACCTTTCTGTGTCTCTAGTGCATATTATCAAACCACACGGCATCCATCTGAGGAAGGGATCAGCAGGAGGGTCATTTCACCACTAAGGCAACTGAGGCTGAGCTGTAAGATGACCTGCCCGAGGTCACATGCCAGCAAACAGCACTAAGAGGCGGACCAGCCCCCCCCACAAGGCCATGTCAGTGGCAGTGGCTTCCTTTGTTCGTCTTTTCTTTCATTTCCTTTCTGCTAGTCTTAATTTCACCATTTCTGCATGCCAGGCACAATGATGTCTCATGGCAACCCTCCAAGAGGGGTATTGGGTATTGCTATTAGCTTAATTTTGCAGATGCCACATGTAAGAGGGCAGAGGGGGCTAAGTGACTCATCCACTTTCCCTGAACCAAGGAATAGCAGAACTAGAATTTAACCCAGGTCTTTGTGACTTCAGAGCCAGCACTCTGAAGCCCTAACTCTTCCAACTCCCTGCAGAGAGACATTCTAGCCCACTGTAACATTTCAAGGAATTGTCCATGGAAGAGGGAGTCAGCTGACCGTGGGGGCAGACCATGGTCCACGGAGAGATGAAGTCATGGGTGGGGTTCTGAGTCATGGTTCTGCCATGGTTCCAGCTCTCAGCATCTGAGTCTCCTTGGACAAGCCTGTCCCCTTCATGGTCTCCCAAGATGTCAGCTAAAAAGGCTGAGCAATAGTTGGCCCTGTCATCCTGAATGAAGGCAGGTCCCTGTGGCTAGTACCAGAAGTGACATCCCTGCCATCCCCCCCCACCCTGCAAGCCACGGTCCTCCCTCAAGGCTGCCTTGCAGCCCAATTGCACATCTTTATAACATGGGAGAAGGATTCTACCTTCAGAATTTTTCTCAAAATAGTTTTCCTCCAATGGTCCCAAAAGATGGCAGTGCTCTCCTTTTCTCTGAAATGCCTTGTAGGAAATTGGGCAGGAGCTCTGTGTCTATAGACAGGTGGAACTGCCTGTGTGTTCCTAGCTGTGTGAGCTCTGTGTCCTCACCTGGAGAATGAAAACCTAGCAGCTTTCAGGGTGTGGTGGAGAGCAAGTGAGCACCCACATGCAATGCCTCTAGATAGGGTCTGGAAAACAGGAAGTGTGTAGTCAGTGGTTGTTATTATCATTATTAGAGTCTATGCACACACCTCTTCTCTTCAGGGCTGAGATTACTAGACCCAGAAAACTTCCCAGGCCCATTTCCTTTCAGGCTCAGTCATGGGGGAGCCAGGAGGGAGCAGGCCTGAGTGTGGGCACTTGTCTTCAGCAGGTCTCTAAGCACAGTAAGACACCGCCGAGTAGGTACATCGGCATTCTGTACAGAGCCATTTGTTGTACTTTAATGATCGGCTATGTCAGTGATGTCAAAATAGGTCGTTCTTCATGGAGGAGTGCCCCGCCAGGGCCTGGGTAAGGAGCTTGGTTGCTCACTGGGCAGATCTGAGCAAACCCCGGAACAGCTGCTCTGGGGTGACGCTGCAATTCAGGTATCCATGTGGCTTTTCCAATTATTTGGGGTGAAAATGCTCCATTGTGATTTTAAAACTTGGAATACAGGGGACTAAAAAGAGCTGCTTTTCTCTGGGCCCCATAGCAAGTGTGACTGCATGCAAAGTGCTCCACTGGCAGCCTTTCATTCCATCCTCCCAAGACGGCATTTACACTCAGGGAAGCTGGAGTCAGACTGGAGTGACTGCCCCAAGGTGGCTGGGAGTGACAGGGGAGCTCAGATGCGCTCCTTCCTCCCCACTCCATGTTATTATCATTATTAGAGTCAGCTGACTATGCAGCATGGGGGCAGACCAGGGTCCGTGGGGAGATGGTCCTTTGGTCCTAATCTTAAGCACTAATGTCCAGGACATGATGCTAAGACACAAAGCCTTACCCAATTTTATGACATAGAATTGAATTAAATTTGTGTACACACATGTATTCATTTGTATGACAGTGGCTATTTTCCTGATTTAACTGCAGCATTATTTGTCTAGTGATTTAAATTTTCCAAAGTACTTCTTCACTAGAATCTCATTTATCTTAACAATCATATGAAATAGTTTGGCCAAAGATTATGATTGTTAATTTATAGATAAGGAAACCAAAGCTGAGGCAGAGAAATGGCTTAAGCAAAGCCTCTGGCTAGATCATGACCGAGTGGAGTTGGAGTCTAGCCCTTCTCACTCCAAGCTCCACTCCATCTCCACGGGTCTGTACCTGACTCCTGCAACCTCCCCTCTCCCACGTCGACATTGCCTTCCCCAGTGTGGGTTCAGGGTATGTGCTTGGAAAGGGAAGAAGGATTAAAGGGAACCAGAGGAAGAATGATGGAAAGGAGAAGCAGGTGGAGCACTGGGGTACACGGAGAGGGAGGCTGCAGCTGCAAAGGAGATAGTCAGAGGACAGAACAGAGACAGAGGGTGGACGATAAAGCAACTAGGCCCTGGGGAGGAACCACAAATAAAGCCAGTGCTGTCCTCTCGGCTGGACGGGTAGATGGGAAATTTTTCATGTTGAATTTTTTTTTTTTTTTTTCAGGAAAAGGTAGAGTCTTCCTGGGCCTGTCATCTTTGGGTTTGACAGCCACATCTCAAGCTCACTTAGTGTTTCTCTGGCCCATGAGATAGCAAAGGGCAAATTCTGGTTCAAGAAAACCAAATCTGAAGTATAGATTTTATTTAGACATGCCAACTTTGCCCCCTTTCCTATGGGGTCACATGAGATCTACCTGCAACAATTACCTCTTTGCTGCCCAGGACATTAAACTAGGTTTAGCATAAATACACAACTTTAGATACTTTTCAGGAAGTGCATCAACTTAAAGTTGAACTCAGGAATAACCATCCATTTCAGCTGGTCTCCCTCTCTCCCCAGTCTGCATTTCAGACACGTATGTGGTTGGCCGAGAGTGCTTCTTTCACAAGAACCTCCCAAACATGTACACCCTGTCTGCAGAGGCAAGAAAGTCTCTGGGGACCCCCTGCCCTCAGGACAACACCAGAGAAGGTCCCCCTTCATGTTCTGGTCCCCATTGTTCGGTCCAGTCTCCCCCCACCCTAGCCTTGCTGTGGCCACGCTGTGTTCCTTCCCACCGTCCCACCATGTGATTCCTAGTCTGTAATCCCCTTCCTTTTCATGCTAAGGATTATTATCTTTCCAGTTTTTGTCCAGGAGAACACCCAGGAGGCCCTTGACTGGTGCGAAGTTACGTGTCTCCTTTGCATTGGCATATCCCTCCACCACGCTTTTGCCTTCAGTATTGCCATCATCTCTTTCATTCCAGAAGCCTGGATACATTCTGTCTGTCTCTGTGTCCCCAGCCGTTAGCACACAGTGGGTCTTCAGTAAAGGCTGAACAGATTCATTCCAAAAATATTTCCCATGTAATGTGTATGTCGACTTCAGTCTTGCTCACAATGCCAATAATTAAGAGTAAATTTAAGAAGGAATAAAAAAAGAATAAGAAGAATAAAATACACAGGAGGGAGACAAGATGGCGGACTGAAGCCAGCTTTCAACAGAGGCTCCCGTCCAGAAGGAGAGTTAAGGGACAGGAATTTAGTAAGTATCCTGGTGGACTTGAGCCTCACCAAGAGAGAAGTTTGAAGAACGCACATCAACACCGCTGAGGCAAGTTGTGATCACAAGGACGCAAACAAAAGGTACAAAATCCACCACCAAGCGGACGGGAGTCCCCCTCCCCCATGAGACCGGCTCAAGAGCCCCACAATTAAACAAGTGGGCAGAAATTAAAGGCCCTCCCACTACACTCCACGGGAGAGACCTTCTAAAAACTGGACCTACCTCCCCTATTGGGGTGTTGTGGCATTCTGCTGCCAGGCATAAAACTGAAAAAAACTTTGGGAATCCTTCGCCAGCAACCCTCCCGGCGCTCCCCTCCCGCCCACTGAGGTCTGGAGGCCTGTCCCCCAGGAGTTCGGATCCTTGGGTGATTTCTCAAGGGGAGTGGACAGTCCCCAAGTTGCGACTGGTCAGCATTGACTCTGAGGTGCGCGAGTGAGGAGAGGGCACCGGGCTGAGGGGGAGTCACGCCTCGCGGCACTTCCCTGCGGTGCAGTGCAGCAATGCTCCCCGGGCAACATTACGGGGCACAAGACTGAATAAGACTCTAGCCTCCCCGCTGAGAGCCCCTACTCTCACTCGGGGTCTGAGGGCCTATCCCCCAGGAGTTCGGATCCTTGGGTGATTTCTCGAGGGGAGTGCACAGTGCCTGAGCTGCGTCAGGTCAGCGCTGACTCTGGGACACGTGAGCGAGGAGAGGGCACTCTGCTGAGGGGAAATCAAGCCTTGGCGGCACTTCCCTGCGGTGCAGTGCAGGAGCCCGCCCCGGGCCGTAGTGTTGCGTAAAACTGAATGAAAGTCTAGCTTCCCCCCTCCGACTCCCAATCGGGGTCTGGGGGCCCATCCCCCAAGAGTTCTGATTCTTGGGGGATCTCTTGAGGGGTGTGGACCCAGCACAACTGCGGCCGCTCAGTGCTGACTCTGGGGCATGGGACAGAGGAGAAAAGGGTCACCTGAGTGCCCACACCAGAGCAGCAGTTCCCTGGAGGTAGATCAACAGCTGTTTTTTCTTTAACGGCAGAACGCTCACTTCTGGATATTCTGAGGCCACACCCCCTGTCTCCCTGGGCAACCAGGAGGCCACCGGTGAGCGGGGGATTTCCTGACACGGCTCACAAACCCCGGAAGCTTCCAGGGCGGGGCCGACCCAGAGAGGTGATCGGACGCAAATCTCCAGCAGCAAAGACGTTTGAACTCAAAACAGCCCGTCTTCTGGAGGCGACGACAGGAACAGAGACAGAACCCCGCAAAGTTGTCTGTTCTGTTCTGTTCTGTTCTGTTAGCAGCATCCATCAGGCACGGGGCTAAGCCTGAGTGAACACCTCCTTCCCATCACCTGCATCAAACACTCAAAGATGTCAGGCCCCATCTCCTCCTGCTAGATAGCGGCAGTCTGCGGGGGCCTGGCAGACTTCCTTGCGATTCAGGCAGGTGCAAACCCCTGGAGTGTCTGTTCACTGCAGGCAACTGGGTTAGCCATCTGCAGAGATACCAGTGACTGGGTCCGACGGAGGGGCAAAGTGGGGAAGGAGACGTCGACCTTCCTAGACTGCTCTGTTTGCTGGGTGGCTCCTCCTGACTCCACGCTGCACTGGGGTGAGCCGTGTCAGAGGAGTCACCAGGCCCCTGTGATCCAGTTTCCAGAGACCTCTTGAACTCTCCCACCCAAGACAAGTGCCAATTGAGACAATTGATTTGGACCTTTTGAACTGGGCTAATAGACTGAGGACTTTTCAGGCGGTGCCCTGGGTGTGCGGTTGTAGGAAGGTTTGATTCTCCTTTTCCAACTGGGGCCAGAGGTGGGCAGGTGGGGTGACTTAATTGCTGATTTTTCCACACAGCTGAGACTTCAAGCCAGAGTAGAAGTTGCAATAGGATGGAAAAGAAACCAGCTGAAAACAAGACAGAACCACTTTGCTCCACCACACCAGACAGGGCCCCAGTTTCTCAGGCCACAACACTGTACGGGCCCTCGATAAAACTCCAGGGGAAAAACCAAAGGGAGTAAAATAACCATGGGGCGGAATCAGTGGAAAAACTCTGGTAACATGAATAACCAGAATAGATCAACCCCCCCAAGAAAAGATACGGCAGATGTGATTGAAGATCCCATTCATAAACGACTGGCTGAGATGTCAGAAATCGAATTCAGAATTTGGATTGCAGACAAGATTAATAAAATGGAATTAGGAATTCGAGGAGAAATTCAAAAATTGTCTCAAGAATTTAACAAATTTAAAGACAAAACCACCAAAGACTTAGACACACTGAAGCAAGAACTTACAGCCCTCAAAGATATGAAAAATACAGTAGAATCCCTCAGTAACAGAATGGAGCAAGCAGAAGAAAGGATTTCTGACATTGAAGATAAAGTCTTCGAACGCTCCCAATCTCTCAAAGAGGAAGAGAAATGGAGAGCAAAAACGGATCACTCACTCAGAGAGCTCTCAGATAATTCGATAAAAAACAACATAAGGGTTATAGGAATTTCTGAGAACGATGACGTGGCCTCCGAGGGCACAGAGGCCCTTCTGCATGAAATTATGAAAGAAAATTTTCCAGACATGCCTAGAGAATCTGAAATTCAGATAGCAGACAGCTTCAGAACCCCAGCACGATTCAACCCCAATAAGTCATCCCCCAGACATATCATAATTAGCTTCACTAAAGTTAACATGAAAGAGAAGATTCTCAAAGCAGCCCGGCGAAAGAAAACTATTACGTACAAAGGTAAGAATATTAGAATAACTGCAGATCTCTCTGCTGAAACTTTTCAAGCCAGAAGAGGCTGGTCATCAACTTTTAATCTCCTAAAGCAAAAAAACTTTCAACCCAGGATCTTGTATCCAGCTAAACTGAGTTTCATCTATGATGGAGAAACTAAATACTTCAATGACATTCATATGTTGAAAAAATTTGCCATAAGTAAACCAGCTCTTCAGAATGTTCTCAGACCTATCCTCCACAATGACCAACCCAATCCTATACCACAAAAGTAAACTCACTCAGAAACTTCGGATCAAACTCCAACTTCCACACTGGCGAAAGGATTAAAAATGTCCACTGGACCTTTGAAAAACTCGATACCCAAAATTCCACCAGACTTATCAATACTCTCCATCAATGTGAATGGCTTAAACTGTCCTCTAAAGAGGCATAGGTTAGCTGACTGGATACAAAAACTCAGGCCAGATATTTGTTGCATACAAGAGTCACATCTCAACTTAAAAGACAAATACAGACTCAGGGTGAAAGGATGGTCATCCATATTTCAGGCAAATGGTAATCAGAAAAAAGCAGGTGTTGCAATTTTATTTGCAGATACAGTAGGCTTTAAACCATCAAAAGTAAGGAAGGACAAGAATGGTCACTTCATATTTGTTAAGGGTAATACTCAATATGACGAGATCTCAATTATTAATATCTATGCACCCAACCAGAATGCACCTCAATTTATAAGAGAAACTCTAACAGACATGAGTAACTTGATTTCCTCCAGCTCCATAATCGTCGGAGATTTCAACACTCCCTTGGCAGTGTTGGATCGATCCTCCAGAAAGAAGCTGAGCAAAGAAATCTTAGATTTAAACCTAACCATCCAATATTTAGATTTAGCAGACATCTACAGAACATTTCATCCCAACAAAACTGAATACACATACTTCTCATCAGCCCATGGAACTTACTCCAAAATTGACCACATTTTAGGTCACAAGTCTAACCTCAGTAAATTTAAAGGAATAGAAATTATTCCATGCATCTTCTCGGACCATCATGGAATAAAACTTGAATTGAGTAACAACAGGAATCTACATACCCATACAAAAACATGGAAGTTAAATAACCTTATGCTGAATGATAGCTGGGTCAGAGATGAGATTAAGAAAGAAATTGCCAATTTTTTGGAACAAAACGACAATGAAGACACAAACTATCAGAACCTCTGGGACACTGCAAAGGCAGTTCTAAGAGGGAAATTTATAGCACTGCAAGCCTTCCTCAAGAGAACGGAAAGAGAACAAGTTAACAACTTAATGGGACATTTCACGCAACTGGAAAAGGAAGAACATTCCAACCCCAAACCCAGTAGAAGAAAAGAAATAACCAAAATTAGAGCAGAATTAAATGAAATTGAAAACAAAAGAATAATACAACAGATCAATAAATCAAAAAGCTGGTTTTTTGAAAAGGTCAATAAAATAGATAAACCTCTGGCCAACCTAATCAGGAAAAAGAGTAAAATCTCTAATATCATCAATCAGAAACAACAAAGACAAAATAACCACAGACTCATCAGAAATCCAAAAAATCCTTAATGAATATTACAAGAAACTTTATTCTCAGAAATATGAAAATCTGAAGGAAATAGACCGATACTTGGAAGCACGCCACCTTCCAAGACTTAACCAGAATCAAGTGGAAATGTTGAACAGACCCATATCAAGTTCAGAAATAGCATCAACTATACAAAACCTCCCTAAAAAGAAAAGCCCGGGACCTGATGGCTTCACGTCAGAATTCTACCTAACCTTTAAAGAGGAATTAGTACCTATATTACTCAACCTGTTCCAAAATGTAGAAAAAGAAGGAAGACTACCCAACACGTTCTATGAAGCAAACATCACCCTGATCCCCAAACCAGGAAAAGACCCAACAAGAAAAGAAAATTATAGACCAACATCACTAATGAATATAGATGCAAAAATATTCGACAAGATCCTAACAAACAGAATCCAGCAACACATCAAACAAATTATACATCATGACCAAGTTGGTTTTATCCCAGGGTGTCAAGGCTGGTTCAATATACGTAAATCTATAAATGTAATTCAGCACATAAATTAAAAAACAAAGACCATATGATTCTCTCAATTGATGCAGAAAAAGCTTTTGATAATATCCAGCATCCCTTCATGATCAGAACACTCAAGAAAATTGGTCTAGAAGGGACTTTTCTTAAACTGATAGAGGCTATCTACAGCAAACCCACAGCCAATATCATATTGAATGGAGTTAAATTGGAATCATTTCCACTCAGATCAGGAACCAGACAAGGCTGCCCATTGTCTCCATTGCTTTTCAACATTGTAATGGAAGTTTTAGCCACCGCAATTAGGGAAGAAAAGGCGATCAAGGGTAATCCATATAGGGTCAGAAGAGATCAAACTCTCGCTCTTTGCAGATGATATGATTGTGTATCTGGAAAACACTAGGGACTCTACTACAAAACTCCTAGAAGTGATCAAGGAATACAGCAACGTCTCAGGTTACAAAATCAACATTCATAAATCGGTAGCCTTTATATACACCAACAACAGTCAAATTGAAAAAGCAGTTAAGGACTCTATCCCATTCACAGTAGTGCCAAAGAAGATGAAATATTTGGGAATTTACCTAACAAAAGACGTGAAAGATCTCTATAAAGAGAACTATGAAACTCTAAGAAAAGAAATAGCTGAAAATGTTAACAAATGGAAAAACATACCATGCTCATGGCTGGGAAGAATCAACATTATCAAAATGTCCATACTACCCAAAGCAATATATAATTTCAGCGCACTCCCTATTAAAGCTCCACTGTCATATTTTAAAGATCTTGAAAAAACATTACTTCGTTTTATATGGAATCAGAAAAAACCTCGAATAGCCAAGACATTACTCAGAAATAAAAACAAAACAGGAGGAATCACACTACCAGACCTCAGACTTTACTACAAATCGATAGTGATCAAAACAGCATGGTATTGGCACAAAAACAGAGAAGTAGACATCTGGAACAGAATAGAGAACCAAGAGATGAATCCAGCTACTTACCGCTATTTGATTTTTAACAAGCCAATTAAAAACATTCAGTGGGGAAAAGATTCCCTATTTAACAAATGGTGCTGGGTGAACTGGCTGGCAACCTGCACAAGACTGAAATTGGACCCACACCTTTCACCATTAACTAAGATAGACTCTCATTGGATTAAAGATTTAAACTTAAGACATGAAACTATAAAAATACTAGAGAAGAATGCAGGGAAAACCCTTGAAGAAATTGGTCTGGGTGAGTATTTCATGAGGAGAACCCCCCGGGCAATTGAAGCAGCTTCAAAAATACACTACTGGGATTTGATCAAACTAAAAAGCTTCTGCACAGCTAAGAACACAGTAAGCAGAGCAAGCAGACAGCCCTCAGAATGGGAGAAGATATTTGCAGGGTATATCTCTGACAAAGGTTTAATAACCAGAATCCACAGAGAACTCAAACGCATCAGCAAGAAAAAAACAAGGGATCCTATCGCAGGCTGGGCAAGGGACTTGAAGAGAAACTTCTCTGAAGAAGACAGGCGCACGGCCTTCAGACATATGAAAAAATGCTCATCATCTTTAATCATCAGAGAAATGCAAATCAAAACTACTTTGAGATATCATCTAACTCCAATGAGACTAGCCTATATCACAAAATCTCAAGACCAGAGATGTTGGCGTGGATGCGGAGAAAAGGGAACACTTCTGCACTGCTGGTGGGAATGCAAATTAATACATTCCTTTTGGAAAGATATATGGAGAACACTCAGAGATCTAAAAATAGATCTGCCATTCAATCCTGTAATTCCTCTGCTGGGCATATACCCAGAAGACCAAAAATCACAACATAACAAAGATATTTGTACCAGAATGTTTATTGCAGCCCAATTCATAATAGCTAAGTCATGGAAAAAGCCCAAGTGCCCATCGATCCACGAATGGATTAATAAATTGTGGTATATGTATACCATGGAATACTATGCAGCCTTAAAGAAAGATGGAGACTTTACCTCTTTCATGTTTACATGGATGGAGCTGGAACATATTCTTCTTAGTAAAGTATCCCAAGAATGGAAGAAAAAGTACCCAATGTACACAGCCCTACTATGAAACTAATTTGGGACTCTCACATGAAAGCTATAACCCAGCTACAACTTAACAATAGGGGGAAGTGGGAAAGGGGGGGGGTGGGTAGAGGGAGGGGGATCGGTGGGATCACACCTGTGGTGCATCTTACAGGGGTATTTGCGAAACTTGGTAAATGAAGAATGTAAATGTTTTGGCACAGTAACTAAGATAACGCTGGAAAGGCTATGTTAACCACTGTGATAAAAATGTGTCAAATGGTTTATGAAGCGAGTGTATGATGCCCCATGATCATATCAATGTATACAGTTATGATTTAATAAAAAAAAGAATAAAATACACAATAAAATGGTAAAAAAATAAATAAAAAAAAAGAATAAAAGAGAATAAATTAATCTCAACCAGTAGCTCTCCTGCTGCCATCTTTCCAACACAAAAGTGTTAGAAACACTCTAGGTGTCTAGAAGACACTTTCTGCATGACCTTCTCATTCAAAGTGAAGTCCATGGACCAGCAGCATCCAGGACTACCCTAGACTTATAAAAAGGCACCATCTGCATTTTAACCTGGGCCCCTCGCCGACATATGTGCACGTTCAAGTTTGAGAAGCAGTCCTCTGAAAGTTACCAGTCTTCCTTCCATTTGTGGAATGGTGGAAACATTTGCAACAATTTGATGCACCTGGAGAACTATTCAAACCCCAAAGAACAGAGAGAATAGTTCTTTGCCTGACACAAAGAACTGGTGCAAGGAATTGCCTCTTGCCATTTTTCTTTGTCCCACAGAATAGATTGTTCAATTATGCAGACCTACCTCCCTTTCTTTTTATTTTGAATAGGATATTTTATTTTGAAGGTAAAAGGAATAGGCGCTGGTTTGCCCGTGGGGAAAACTCTTCTAACAGGTGGTGAGAGGGTTTGAGTGGCTTGCCACTGAGCGAGGTGTAATTTGCTGCGTGGGTTCATGCACCAGGCTGGGATGAATGTTTGGAGATGGGCTCCTACAGGCTGGAGCAGATGCCCTCACCCGGAGGCTCCAAGCCAGCGTGGCAGGATGTCTGGTCAGCATTGTGTGCTAGAAGCAATGGTGAAAGGCCACCAGGAAATCTCCCGTGGCTCTCTTCAAAAGGGAATTGTTTTGCATAAAGGAACAGTGGAATACTGAACTTTGGGCCCAGACCGGCAGACACAAGCAACAAAGACAAAATCTGACGTGCACTGAGGAAAGGGAAAATATACATTATTAACTGTTGTGGAGGACAATGTTTCACCTTGAAACGCGGAAGGACATGGGCCAAGGCATTGAAAGAACAATAAAGGAAAAGCGTAAATAAGGAATGTGTTCATCCAAACAGCATAACATAAACCAAAAACTAAATAAAAAAACCCAGACTACCAACTGAATTACGAACTATCCTCTAAGGAACAGGTCAGCGCCCAGTGAAGAGAGCCAGCAGGGACACATGGGTCAGCTCTGTCTCCAGCTGGGCCCCTGTGATGGCCACCATCGCCCCGACAGCCTCCCAGGGCACCACATCTCTGCAGTGGCCCCTAAAAGGACACAGATCCTTCCCCATCCTCAGGGCGTGCACAGGCCCAGGCTTGGCTGATTTTAATCAGTTGGCTAGAGGGAAGCAAACGCTGAGCATCTGCCAATCCAGACACCTGGCTTGAGAAGGCAGAACACACCCTCGTCTTTAGCATGTGGCCTGCTGCAGGAGCACCTTTCTTGGTTCCTAATATCATCTCTCATCTCTGCAAACTAGAGTTAGCCTTAAGCACACCATGAGTTCTCAAAGCTGAGAATAAAACAAAGAGATGGGGTTCCCCCTTTCCCTTGCATGGGGCTGGTTCACACTTTGAGCCATCTTCTTCCTTGGCTCAGAATGGGAGTGCTCCCTTCTGCAAAGCTCCACCTACACCTGCAGAGTGAGCCGGCCCACCTCACCTATTCAGAATCACAACTCAGAATACAGCTAAGAAGACAAAGCTTATGCAAGGTCAAGACACTGTGCCAGCCCCCAGGGTTATCTTCTGGAAGCAAAGCCCTCCTGCCTGTGCTTCCTGCCAGCTGAGTCTGAGAACCCCCACTTTCCCTTGGGTGCAAGCTTTTAGTCCATGTTTAAGTGGTAGATGGAAAATGCAGTGTCAGGGGCTATGACGAATGTGGCTCTGCCCTTAGAAGCCCATATCCTTTCTAAGAAGATGAGACTAACCCACAGAAAAAGACCGAAATCAGGTCTGCAGGTGGCATCAGAGCCAGGGTCTGGGGTGTCCTTTTGTGCACAGCTGGGTAAGGCCAGCAGCACAGCAGGAAAGCCTGGGTCACTCTGTCCTTAGAAGGGGTTGATGTAATGGAA
Source organism: Nycticebus coucang (assembly GCF_027406575.1). NCBI lineage: Eukaryota > Metazoa > Chordata > Mammalia > Primates > Lorisidae > Nycticebus > Nycticebus coucang. The sequence continues at coordinate 107,429,726 of NC_069787.1, read as the reverse complement.
AATGGGGGTCACTACCCTGGGCATCCATAGGGTCGGGAAGGAGGAGAAGGCTCTAGCTGTGGGCAGGGTCCTTCACTCTGCAACAGCTCTCAGCAAAGCTGGCTGCAGCCAGGGCTGGGCGATGCGCTGATGGGGAGCTGGAGGAGGCGGGCGCCCTGCTTGTGATGGATTGCATTCATGTGCTGCAATCCCCTCCTGCCTGAAGGGAAATGACTTAGAACAGGTACAAGAATTCAAACTGCCAAACTGCATTTGCTTGGTGACTCAAGTTGTTTGTGAGAAGCCAGTTTGGGAGGGGCCTCTGTTCTCTGTGAATTACAGCAAATCACATTTGGCAAAGGCACGCAGCCCCCTCTCAACTGGATCTGAGGGGTTTGGGGCTTACTGCAGCTCATCGCCCTGTCCTACAATCTTGTTTCCAGAATTCCTGTGTCACAGCCTTCTCTGAGAGTCACACTGTTTTCCTCACGTTGTTCACTGAAGCTGTGAATGGCCTCCTCTCTCTGTGCACCTCTCCCACGTACAAAGTGCAGGATTCATCCCACACTTGTTCCAAGAAAAGGCAACCTTTCAGTGCAGGGCATTTGATGACCTTTCACAGTTAGGGCAATCCGTACCTCTGCAGGTAGCAAAGAGTCCAATAAATCATGGTTCACTCCAGTTTGCCATGCAGAGCTGAGAGAAGGGGCTGGACAAGGAGCACACTCCTAGACCAGTTGAGGTCAGCTCTTCCCTGGAGAAAGGGGCATGTCAGCTAAGAGACTGTGGCCCTGGGCAGGGGTGGAAGAGAGGAGAGAACCCAAGATGGGAGGGTCAGAGGTGAGGGTTTCCAAGAGGAGGAATGAAGTTGACCGTTATGATGGAAGGAAGAAAGAAGGTCCTGCCCAAGTTTGGGGTCCAGGACAGGAATGGCAGGAAAGCACTGTGACCACTGCCACCTAGAGAGCCTGGAGAGCTGCCTATGATCTGAAAGCCCTCAGGGATAATGAGTAGGAGAAGAGCAGACAGCAGGTAAGCTGGGGGGAGGAGACTCAGACACAGAGCCCAGAGTCAGCCTGTGCCTCTGCAGAGGCCAGATGAAGCAGCAAAGCCACCACGAAGCAGTTGATTCTGATGTTACACCTGTTTAAATCACCTGGCCTGACACGCAGGACCAGTGCAAGGAATTGCCTTTTGCCTTTTTTCTTTGTTCCACAGAATAGAACGTTTTTCACCAAGGTCTCGCTGAGAATTCCTTCATCCATTTAACACTTGCTGCGTGCTGCATCATGCCTGCCCTGCGCTGGGCACTGGAGACAGGACAGCAAATGAGCTCCATCCTCACCCCACAGGAGCTCGCTGTCTGGAGCTGCAAACAGCACTGTGCGCTCTAGGTGCTCGGCACATTCTTCACACGCAGAATTAAACACCATGACCGAGTTTTCCTTTGCATACATTTAAAAGCACAAATTCTGTCAGAAAATTACATTTAAATATAGAAATAAAAATGTAATCACAGATCTTTAGGTGCCTGATTTATCAACGACAAAAAGAACATGGGGACTATTTTTCAGAGATGGTTTTGTATTTTTGCTTTTCCCACTTAAAATCGCATTCTGAGCCAATTCCACACTGAGAAAGCTTATATATCCTTTCCAAGCCTTCTCTTCTAAGGGCACATCTTCACGGCGGCTAATCCTTACTAGTTAAAAACAAAACAAGGTACATTCTTCTTTACTCAGATTTTCTTTCATTCATTTATTCATTCAATAATTATTTCCTGAGCACCCACCACGGGGGCCCCAAACTGTGCTAAGCCCGAGAAATTCAGCAGTGAATAAGACAGAATCCTACCCTCAGGTTTTCAGGTCTGGTGAATCGCATCCAACCAGAGCTCAGGATCTCGGGAGAGGGGAAAACAGCTTCCCACTCTGCCTTGTCCTTCTTTCTCTGCCTTTTGCTTGGTCCTAGACAGACTGACAGAAAGATGCCCCTGCGTTCTTCTCCCATTCTTGAGATACTTTACTAAGAAGAATATGTTCCAGCTCCATTCATGTAAACATGAAAGAGGTAAAGTCTCCATCTTTCTTTAAGGCTGCATAATATTCCATGGTGTACATATACCACAATTTATTAATCCATTTGTGAATCCATGGGCACTTGGGCTTCTTCCGTGACTTAGCAATTATGAATTGGGCTGCAATAAACATTCTGGTACAAATATCTTTGTTATAATGTGATTTTTGGTCTTCTGGGTGAATAGGGGGAAGGAGGAAAGGAAGGGGAGGGACAGGAGGGAGAGGGAAGGTGGGGGGAGGGAGGGTGATAGGTGGGATTACACCTGCAGTGCATCTTACAAGGGTACATGTGAAACTTAGTAAATATGGAATGTAAATGTCTTAACACAATAACTAAGAAAATGCCAGGAAGGCTATATTAACCAGTGTGATGAAAATATGTCAAATGGTCTATAAAACCAGTGTATAGTGCCCCATGATTGCATTAATGTACACAGCTATGATTTAATAAAAAAACCCCAAAAAACAAAGATGACCCTGCGTTGTTCTTCCCTTTCTCACATCTTACCTGTGGTTCCATCTTTCCTACTTTGTTCAAAGGCAAGCAACTCTGACTTCCTCCAGAGCAGATTAAATTACTCCCCCCTTTCCATCTTTCTAGTTTAAAGTTTAAGGGAGGTCATGTTGTGCAGGGGAGGAGTATTGTGAGAGCTGCCTTCTTAAGGGAGTAATCCCAGGTAGGTTCACAGGCACAGGTGTCCTTACTTTGTGTCATGAGGTCCTGCCAGTCTGAGCCTGATGCCCTGGACTGGGAATGAATGCCTGACAGAAGGCCGCATTCTAGTCTAGCCAGGTTAGCTGAGCATAGTGGCTCACCCCTGTGATCCCAAGGTGTGGACTGCTTGAGCTCAAGAGTTCGAGACCAGGGTAAGCAAGAGCATGACCCCTGCCTCTACTAAAAATAGAAAAATAGTCAGGCATCGTGGCTGGTGCCTATAGTCCCAGTTCTTTGGGAGGTTGAGGTGAGAGGATTGCTCGAGCCCAAGAGATTAAGGTTGCTGTGAGCTATCATGCCACAGTACTGTATCCAGGGTGACAAAGTAAGATTCTGTCTCAAACCAAACAAAACAAAGTCTGGCCAGGGACCTATAGTGTAGCCTGGCATCAGTCCACCCAATAGGGATAGGGGTGACTAACACAGACTCTCTCTGAGGGAATTTAAGAATAAAATCTGAGAGAGAGAGAGAGAGAGAGAGAGAGAGAGAGAGAGAGAGAGAGAGAGAGAGAGAGAGAGAGAGAGATAAAGAGATAAACAGGGAGCCAGAAGCTTAAACACACACCAAAAGAAAGCAGTAAGCTGAAGGCATAAACGAGATGACCCCACGAAGCACCATGAGTTACAAGTTAGCAGCAGCCTGCAGCATCTTCAACACATGAATTAGAAAGAAGGAATAGTTGGGCAACCAAAAAGGTGGCACAGAGACAACTCTAGATCCCTGCTTGGCCACCAGCCTTACTGATGGCACCACTACAGCTATTATTCCATGAACCACTCTATTCTCATCGCTGCAGCAGCACCTGCCTTCCTTAGTCCCTCCGAGCTCAGTGATAAACCCCACCATCTTAAGGAGACCTAAACATTTGCTGTCTTCTCATCCTAAATGATCTAAACTGACACAAAACCCCACCTCTCTCCTAAGCCATTGCTTCTTCATTCCCTGGGCCAACAGTTTAGAAACCCCTGATCTGGAAGCTGGACCCTGGCCCTCCCAGCATTGCCTACACACACACCGTTGTGAACACAGCAGCACAATGACCTTCTGCAGGTGTTGAGCAGTGATGCAAAACTTGAAATGCATCAGCTGGACTCGCCACCCTCGACTAGAGTGAATAGGCTTGCTGGCAATTTCTCCTGAAGTGCTGTGAGATAATTACTATTGATTCAACGATGTCATAGATTTGAAAAAGGGAGCTCTGGACAAACAGAGCACATGACATGAGATGAGATACCCCTGTATCTCTTTTCAACTGTAAAAATGGGGCGAATATGCCACATAAGAGGTGGGAGAATAAACAAGCTACCCTATTTCTTGCAGTGAAGTGGGGGCATTGTACACATTCCTCTGGTTAGATGTTGTAAAGATTTGAGGACAAATCAGCACCTTCTATAGACCAGGCCAAGCTGCCTTCATAGAGAGAGACTGATAAAACCAGGCCCACCTTGCCAGCCAGGCTTGCAAACTGGCTTCACGTCCACCTGCACCAGGGTATCCTGAGCAGCGGGCTTCTGTCCACAGTCATAGGCCGTCACCAGGATCTCATACTGGTGCTGCTTGTCGTAGCTCAGCTTCTCCGTGTTCCTGATGTTGCCTGAGGAACAGGGACATTCAAAATTCTTTCAGGTCAATTTAACCACTCTATCCTCCTTCAAAAATCCCTCCTCCACACCACCGAGCTTCACAAGAATGAAGCAACCTTTCCCTTCTCTCTTTGTGTCTCTTTGTCACAAAGGGCGGGGGAGTGTTGTGGCTTCCACCTTAGAGCCATTGGCTGGAGCCCCCAGCTGGGCGTGGTACTGCTAGGGAATTCTGCACATGGATCTGGACTCCAGCTGGCCAGTAAGCGTGTGCAGGGCAGCCAGAAAACTTCCTCCTAAAGTGAACCCAGCTGGTGTGTCCCTGATGTAGCTCATCTGCCATAAACTCCCTGGGAAAAAGAGGGAGCTCAGAAATTATCCTGACGTGTATTTTTTAACATCTGAGTTTGTCGCCAGGAATGTTCACTGCCTCTCCTCACATTATTTTGCTACCAAATAGGAAGTAAAATCAATAAGAAAATGTGTGACCTTCTTTCTGAAAGCTGCATAGAATAACAGATTCTCTGCCTTTAAGGAGACATTTTTCTTCCCCCAAAGAGCCCAATTTCTTTGGACCTGCTTGTGTATACGTGTGTGTTTTTCCTGTGGGTTTAATATTATGGTTTAGCAATAAATATTTGTTGATTAATGAGTAAAATGTTAATTGACCATTTTTTTCTGAAATATGATTTTGGTTTTAAAGAACTGATGAAGACCTAAAGCATGTTTAATATATTTAAGTTTTTGATTCCAAGAGATTGAAATCTTCCTTTGGTGAGAATAATTTCATTCTTCCTTTTTTTTTTATTACAACTGAAATGTTATCATCTTTTATCAGAAATAAAATTAAGAAAATGAAAATTAAAAATAAGCTAATAAACAAGTAAATAAACAGGGAATGACTGACTCAGGCATATTTTTCTATTTCATTAAAACAAAAGGGAAATGACTGAATGAGCTTTCTTCCATTTTAACTGATGCTTATTGTTCATGGGAATTGAGACCATGGAACTAAGACGGGAAAACTTGAAAAATTAGAAAAATCATACAACGCTTCAGAAATTGCAACAATCAATCCATCAAGCACCCAATATTAATGGAACAGTGTTTAGTGCCATGTGAGCAGCTGCTACCCACTCAGGTGAGTATGTGTTGGGTAAGTGGAAGGAAGAGAGGCTGACTGGTGTCCAGAGGTGAATATAAAGTTGCCTAAGACATTGGACTAAGAATTAGAATAATTTATTCTGCTATCTGCTCTGGACTGTTTCTAAAAATGCATCTGCCTCCACTGATTTGAGATGGAATTTAGTTTAAAAAAGTCAAAAATTTCTGAATAAAACAGGTCTGATGGGGCAGTGCCAGTGGCTCAAGGAGTGGGGCGCCAGCCCCATATACTGGGGGTGGCAGGTTCGAGGCTGGCCCTGGCCAAAACTGCATAAAACAGGTCTGATATATTTCTGGCTTTGTGGCTGGTGTGCAGAATCCCTTTTATTTTTCCCCCAATATTTGTTTCATTCTCAGTTCTGGGGGCCTGCACAGGTTCGGAACGGCTCAGTGTTGGGTTGGTAACACTCCCCATGGATTCTGTTAACAAACTTGTTTGCAGTTATAGTTATCACAGGGGAGGAATTCTGTCAGGTGGAAGCACTGTAATATAACCACGAGAAGTAGATTTCTGCACCATCCAATTGAATTCGGAACAAAAAGTTTTAACTTTCTCTTTCTTTAAAGTTAAATGGCTCTCAAAAGATATACCTCTTAGCTGAGGAAGGCTCAGGTTCTGCAATGTGTGTGACACTAAACAGAGCAAACACTATTGATTGTGGTAGAAAAAGAGAACCCCAGCTGGTTCTTCAGCTTGCTTTGCTGCAGTTCCACTTCCATAATATGTCTTAATAAAACCATTCGAGAGACTAATTTACTTTCTACACCACCAGCAGCTTCATGCATGTGAAAAGGAGTTTCAAAGCACAGAATGTGAAGCATTAACTTGAAAATGGGAGTATAATATTGTGATCAGTTGTTGTGTGGGAGAAGGTCATGTTTGGATGAGCCACACATTTAACATTTTTTGAAAGCTCAGAAAAAACACTCATTTTGCTTCTGTTACAGGTATATATTCTCCCTCCCACATTTGATGATTTTCCCTACTGCGTCTTCTCAAGGAGCCCTGAACCTTGAGCCTATTTCTCCAGGTCCGAATGAACATGGGAAGCTCGAGCTTAAAGATCAGCCAACACCTCTCTTGTGCCTTAGTGGAGGTAACTTTTTAAAACTTTGGGGGAGTGGGGATTGCAGGAGGGGGGGAGATAAACACACTTATCAGTACCTTCCTTTTGGTGGAATTTATGTTGGAACAGCCTTTCTGGAGAGCTACTTGGCAATATAGGCCAATCATTTTGAAATTGTTCATACCGTTTGGGCATGCACTTTCTCATCTAAATAGTTGATACCAGGAAGAAGATAAAAATTGCAGATACATGTGCAAATGTGTTCATCCAACTATTATTTGTTTCACTAAAAAAATAGTCTGATAGTAAAGGAATAGCTAAGCATAAAAGTCTATGCATAAGATGGAATGGTGTTCAGCAGTAAAAGTCGTGATCATAAAGAATTTCTAAGCATGGGGAAAATACATATAATCAAATGCTATAAAGTGAATAAAGGAAGGACAAAGAAAAACAAGGATAATGTGGTATCAATATTGTGTGAAAACTTCACAGAAAAGCTATTGGAAATATGGTAAATTGTTAGTAGTGGCTATCTTTGGCAGGATTAAAGGTGACTTATTCCCTTCTTCAGCCTTTCCCGTGTTATCCAAATTTCTCATACCAGGCGTGAGTTACTTTTCTACTTGGATGGGAAAGAAGCATTTTTGTTCACTTTTAGAGTAAGCGGAATTTGCGACACACTTGGCTCAAAAGCGTGGGAGTCCTATCACTCACCAGGGCAGCCTTATGACAGAGAAAGCCCCGCTGGGACTGCATGAAGACCAAAAAACCCCTTGGAAAGGGGAACAATCTGCCAGGTGGTAACGGGGTGTCATGGAGACCCCGCTGCTCCTTCTGCTGTCATTCCCCGACATGGCTGGGTGGGCGGCTTGTGCCAGATGCCCCAGCAGGTGCCTTGCTGGCACCAGTGCAGGTAACAGTCGCACTGCACAGCTACGATATTTAAGCTCCATCTTACTGGTGAGGATGAGAGATGAGATTCAAATAACTTGACTACACACACATACGCACACTGGTGGGTACAGGGTTAGAACACACTTTGTGAGATTTGCTACCAGCTTTATTCAGGTATGACTGACAAAAAAGTGATATATTATTTGTCATGTGCAAAGTGACGTTTTAATATATGTATATGTTATGAAACGACTAAGGCAATCAAGATGTTTAGCAAATGTAACCTCTCACATAGCTCCCTTTCTCGTGTGTGTGCTAAGAGTCCTGGAGATCAACTCTCAGAGAAGTTCAAGGTTCACTACATTATTCTTAACTATTTAATCACCATACTGGACATGAGGCCTTCAGTACTTATCTATCTTACAACTGAGAGTTCATACCCTTTGACCAGTATCTCCTCTTTTCTCCTGCTCTCTAGCCTATAGTAACCATCATTCTCTATTACTGAGAGTTTTATCTTTTTAAGATTTCACATCTAAGGGAGATGATGCAGCATTTGTTTTTCCGTATCTGGCTTATTTCACTTAGCTCAAAGCCCTTTGGGTTCATCCAAGTTGTTGCAAATGGAAAATTTCCTTCTTTTTTAACACTCTACTATATGTGTGTATTTCCTGCATTATTTTTTTAATACATTCATCTATTAACAAAAACTTAGGTTGTTTTCCATATCTTGCTATTATAAATAATGCTCCCATGACTATGGGAGTGCTAATACCTTTTCAAGATACTCATTTTTTCCCTGCAGATAAATAAATGCCAAAAGTGAAATTGCTGGATCATATGCTAGTTCTGTTTTTAATTTTCTGAGGAAACTCTATGCTGTTTTCTATAATGGTTGTATCAGTTTACATTCCTACCAATAGTAAGTGAGGATCCCTTTTCCCTATATCCTCACCAACATTTATCTTTTGATATTTTGACAATAGTCATTCTACCAGTTGTGAAGTGACATCTCACTGAAGTTTCAATTTGCATTTCATTGATGATTAGTAATATTGAGCTTCTTTTCATAATTCTCTTGGCCATTTATATGTCTTCTTTGGAAGAATGTTCCTGCAGGTCCTCTGCCCATTTTTTTTAAAAAGTTTATTATTTTTTTTCTATTGAGGTGTATGGGTTCTTTACATATTTTAGATGACTCCTTTTTGCATATATACTTTACATTTTCCCCATTTTGTAGTTTCCCTTTTCATTTTTTTCTTTTTGTTTTCTTTCCTTTGCAGAAGCTCTGTGCTTGGATGCAGCCCCACTTGTTTACTTTCCCTTTTGTTTCCTATGCTTTTGGAGTCAAATCAAAAAAATCATTGCTAAAAACAATGTCTATATGTCCCCCTACATTTTTTTCTAGGAGTTTTATAATTTCAGGTCCATGTTTAAGTCTTTAATTCATTTTGAATTGATTTTGTGTAAGAGAAGGGTTCAATTTGTTTTTTTTCTTTTTTACTTCTAGATATCCAGGGTTCCCAGTCCCATTTATTGACTAGTCTATCCTTTTACCACATGTGTTCTTAGTGACTTTTGTGAAAATTAGCTAACCATCTATATATGGGTTTATTTCTGGGCTCTCTATTCTGTTTCATTGGTTTATATGTCTAGTTTTATGCCAGTACCATGCCGTTTTGATTACAATAGCTTTTAATATAGTTTTTTGAAATCAGAATATGTGATGTCTCCAGTTGTTCTTGCTTAAACTTACTTTAGCTAATCAGGGTATTTTGTGGTTCCAGAATAATTTTAGGAATTTTTTTCTGTTACTGTGAAAACTGGCATTGGAATTTTTGACAGAGATTATAATTAATCTGTATATCACTTTGGGTAGTCTAGACATTTTAACAATATTATTTTTTCCAATCCATAAACATGGAATATTTTTCCATTTACCTATTCCTTCTGCAATTCCTTCATGTTTTACAGTTTTTAGCGTACAGGTATTTTATCTTCCTTGGTTAAATTTATTCCTAAGTATTGTATTACTTTTGATGGATTGTAAATGGGATTGTTTTCTTGATTTCCTTTTTTGGGAAGTAGGGTAGTTTGTTGTTAAGTATATAGAAAGGCAACTAATTTTTGTGTTGCTTCTGTATCCTGAAACTTTACTGACTTTGTTTACTAGTTTTAATGGTATTTTGGTGAAACCTTTAGGGCTTTCTATGTGCAAAATCCTGTCATCTGCAAACAGAAACAATTTTACTTCTTTCTTTCTCATTTGAATGTCTTTTATCTATTTCTCTTACCTATTTTGAGTAAGACTTCCAGGACTATGCTGAATAGAAGTGGCAAGAATGGGCATCCTTGTCTTTTTCTGATCTTAGAGAAAAAGCTTTCAATATTTCACTGTTAAGTATGGTGTTATCTGTGTGTTTGTGATATATGATGGCCTTTAGTGTTGATGGCATTCCTTGTATACCTTATTTGTTAAGAGTTTTCATGATGCCAGGATGTTGAATTGTGTCAAATGCTTTTCTGCATCTATTGAGATGGTCACATGGTTTTTGTCCTTCATTCTCTCAATGTGATATATATCACATTTATTGATTTGTGTATGTTGAAACTTCTTTGCATTCCAGGGATAAATGCTATTTGAGCATGGTGTATGATCCTTTTATTCATTTGCTAGTTTTTTTTTTTCGAGGTGGATTTTTATATCTATGTTCATCAGGAATATTGGCCTATAATTTTCTTTTCTTGTAGTGTCCTTGCCTGATTTTGGTGACAGGGTAATGTTAGCCTTATAAAATGAGTTTGCAAATGTTCTCTTTTCTTCAATTTTTTGGATGGGTCTGAGAAAAATTAGTATTAGTTCTTCATTAAGTATTAGGTAGAATTTAGCTATGAAGCCATCAGTTCCTGGACTTTTCTTTGATGGGGGATTTTTTTTAATTACTCATTTTATCTTCTTACTCATTACTGATCTACTGAAATCCTCTATATCTTCATAATTCAGTCTCGGTAGGTTCTTTGTTTCTAGACATTTATCCATTTCTGCTATGTTATCGAATTTGTTGTTATGTAAATGTTCTTAGCAGTCTCTTATAATCTTTTGTGTTTCTGTGGTATTAGTTATAATGTTTCCTCTTTCATTTCTGATTTTATTTGAGTTCTCTCTTTTTTTTAATCTAGTGAAAAATTTGTCAACCTTTTTTTTTTTTTTTGGCAGTTTTTGGCCAGGGCTGGGTTTGAACCCGCCACCTCCAGCATATGGGGACGGTGCCCTACTCCTTTGAGCCACAGACACTGCCCAACTTTGTTTATCTTTTTAAAATACCCATTCAGTGCCATTGATCTTTTCTATTATTCTTCTAGTATTTATTTCATTTCTGTTCTCATCATTGTTTTTCTTCATTCTACTAATTTTGAACTTAGTTTTTCCTACTTTTTCTAGTTCCTCAAAGTATAAAAGCAGTATATTATTTGAGATTTATTTCTTTTTTAATGCTGACATTTATTGCTATAGAATTCTATTTTAGAGTTGCCTTTGCTGCACCTGGAAAGTTTTGCTATATTGTGTTTTCATTTTTGTTTATCTCAAAAAATTTTTTTTTAAATTTTTATTTTGATTTCTTCTTTGACTCATTAGTTGTTCAGGAGCATGCTGTTGAATTTCACATATTTGTGAATTTTCCAGTTTTTCTCCTTTTATTGATTTTTAGTTTCAAACCATCATAATTGGAAAAGATACTTGATATGATTTAAGTCTTCTTAAATTTCAGCCTGGTTTTATGGCTATAGTAAATGCTTACAATTTTATGTTGCCTCAACATCCATTTTGAATATAAATTTGGCTTTTTCGTATAAGAAACAGTACTCAGTCACCCTTGACACTATTTCCAATTCTATTCCTTCTCCAAGATCCCCTAGGTGGCCAGTCCAGACAACTGCCTTACACAACTGCCTCCTGGTGACCACTTCCTCATAGGACACCTAGATCCAACCCCCCACCGACCCTCACACCCTGCATGGGCTGTACAGATATGGTATAGTGACTACCTCTCAGTCACTGAGTGACCTACTGGATCTCGTGCCTGCTTGCCTTAAACCCACTAATTAAAACTCACCCTGGGAAACCTTTTTGTATAATGCTCTAGACCCAGTAAAGGCATTGGCCCAGAGGTCCTTTTCTCTCTCTCTGTCCGCATCCCCTAACTTTCATGTGTGTGGCCTCTAGGCATGCCATGTATCATTAGAATATGTAAATCCTGGAAACTCAAACTTTACATTATGGTTATGTCATAGAAGCTGTGCCTGCAATCTGACCACTAACAATGAGGCCATCCTGAAGGGATCCATGCATGTGGATTCCCCTGCTGGTGCTCTTTTGCCTGGGCTCTGGTAGCTGTTGGGGATAGATGCTACCAGGTGAGTTAATAGGGAAACGAAGAGTTTCATTGAAAACGATGGCCTAACATATGATCATCCTAGAAATGTTTTGTGTGTGCTGTGTTTTCTGCTGCTGTTTGTTCTATGTATTTTGGGTTCATTTGATCTAAAGTGCACTTCAAGTCCTATATTTTTTCCTTAATTTTTTGTCTGGATAATCCATTGTTGAAAGCGGAGTATTAAAATCTCTTACTATTATTATTCTGTTGTCTATTTCTTCCTTTGGATTTCTTAGTATTTGCTTTATATGAATAGGGGCTCCCTTGTTGTATCTGTGTATATTTGAAATTACCTTGATGAATTTACCATTTTAACATTATGTAATGATTTTGTCTCTTGGCACAGTTTTTGACTTCAAGTCTATTTTGCCTGATAGAAGAAGGATAGCTTCTCTGCTGTCTTTTGGTTTCTGTTTGCATGGATATCTTTCTCCATATCTTTACTTTCAGTATTTGTACATCTTTAAAGATGAAATGAGTCTCTTGCAAGATGCATACTTATAGTTGAGTCTTGCTTTTTATCCACTTGGCCACTGTATGTCTTTTGATTGGTGGATTTAATCCATTTACATTTAAGGTAATTATTGATAGACCAGAACTGTCTATTAACATTTTGTTAATTGTTTTCTGGTTATTTTGTTTATCTTTGTTCTTTTTCTTTCTCTCTTGCTGTCTTTCCTTATGATTTTATAATTTTCTAAGTGTGCTTTGGTTCTTTTCTCTTTATCTTTCGTGTATTACTGTAAGTTTTTGCTTCGTGGTTGCCACAAGATTTATATATAAAATAACTTATGGTTATACTAGTCAATTTTTTATTTTTATTTTTTTGCAGTTTTTGGCCAGGGCCAGGTTTGAACCCACCACTTCTGACATATGGGGCTGGCCCCCTACTCCTTAAGCCAGAGGTGCCACCCTATACTAGTCTATTTTAAGCTGATAACAACTTAACCTTGACCATATGTAAAGACTCTGCCCTTATTCTTTCCACCTCCCCATATTATACTTACCTTTAAAAGTGAGTTTTGTATTTTCATATTACTAATTAGTGTCCTTTTGTTTCAGTTTAAAGTTTAAAATTAATATTTTTTGTAAGGCAATCCACATGAAAGAACTCCGAGGCGTTGTTTTATAGAGAAAGTCTTTATTTCTTCTTCATTTCTGAAGGACAAAATTATCAAGTAAAGTATTCTTGGTAGACTGGTTTTTTTTTTTTTTTGTTTGTTTGTTTCCTTTCAGTACTTTGAATTCCGCTCTCTTCTGGCCTGAAAGACCTCTGTCAAAAATTCTTCTGAGAGCTTAATGGCTGTTTCATTGTATGTGATATACTTCTTTTCTCTTTCTTCTTTTAAAATTCTCTTTATCTTTGATTTTTGACAGTTTTTTAAAAATATGTCTTGGCGAGGGCTTTTTTGGGTTGGATGTGCTTAGAGACCTTTGAGCTTCAAGTATCTGGATGTCTATATCTCTCATATTTGGGAAGTTTTCTACCATTATTTCTTTAAATAAGCATTGTACCTCTAACCCCCTTCTCCTTAAGGCCTCATCACACTATTGGTAGCTCTCTTGATGTTTGACAAATTCTTTAGGCTTTCTTTATTCCTTCTCATTCTTTTTTTCCCTCTGATGGACAATTTCAAATTATTTGTCCTTGAGTTTGCTTATTTTTTTCTCTGCTTGATTAAGTCTGTTATTAAAGCTCTGCATTACATTTTTATTTCAGTCATTGTATTCTTCAGCTCCAAAATCTGTTTTGTTCTTTTTTATGTTTTATACCTCTTTGTTGAGCTTCTAATTTTGTTTTTGTATTTTTCTTCCCAATTTAGTTAAATTATTTATCTTTGTTCTCTTGTAGTTTACTGAATTTTTTTTAGAACAATTTGTTTGAATGCCTTTTCAGGAATTCAACTCTAATTCTTTGGGACTAGTTATTGGCAGTTTATTTTGTTCCTGTGTTTGTGTCATATTTTCCTGATCCTTCATGATACTTGTAGTCTTGTGTAGGTATTTGAGCATTAGAAGAAGCAATCAATTCTTCCAGGTTTTATGGACTAGCTTTGGTAAGTTATTTCTTCACGTGTGTGTGCGTGCACATTGGAGCGTTGGAGAACACTATGGCACCATGCTTAGTGACTCTTGGTTTAGGGAGAGAGGTGTGATATCTTGTTGGTTGTGGCAGCATGGGCCTACAACATCAGCATCTGGGTGGCCTTTGTTGTGGCAAGGGCCGTGGGAGGCCCATGATAGCTTAGTAGGCTGATGGTATCAGCAGTACTCCTACACCCAGTAACAAGGGACTGGTGCAGACAGCAGTGGGGACCAGAGCCAGTGGTGCGCATTACTCAACTGGGGGATGTTAATGGTGGCAAGAGCTGGAGTAGGGCCAAATGTAGGCATATGGGGCCTGATGGTGTGCATGTGCATGGAAATAGGAGTCAAGGCAGGTAATGTATATATGTATAGTTGTAGGGGCCACCTTCAGGTTCCCATGTAGTGGTGAGGGCCAGTTACAAAGGTTAGGCCAGTTGTATGTGCATGTGTACATGCAAGACTCCAGCTGGTAGTGTGCATATGTGTGTGGTGCAGAGCTCAGTTGCAAGTGCAAACACTGTGGTGGAGACAAGTGATAGGGTGGGAGGGTTGGCCGTATGCATATATTCAGCTGCAGAGGCCAAGGCATACATGTGTGGAGCTGTAAGGGTCAGATGTGGGCACAATGGATGCCTGTGATAGAGCTTGGTGGCTCTGTGTGCATGCACAGTTGTACAAACCAATTGTGGGTGTGGGTGTGTGGTGGTGGGGCCAATGATGCGAGTTAGGACTGTTTGCTTGTGTAGGTACAACTATAGGGACTGGGACTAATGGGAAGCATGCACGTGACTGCATGATTTAGCTGTAGACACATGCTTGCTTGTGAGACCTGGTGACGGTGGTTGGGTCCAGCTGTTCATATGTAGATGGCTAATGGGTTAGACATGGATGCACATGTGGTGGTGAGGAATGGGTTTGTAGCAGGGGCTCAGGCCATTCTGGTACAAATATACATTTATTATGGCTATGCTGGGGTTCCTGGATTGGGGCACTCACATTAATAACAACTAGGGTTGGTAGGGAGGAGGTGGGGAATGGGACAATGACTCAACCACCTAGAAACTGTGAAAATGAAGAACTTTGGGATACTCAGTGGAGAAAGTTGTAGGGGACCCTGTGTCTGTGCTAGCTATTCATTTTCTCAGTAGCAAAAGCTGCTAGTGTCCTCGAAGAGCAGGCTTCTGGGGTCCACAATGGTGAAACTGTGGGGTCCTCGGCAATGAAAGCTGGAGGGAGGCACTGTGTGGTGGTTATGAGGGCTGTGGAGGCCCTCAGAGGAGAAGGCTGCTGGGGTCCTGTGCAGAACATGCTGGCACCCAACTGTCTATAGATGTCTCAGCTATGCTGTTCTCCTCAGAAATTTGGGTGGGGTAAAACTGAAATGGGTCATTTGGGGAGTGCTTTGAAAGGCTGCAGAAGTGGAATGTACGCTCACTCTCCTTTCCTTTGCAAGGGGATCTTGAAACCTGGGGAGTTCCCTCTCTGGGCTGAGTAGTAAGGGGGATGGAATGATGTAAACTAAATAAAACTATTCTTCCTGTACTTTTTGTGTAGTTGTTTGCATTTTTTTCTTCCACTACATTGCTGTTGCTACTTAATTGGACCCCTGAGTTCTCCTAGAACTATTTTTATTCATACCTGTTCAGTTGTTGTTCTTTGTGAGGGGAACAAAGCCTGGGTTATCCTGCTCTGCCATCTTGTTGACATCACCCACACTGCCATGCATCCCTATGAATTTTGATTGAGGAAGAGCAATCTGATAGTAAGACCTTTATGCCAACACTCAGGGGACCTGGGTTCCAGTTCCAACTCTGTCATCAGTGTGAAAGTATTATGAAGCAAGCTCTTCATATTTAGACTCAGTGTTTCCAATTGTTCAACATAAATAAGGACCCAAGCCCTGCCTATCTCAGAGAGACTGGCCAAGTGCCATCAGATGGAAACCTGTAAACCAATTGAAATGGGTACATAACTTCCCAAAAGAGAGGTAGGTAATCAAATTTACAGTTATCTGCTTACAAATTTAGCCTGGAAATCCATAGGGTGAGTAAACCTTACATCCCAATGTAAGGTTAGACATTGTTAGATATGTAAATATCTAACAATGATAGCACCATTAATTTAGTTCTTATATGCCTGGTACCTTGCAATCTTTCTTTTCATACACTGTTTCTTGTTGAGGCCTCAAAATCCTACAATGAGGTAGGGATTGCTATTTCCATGGTTTCATGGGGGAGCAATCCAAAGGCTGAGGACCTTGAGTGGGAAGAGATTGAATCTCTATTTAAAGACATGTCAGGCTGACTCTATGTAGTGTCTGCCATCCTCCCATCTGCCTTTCTTTTCCCCATAAGCAAAATCCTGGCTAGAATGGTTAGGAGGGATCTCCCTGAAGCCAAGGGGTATGGGAGAGGACTTTGGCCTCAAGGAGTAGGCCCTCAGCTCAGCAGTACTTTCCCTTCTGTGCATGCAAAGAACCTCTTCAAGGAGGCAGAGAGGTCACTGGGAGAAGTGATAAATAAGGGGTAACTGGGAAGCTCATTAGAATGGGAGTCACTTCTCTATCTGCCCCTAGGTCCTGCCTTCATTACTTGGAGAAATGGTTTTGTGCCCCTTGCTGTTGGGGGCCCCACTCCCTGGGTGTAATGGCCACTCTCCTCTTCATCTTATGTTGTAAGCCAAAGTTGGAGGCTGAGGCCTGGCAAAGGCCCGTTACTCACTTTTAATGAGATAGCCAGGGAAATAAATTGGCATATGTTAGTGAAATGGCTCATCAAGGTGAGTAATTATCATCATGACTGGGGCAGTTTGCCCTCCAAAGAAAGAATTTGCATCTCATCTCTCACTGGGATGGGGCTTTCCAAAACTAGGGCAGGAGATCCGGTGGAGCTGGACACTGAGCACAGGCACTTCCACTTGTCTATGCTTGCTGTCCAGTATGGACTTGTCACTCCCTAAATTCCAAAGCTTTTGTGGACAGACTGCATAATTGACCTCAGAGGAATAGAAACCCAGAGGAGAGACATACAAAATGGTTGTTTTATATTTTATGGAGTGGTGTGTGTGTGTCTAGGTGGTGAGGACAGAGTAGCTAGCCCATAGAGCCTGTGGGAGAAGCTCTCGGGGAATGATTTTGACAGCTTTACTAATGAAACTTACCCTTTTCTTAGTTCTGAATGAAACTTTAATTAAAATCCTGATTTTCCTCCTTCACTTTCTTATGTGATGATAGTGTGTCCGACACAATTAACTAGTGATGTCCAGGTGTGTAAATGTTTTTATGTTTAGGCATTTTATAGGAAAATTACCTCATTACTATTTTTTTGGTCTTGTGAATATTGGTTGTATCTTCCAAGACAGATCATAAGGTACTTGAGACCAAGGGTGGTGTTTTCTCCTTGGCTTTCACTCCTCTATCTTCCACTGATGCTTCAGGAAGCAGAAGATTACATCATACAGTATGTTTCTCCTTAGTCTCAATATCAAGAAACACTGGCTTTCTTCTGAGGGCTTGAAAGCAGGTGACTGCTGTTATTTTCTTCAGTGCACTGGCTACCAGGAAACTCAGAACTAATTTGTTGCCTCACCTTGGCTCATGACATGATTTGTGAACAAACTTTGCTCTTGATACCATCTGATTTTCCTTTTTCTTTTTTTCATTAGACATCTAGTTCCATGTGGACAGCCCCATGTCCGATTTGAGCTCTGCTCTATCCTCATCCCAGTATCCAACACCCCCAGGACTGGCACTCAATAAATAATTACCAAATGAATGAAGTTCAAGTTTTGCAACATTTACATCATCACATGTAAAAATCTTATTTGAAGCAAAGCAGGAAGCACATTCAGACTCCCATGCACTCATATTAATAACTGAACAATGTATTTGGCAAATAATTATTATTTGATATAATTATGGTATTGAAAAATCACAGTCAATGTAGGCTGAGTTGATTGGGCCTCCAGCTGTGGTGTTTACAATACAGCAAGTTTTTTATTCTTGGTGACAGGCAAATATCTAAATGGTTTATACAACTGTTTTTAGTTCAGTCTGGGATTGGGGTTTAGTGGGAAGAGTCTTTTATTCTCACAAAGGTTGAATTTCTCAAAAGGCATATGGGAAAGAGCTTTAAAGATTTCTGAATAGATCTGTGGTTTTGAAGGTGTTTCAAAATCCTCACACTCTCTGTTAGCATCTCTTTGGGAGCTGGAATCAAATTATTGTGGTAGAAGGTGATTTTCTAACTTGTTATAAAAGAAAGGGATCTAGATATGGCCAAGTGATTTTAGTGATTTTCTAACTTAGTGATTTTCTAACTTGTGGTATAAGAAAGAGACCTAGATATGGCCAACCTTATGGCAATGCTCACATTGGGATGACAATTAGAAAATTCTACCAGGAAATCAACCACCTTCAGTATCCAGATGTACGGCAATATGAGGTTTACAGACTGTTCAGTGAGTAGGTTTCTGAGGTTTCCTGGGAGTGTTTGTAGACCTGCCACGTCTGCTAATCATGTAAAGCCACACCTTGGAGTTCAGGACTAAGTCCTGGATTATGGAATTTAGGCCAAGGATAGCAAGAAAGGCATCACTTGCCAACCACATTCATAGCCCCAAATTTGGCCTTCAGAGTAGGGGTGGTGGATTTGTTTCCCTGACCCCACTGGGGTACTCTCAAGACACTTACCATTTCTGTCGATTGCAAAAGGCACATCTGTTGTGACGATTTCGTAGTTGCAGATCTGGCTGTACTGGGGGGAGCAGTCCTCATCGACAGCCTCCACCTGCAGGATGCTGTCATAGATCTTGCCCTCCGTCACCACGGCCTTGTAGGCCGGCTCCTTAAAGGTAGGAGCAAACTCATTGACATCTTTCACCTGGATATGGACCACGGCCCTGGGATCACACACAGGAAGGAAGAGATGGTGGTAAAAAAGAATCACACCAACTTTCCACACCTCCTGGGGGCACTGACTAAGGTCCCACAGCCAAGCCAAGGGAGAACCCACAAGCCAGTTGGGGTAGTTGTCTGAGGGTCCTGTCCTTCCTCTCACTGGAGACCCTGGCCTCATCCTAGTGATCCGAGATGAATCTGGCCCAGGGAGGCTCTTCCATGTTCTTTGCCCTTTCTCATTCTCTAGCAATGTGTTTCCTTTACCTTCCTCTCCTGTACATTCACTCCTCATTTGGTAAGAATTTAACCCTCTTACTCACATCAGGATCTGAGCCAAACTCTCTAAGGGAGCTAGCAATGACAACCCACAGTGAAAAATGCGCAGCAGCACATGGCACCAGAAGCCCAGGGATAGGTCCTGACTGGGTCTGCAGATGAGTTGCCTTAGGGAAGGCTTCCTAGAGGAGGTGACATCTGACCTGACTCGTGAAGGTAGAATGGGAGTATCTTCAAGTCAAGAAGAGGAAGTAGACTATTCCAGGTGTAGGAAGCAGTCTGTGCAGATGGCTACCGGGAGCTGGGGAGTGGTAAGCCACTGAGCAAGATTGGTGTACCACGGTGTGACAAGGGGATAAACACACCAGAAGAGGGGCTGGGAAAGGCAGGGAGGGGTGTCCAGGGAGCTGTGTCAAGCCACTTACTTGTGAGACTTCTTCCAGGCTGTCTCCCGGGGCCCAGCACCACAGTCGTAAGCCTGGATGATGAACGTATATTCCTTCTGAAGCTCACAGTCAATGGGGCTCTTGGCACGAAGCCGCCCTTCCCCTGACGTCTTGTTGAGCACCACGGCCTCAAAGGGAAGCTCCTGGCCATGGATCTTAAAGGCACAGATTTCCCCTGTAGAAGGACAGAAGATAGTGAGTGGGAATGCTGATGATCGTCCTGCTGAAGACAATGCTTCCACTGGACCAGATCTGCAAATCAGACCCTCCTGCACTTCCTCTGTGTACACAGAATTCCCAAAACAGAAGAGGCTTCCAGAGACCTATACCCACATATACATTTCACAGCTAGTAAAATGGGAAGTGTTTTATGCGTGGACATGCCACCCATCAAGTATATCACTGTGGGCAAAGATGAGAGTCATTGCAGGCAACTGGCTGATTCTCCTAGTTTTCTCAGCAGGATTCCCACCTACCCTCTGCCCAGTTTGGGGTTAGGGAACATGCTCACAGTCAAAAGAAAAAGGCCTGCAGAGGAAAGGAATAAAAGGCCAAAGTTTTGAATAGTATTTTGTCCTATGAAAACACCCTCACTATTTGAAAGCATGGTCCATGAATCAGCAGTGCCAGTAGCAACAGGAAGCCCCTAGACATGCAGAGCCCCAGGGGCCCCAGCCCTCTTTGGCTAGAGTCTGCTTTTGAAGCAAATCCCCAGGTGATTTGTTTGCTCAGTGAAGAATGAATAGCACAGATCTTATCTTTCCTTTACTCCTGGTTTATTTTTTATTTTTTTTTTTAGCCAAAGGTTTATCTATTTTATTGACCTTTTCAAAAAACCAACTTTTTGATTTATTGATCTGTTGTATAATTCTTTTGTTTTCAATTTCATTTAATTCTGCTCTAATTTTGGTTGTTTCTTTTCTTCTACTGGGTTTGGGGTTGGAATGTTCTTCCTTTTCCAGTTGCTTGAGATGTACCATTAAGTTGTTAACTTCCTCTCTATCCATTCTCTTGAGGAAGGCTTGCAGTGCTACAAATTTCCCTATTAGGAGTGCCTTTGCAGTATCCCAGAGGTTCTGATAATTCATGTCTTCACTGTTGTTTTATTCCAAAAATTTGGCAATTTCCTTCTTAATCTCATCTCTGACCCAGCTATCATTCAGCATAAGGTTATTTAACTTCCATGTTTTTGTATGAGTATGCAGATTCCTGTTGTTACTGAGTTCAACTTTTATTCCATGGTGGTCCGAGAAGATGCAAAGAATAATTTCTATTCCTTTAAATTTACTGAGGTTAGACTTGTGACCTAGGATGTGATCGATTTTGGAGTATGTTCCGTGGGCTGATGAGAAGTATGTGTATTCAGTTTTGTTGGGATGAAATGTTGTGTAGATGTCTGTTAAATCCAAATGTTGGATGGTTAGGTTTAAATCTAAAATTTCTTTGCTCAGCTTCTTATTGGAGGATCCATCCAACACTACCAAAGGAGTGTTGAAATCTCCAACTATTATGGAGCTGGAGGAAATCAAGTTGCTCATGTCTGTTAGAGTTTCTCTTATAAATTGAGGCGCATTCTGGTTGGGTGCATAAATATTCATAATTGAAATCTCATCATATTGAGTATTACCCTTAACAAATATGAAGTGACCATTCTTATCCTTCCTTACTTTTGTTGGTTTAAAGCCTATTGTGTCTGCAAATAGAATTGCAACACCTGCTTTTTTCTGATTACCATTTGCCTGAAATATGGATGACCATCCTTTCACCCCAGTCTATATTTATCTTTTAAGGTAAGATGTGACTCTTGTATGCAGCAAATATCTGGCCTGAGTTTTTGTATCCAGTCAGCTAACCTGTGCCTTTTTAGAGGACAGTTTAAGTTGCTCACATTAATAGAGAATATTGATAAGTCTGGTAAAATTTTAGGTATTGAGTTTTTTGAACATCCAGGGGACATTTTTAATCCTTTTGCCACTGTGGAAGTTGGAGTTTGATCAAAAGTTTCTGAGTGAGTTTATTTTTGTGGTAGAGGATTGGGCTGGTCATTATGGTAGAGGATTGGGCTGGTCATTATGGAGAATATCCTGAAGAATTAGTTTGGTTATGGCAAATTTCTTCAACATATGAATATCATTAAAGTATTTAATTTCTTCATCATAAATGAAACTCAGTTTAGAAGGATACAGGATCCGGGGTTGAAAGTTATTTTGTTTTAGGAGATTAAAAGTCAATGAGCACCCTCTTCTGGCTTGCAAAGTTTCAGCAGAGAGATCTGCAGTCATCTAATATTCTTCCCTTTGTAGGTAATGGATTTATTATGTCTGGCTGCTTTCAGAATTTTCTTTTTCATATTAATAGTAGTGAAGTTAATTATGATATGCCTGGGGGATGTCTTATTCGGATTGAGTCATGCTGGGGTTCTGAAACTGTCTGCATTCTGAATTTCAGAAGCTCTTGGCATGTCTGGAAAATTCTTTTTCATGATTTCATGGAGAAGGGCCGCTGTGCCTTTTGAGGACACTTCATCACTTTCAGGGATTCCAGTGAGGTGGATATTAGCCTTCTTTGAATTATCCCTGAGCTCTCTGAGAGAATGATCCGTTTTTGCTCTCCATTTCTCTTCCTCTTTGAGAGTTTGGGAGTGTTCAAAGGCTTTGTCTTCAATGTCAGAAATCCTTTCTTCTGCTTGCTCCGCTCTGTTACTGAGGGATTCTACTGTATTTTTTAGATCTTTGAGGGCTGCAAATTCTTGCTTCAGTGCGTCAAAATCTTTGGCGATTTTATCTTTAAATTCATTAAATTCTTGAGACAACTTTTGAATTTCTCCTCGAATTTCTAATTCCAACTTTTGAATTGCTCCTTGAATTTCTAATTCCAAATTTTCCTCCATTCTATAATCTCGTTTGCAATCCAAATTCTGAATTCGATTTCTGACATCTCGGCCAGCTGTTTATGAATTGGATCTTCAGTTACATCTGCCATATCTTTCCCTGGAAGGGGTTGATATAGTCTGGTTATTCATGTTACCAGAGTTTCTACACTGATTCCACCCCATGATTGTTTTACATTGTTTGATTTTTCCCCTGGAGCTTTGTCGAGGACCTGTATAGTGCTATGGCCTGAGAAACTGGGGACCTGTTTGGTATGGTGGGGATAAGTGGTTCTGTCTTGTTTTCAGCTGGCCTCTGTTCGACCCTAGTGAAACAGTTACTCTTGGTTGAAGTCTCAGCTTTGGAGAAATACCAGCATTAAGTCACCCCGCCCCCCAGAGGCAACAATTGGAAAAGGAAAATCAAACCTTCCTACAACCACACACTCAGGGCACCACCTGAATAGTCCTCAGGCGATTGGCTCAGTTCAAAAAGTCCAAATCAATTGTCTCAGTCAGTATCTTTCTCAGGTGGGAGAGTTTAAAAGGTCTCTGGCAACTGGATCACAGGGATCTAGTGACAACTCAGATATGGTTTGCTCTGGTGCCCCATGGAGTCAGGAGGACCCACCCAGCAAATAGATTAGTCTGGGAAGGTTGATGCCTCCTTCCCCACCTTGCACCTCTATCACACCCAGTCACTGATAGCCCCACAGGGCTGTGAACCAGTTGCCTTTAGAGAACGGATACTCCAGGGGTTTGCACCTGCCTGAATCACAAGGAAATGTATTTCTGCTCAGCCAGGCTGCTGTGCTCTGCCTCTATCCAGGTGGTGAGGCCTGACAACCTCAGGTGCTTGATGGAGGCTGGGGGTGTTCACTCAGTTCCAGCCCCACCCCTGATTGATGTTACTGACAGAACAGATGAGAACAACTTTGTGGGAATTTGTTTCTGTCCCTGCTAAATTCCCCTGTAGAAGAGAAGCTGTTTTGAGTTCCCAGAGCCTGTGCCTCAGGCCCTGTCTTTGGTCCTGCAGGTTTGTATTCGGTTAGCTGTCAGTTCTAGCCTCCTGCCTTCCTTTGCCTCTTTACTCTTGGTTTAAATACTCTACATTGTTGTAGCCAAATTCCCTTTACCTCCCCCACCTCTCTATTATGCCTGTCCACCCACCACTTCTCCCAGTGTAATTTTCTCTTCTGAAATGGTGGAGGTGAGTCTAGGTGAGTTCCAAAGTCCTGTGGAACCTGAAAAGCTAACTTCTTAAAGAGATGAACATGTGGTGAAATGAATTCATTTCTCCCCTTCAGCTGGGCTAATGATTATTATAACTATTTCTCTGTAATAAAATTATAAGGCCGGGCAGCGCCTGTGGCTCAAGGAGTAGGGCGCTGGTCCCATATGCCGGAGGTGGCGGGTTCAAACCCAGCCCCAGCCAAAAACCACAAAAAAAAAATAAATAAATAAAATAAAATAAAATTATAAGGCCATGAGAATATCTCTCTCCTCTCAATCAACAGGTTTTTATTTATTGAATCCAACTGCAGGCATTCCCTGCAGTAAATGCCTTGGGAAGTGCTGAAAATTTGAGACTTGTCCTCTTCCCACATTGTCGGAATTCACAGATTTGTTGGGAAGATGATGTGAGATGTCCAGAGAGGCCATTTATAGTGCCAAGGGTGTGTGACTGCCATATGACATGGGCAGGAAAGAGCTCAGCTACAGCTGCTGGGGAACAAAACAGAGGCTTAGAACCGGGAGGACTTGCTTTACATTCTGGGCCTGTCCCTCACTGCTCTGCTTAAGCCAAATTGTGTTGCCTCTCTGAGTCTCCACTGTGTCCTTGTAAGATGGTCCAGGAGATGGTTTTGGGGAGGAGGGCATCAACCCTGATGTGCACCAACCTGGTCTATCATTGTTCCAGCTGCACTGCTGAGACCAGCAAGGTACCTATTGACAATGGACACTAAGAAAAGGGCTTCAAGGTAGGGTGGGAAGAAAACCTAGCCTGCTGAACCAGGAAGTCTGGACGGCCCATGAGAATGTGGGTATGAAGTAATGTTGGTAAGCAATGTCCAATAGAAAAGGGCAATACTGCTTGGAGGCACAGAGAAGCCAATGAAAAACTTGCAACCAATTTCAAACAGAATATTTATGCTGCTGAGGACCTTTGCACCTCATCTCTCTCATCTTTCCTCCTTCATGAGAGGGACCCACTTCCAAATCTCACTGGAAGTTCTCTAAACTTTATCTTTGTTCATCCTAAATAAAATCTCTCTTTGTTACTCTGAAACTTGTGCAGGTTACTTTTACTTTCTATTTACGTTGCTTGTGCCACTCCAGTTGTATTTTCAGTTCCCACTCACATTTGCTTTTGATTACCACCGTGCCTTGGTTGAAGTTTCTAGGTCAGCTTAGTAATTGAACTAGGTCAACTGGGTTCAGGGAACCAGAGCTCCAACCCCCAACACCTACAGTGCACACTTTGAGGAGGTCTCACTCTCAGGCCAACCCAAGTGCCTTCTTGCCTCACCCTTGTCTGGGCCCTGCCCAGCTGTTCATAGGAGCTGACTCTAGAAGGAGAGGGAGTAATGTGATTGCACAGCTGCTCTGACCAGGAACCGAGCTTTCTACCCCTATCCAGGTACTCTCATTTGACCTTCATAACAAATCTCCAAGGCAGGTACTTTTTGTGCTGATTTATACAAACTAAAAAAAAAAAAAAAAAAAAAAAAAGATGAGAAAGGCTAATTATTTGCTGAAGGTCATGGAGCTAAATTTGGGAATTAAACCCATGAATTTTTAACTCCTATGTCTGTGCACTTTCTACTTCTCCACATCATCTCCAAATAGCCTCATAACTTCTAAGGGAACCAGCTGGAGTATTGCTCCAAGGAATGTACCATATTCCAATTGAAGTCTCACTCAAGAGACAAATCCCCCATTTTACATACAGGAAGCATGCCCTGATCTCTTACTAACAATGTCTTCTAAGATGTTCAATCAATACCAATCTTACCTGTAGGCTTTCATTTTTTTATTTCATTGATCCTCAGTTTCATTATGAACATTCCATTTTCACTGCCTCTCCTTCTGGCTACTTTGCAAGTGCTGTTGTGGAATAATGGACAAGGAAGACAGGTTGTGGACCTAGTTCTAATAAGAAGGCTGGTTCCCATTAGCAGCTGTTGTTTAGGATTGCTTAGCATTTCTGTACTGCCCGTTCTGATCAGGCTAGTTCTGTAGCCTCTAAGGCAGGAGAATAGCTTTTATCCAATCTTCAAGTTTAATTTCTTCCTGAATTAGCTGGAGTTGAATGGATATAGTTCTAAAGTACCTGCCTTGTGTTTCTATCCCAAGATGTGTGCCAACATGAGATTGTGCCCAGACTATTTCAGGGACATTCTCTTGAGAGCCCAACCACTGCCATAGTTATAAGGCTAATCAGACCATTTTTCTTTGAAGAGTCAAGTTAAACCTAAAATGGATGAGGATAATCTTCTGTTGGAAATATCCAATCATGATTACAGCAGTTCTCAAGACACAGAAATTCCCAACAAGAGACAAGGAAAGGAAAGAGGGAGAGGAGAAAGAGGAGAAGTGGAGGCACAGGGGGAAGAAGATAATGTCAGGGCAACACATTTCCATCTAACTGAATTCAATTCCATTCAATTCAGTAGAACTAATATTTTTTTTGAGAACTGAGTCCCAGGGCTACAGACACAAGGACAAACTTGAGTACCTTAAAACATAAGGCTACCTTACCCCCAAGTATCCCTTATCTACTAGAAAAAACAGGAAAGTAAACAAGGATAACCAATGCTGACTTAGTTTTCACCAGCTCCATCTGAGACAGAATTAGTTCCCTTTTGAACAAAACCTAGAATTCATGTCACCCTTATTTATCCTACCTCTGTACCTGACATTTGCATTTAGTTTGCAAAAAAATGCATTCATTTATTTCTCCATTCATTCACCTTACACATATTTATTAGGTCTATGTGCCAGACAGTGGTGAAGATCAGCCCCAGTGCTGGCCTACAAGCTGCTTGTAGTGTATAGGGAAGGGAAGTAAGCAGTCAAAGAATCACATGAAATAAATATGGCAGTTGGGATATGTACATGGAAGGAGAGCCATGTGGTCAAGAAGGGCAGGGAAAGCTTCTCTAAGGTTATGATGGCTGGGCTGAGATCACCAGAAGATAAAATGGAAGACACCTGGGCCATGAGGAGAGAGTCATGTTTCAGGCAAAGGGAGCAGCATGCCTTAGACCAGCAGTTCTCAACCTGTGGGTCGGGACCCACAGGAACTGTATTAAAGGGTCACAGCATTAGGAAGGTTGAGAACCCCTGCCTTAGACCCTGCAGCAGCAAGGAGCATGTGAGCCAAAGGGACCACAGAGTCCAGCAGGGCTGAAGGCCATGGCACAGGGCCAGCATCATGGGCCTGTCACCTGAGAGTCACCCAGAGCCCTGTGCTCAGAAGCGCCCTGAGCTAGGTTGAAAACTCTACTGTCTCCATATTAAAATTATTAATAATTTTATTTTTGAACTTGTGTTTTGTAAATGGGACAATGGATTATGTCATGAGCAGAGGAGATATGTATGTCCACAGTGTCTTGCTGCCCATTCACAGGTAACATTCACAATTCAGGGGACCCTCGGCTCGCTGTGGCTGTGGGAGTTTAACAAGAATAAGATAAGCATGCTATGCCTTCAATTGAGTAAGCAGGAAGCCAACCTCCTCAAGAAACCACACTTTCCCTTTGAACTAGAACTTGCTTCAAATGCAGAAAGAAGGCAGTGCCAAACCAAGAAGCAGGAACATTCAAGGAACCCTGCTGTATCCTTTCTTATTCACGTTACTTTCGGTCTTAGCCATCCACTCATGCTAAAAATGATGGCAGAGAGGAAAAGGAAAGATCAGACAACCCATACATAGCTTCTTTTTTAGTGGTGGGGAGGGCTGGGGTGGCAGGGAACTGCCCTTACTATCAGTAAGCTCAAAAATAGAAAGTGCTGGTAGAATGCACACATATAAAAAAGCAAAGTAAGAACAGTAGAGTTTGTTCTGTGTAACATTTACACTACTCTGGAAAGAATTAAATACATATCCATATGCGAACCACAAAATACAAATTCTGTAATTTTGGTGATTATGCATGCCACTTAAGTGCTCTTATATTTACATTGGAAACTGGCATTGTACAACATAAAGATATGTGGTAAAATTCAGGTTAATAATTCAAAAAATCTTTTCACTTAGAACTATCCCAAACTGCAAATTGAAACACCAGGACAAGTTGAGAGAGAGACTGTGAAAAAAAGGTACCAGAATGATGTCCTAGGAAGAAGAATATTTAAAACCGCAGTTCTCAGCACCAGCCTAGGACAGATTGGGCTATCTTGATCTTTTCTGAGAGCTGTCACTAGAATTCGTTGTCACTAATAAAGCACTGCAGGGGGAGGATAGTGAACTTAAAAGTAAAAGATCCGACCTAATGGTTTCCATACAAAGATATCACTTCCAAAATCTTTCTGATATGCTTTCTTGGTTGGGAAAGCTGGCGTACTAGGAACTAGGATTGTTGCTCAACATACAGATGAGCGTGCCTGGGAGGTCAGCAGCAGCCGGCCGTGAAGCCTTGGCTACCCTCTCACACGCGCTGTGGCCCACATTGGCTGAACTGGGCTTTGGCAAGAGCCCTGTGAAGTCCAGACCAGAAGACAAGCCTCTGTTGCACCTGAGGGGCCATGACCGATGCAGCCCCTCAGTCCACATCTCACAATAACCTTCTCCTCAGCCATCACACACCTCCTGAGACACTTTGGGAGAAAAACCTTTAAATTGATTTTCAGAGTGTTCCCTTCTCTCCACATCCACGCCAGCATCTGCAGCTTTGGAATTTTGTGATGTGGGCTATTTTCCCTGGGGTTAGATGATATCTCAGAGTAGTTTTGATTTGCATTTCTGTGATGTTCAGGAATGATAAGCATTTTTTCATGTGTTTGTTGGCCATTTGTCTGACTTCTTCAGAGAAGATTCCGCTCAAGTTTCTTGCATACCTATAAATGGAATTATTTGCTCTTTTTGTGTTGATTAGAGTTCTGTGTAGATTCTTGTCATCAGCCCTTTGTCAGGTTTGTAGCATGCTAATATTTTCTCCCATTCTGTAGGTTGTCTACCTGCTTTAGTTGTTGGACCCTTAGCAGAAGCTTGTCAACTTGGTAATGTCCCCTTTATTTATCTTCAGTGTTTCTGCAATTGCCAGGGGGGTCTCCTTCATAATTTCTTTTTCAACTATAACTTGAACTTTACTTTGGAAACACAAACAATGTAACCTAATCATTTGTACCCTCATACAAATCTGAAATAAAAAATAAGTTCATTTTTAGAACATATTTTGATTTTTCCCTTGAATATCCTTGAACAACAAATTGTGTTGATTTCATTTTTTAAATGAGAAACCGGAGCCTTGGAAAGGTTGAATGGTTCATCCAAGACCACTCTGACGATCAAGGACTGGGTCCAGGGCTCTCTTCACTCTCTCCTGGAACTTAGCAACTGGTGTGATGTTCTAGGAGAGTCGTTCTCAAATGACCCTTTCATAGGAGTCGCCTAAATACATCCTGCATATCAGATATTTACCTTATGATTCATAACAGTAGCAAAATTACAGTTATGAGGTAGCAACGAAAATAATTCTATGGTTGGGGGTCACCACAACATGAGGAACTGTATTAAAAGGTTGTGGCATTAGGAAGGTTGAGAACCACTGTTCTAGGACAATGGTTTTCAAAGTGCAATCTATATAGGCTCTTGGAGTACCCTTTACAGGGGGCCACAAAGTCAAAATGATCATCAGACTAATATGAAGATCTTATTTGACTTTTCCACTGTGTTGATACTTGCACTGAGGACATAAAGGCAATAGCAAATAAAAGTGCTAGTGCCTTAGCAGCACCTAACTGCATTATCACCACAATACATTGCCTGTCTTAAAAAAGTCAATTTCACTTAAGAGTGACTAAAACAATACAATAAATTATATTACCAGTTTTGTTAATTCTTAACCTTTCAGTTCATGACTTTTTAATATTCTCTGAGACAAAATAACAAATGCACATAAAGCACCTGGTGAGGCCGAGCGTGCTTTTTCCCTAGGAAAAGCATTTGTGTGATCAGAGTTAATTGTGAACTAGGAACATTTTCCATGGAATGACATTTTTTACTTAAAAGAATGATTGACAGACAAACTATGTTTATTCAAACTTGAATGCCTGGCAGACACTGTTTGAAGTAAGCCCGTCACTTCAAGGAGAAAGAACTGACAGTTTATTGTTCTTTTCTTTGCCAATGATACGATTTGAGCTTCCAATTTTGGAAAACTGGCACCTGCCACTGAGAGTTTAACAACTTTCCAATATTTTAATACTTTTCTGATGAGATGTATAGTGATATTAATGACTATGACTGCCATATGTCACTTTTTGGTATTTTAGAATGAAATAGGTCAACTTTTGAAAGACCTACTTAACAATGAACCAGTATGTTCCAAACAACAAATGCATAATGTTGCACAGTACTCTATAGGGTAAAATGTTCAAAGTGTAAGATAGTCTAATGGATTTAAATGTAAATGTGCATTGGATTGAAAGTTTATGTCCCCCCAAATTCTTATGTTGAAAACAAACATCCAATGATGTGAGGAGACAGGACCTTTGGGAGTTGATCAGATCATGAGGACAGAGCCCTCAGGAATGAGATTAGTGCTCTTATATAAAAGAGAAGACGTCCTCAAACTTTTTAAACAGGGGGCCAGTTCACTGTCCCTCAGACTGTTGGAGGGCCAGACTATAGTTAAAAAAAAAAAAAAAAAAAAAAACCACCTATGAACAAATTCCTATGCACACTGCACGTATCTTATTTTGAAGTAAAAAAACAAAATGGGAACAAATACAATCACACCGCCTCATGTGGCCCATGGGTCGCAGTTTGAGGACCCCTGTAAAAGAGCCTCCAGATAAATCCCTTGCCCTTTTGGCATGTTAGGTTACAGTGAGGAAATGGACCCTCAACACACATTGAAGACTCCAGTTCCCTGATCTTGGACTTCTCGGCCTCCAGAACTGTAAGAAATAAATTTATGTTCTCTATTACTTGTGGAATTCTAGTATAACATTAGAGAATATTATCTATAATTGTCTGAAGAAATCGTTAAAATAGTTTTCCCTTCCCAACTACATATCCTGGTGAGGGCATATTTTCTTTACATACTGCAACTTAAATAATATATCACAACAGATTAAAGCAGAAGCAGGTAAGAGATCTACCTGTTTTCTATTAATCTAGACAGTAAAGAGGTTGTAAAAATGTAAATAATGCCATCTTCTCACTAATCTATTGTTAGGGAAAATGTATTACTTGCCAAACTATGTTACTTATATTAACCTATAATGAGTTCATTATTATTCCTAAACAAATCAAGCATTTGAAAGTTTCTCAGTTTAAACTGATGATACAGTAAATGTTGATAGACATAATGTACATAAAGAAAAGCTCTCGAGGGTCCTGAATAATACGTAAGAGTGTAAAGAGGTCATGAGGCCAAAAACTTGAGAACTGCTGTTCTTATAATTGACTAACCAAAGTTTCCCCCCAGCTCATGCATCCATATCCTTTTCCCAATGCTCAAAACATGACTCATGACCTTGAAGAGAACTCCCAATCTTGCAGCAACCCAATCTGCTTTGTATTTCATAGCAAAGGCATTTGTAGGGAGAGTATCTAGGCCGAATTTTACATTCATATCACAAATTGTTGTGGGTAGGGAACTTCATTTCCATACCTTCTTCCAAATCTTGGGCTATACCAGCCAAGTTGAAATTCTAGTTCTGTGATTAACTACCTATATGACCTCAGGCAAGTTAATTACCTCCCTGTGCCTATTACCTCATCCCTAAAATGGGATGATATTAATAATAATTACCGACTAGGTGCGGTGGTGCACACCCTTAATCCTAGCCCTCTGAGAAGCAGAGTTGGGTGTATCGCTTAAGCTCAAGAATTTGAGACTAGCCTGCACAAGAGTGAGACCCTCTCTCTACTAAAAAAAGATTAGCCAGGAGTAGTGGAGTACATTTGTATTCCCAGCTACTCAAGAGGCTCAGGCAAGAGGATCACTTGAGCCCAGGAGTTTGAGGTTGCTGTGATCTATGATGCCACAGCATTCTACCCAGGGTGACAGAGTGAGATTTGACTCAAAATAATAATAATAACCTCATAGAGTTGTTTATTGTTGGGAGGATTAAGTAAGTTAATTCGCACAAAACACTCACGTTGCATGGAGTAAACACTGTGTACTGGTTAGCTTTTATTGTTGTCATTATGTTGAAGAAAAGTCACATATTTCTGACAAATTCTTGTTCCTGATTGAAAACTGAAAAGGCTGAATGTGGAGATCAGCTCACCACTGGAAATACTTTGACCATCACGTGTGTCATTAAAAGCAATCTGACTCCTTGAAGCACCTTGCACCTATCACCCACAGTTTATATACACATTTCCCTGAACATCATTGGCCAGCGATAGCACCCTGTGCATTTGCATCATCTCATGATCTCAGGGCTGGTAATCACCCATGAGAGGAATGTTTCAGTGTAACTGTTTTTGCTCATTTCAGTGACTAATGAACTTCACTGGACAAGAGTCACAGGAGTTACATAACCTATTCTAAGCGGATCAGGCATATACCACCCAGAACTACCTCACCTCAAACAGTCCACTTGGAACAAACTGGCTGAGTCTATACCCTAGGTTTGAGGAAAAGGATGAGTCTGGTAAAGCTGGACTTCCCTCCAGACAGAGCACAGGACCATCTGCCCTCAGTAGCATGTGCCACCCACCCTAGCACATACCTGGCAGACAGTCAACACTAACCCCCCTGCCAGACGGCTGGGCAGGAGAAGTTTTTAAGTTCACCTCTATGAGGAATCATCTATAGTTGCTTTAAATATGATAAAATGGGAGAGGACAAATGCTAATCACATCGAGAGGTAATCATGTCCAGAATATCAAATTAGGGCTGAACTTAGAAATAAATCTATATTTTCACAAAAAGTTGACTTAAGCCCTCCCACTTCATAGTAGAATGCTAAAGGGAAGAGTTCTCTGGAGGTCCTGCTGGGTGCTCCTTCACGTCTGGGTGGGCAGAAGCTCAGACCGTCCCGGGGCTGAGTCCCATCGCTGCCCTTCTCAGACGAGTGACTTTCAGTGGTTTCCAAGTTCCCCTTCATTACAGCTGGGAATACTGACCATGCCTAATCCTGAAAGTCCCATGAGGCTACGATGACATGGTAAATGTGAAAGAGCTGTGGGGAGTGCAAGGTTCTACTACTGTTTTTTTATTACAGTTATTATAAATTCTGCCTTCTGGCCTGTGAGCAGGTAGGTGCATATTGACAAGTTACTTTGGTTCCCAATAGAAACAAGAGAGGGAAGGAAGTTATCACCACTTACAGCTTTCTATCTACTTGGAATTAAGCAAAAGAAAACATACTCTTTCTTTTTTAATTTTTTTCTTTTTTTTGACACAGAGTCTCACATTGTCACCCTGGGTAGAGTGCTGTGGCATCGCAGCTCACAGCAACCTCCAACTCCTGGGCTCAAGCGATTCTCCTGCCTCCACCTCCCAAGTGGCTGGGACTACAGGCACCCACCACAATGCCCGGCTATTTTTTGGTTGCAGCCGTCATTATTGTTTGGTGGGCCCAGGCTGGATTCGAATCCGCCAGCTCAGGTGTATGTGGCTGATGCCTTAGCCGCTTGAGCCACAGGCACCGAGCCTCTTTTTTAATTTTAAAAGCCATTTTTCTGACAGTTCATGCCAAGAACAAAATCTCCCCTTTTTGCAAGATTAAAACAGTAGTTATTATGTTTCTGAAAAACAAATAAACCTTTTTTGACAACATTTGTTGTATGATTAAATGATGGATTAATCATCATATGTATTAAAAACATATATATGCTGAGAGAATTTGAGAGGTCCCTGTGACTCAGCTAGTCATAATTTGGTCAAATAGAGCTTGAAGAGAGGTTGAGTGGTTATTTGTTCAGCCTGGTGCCCTGTGGCTCTGGAGTTGAGAGTCTCTAGGTACTAAAACAAACCATATTTATTCACTTATCAAAACTTCCCAGGCATAAATAATGTAACAAGAATAAAATTAATATTAATAATTTACAATAATCACTGTAGCTCACATTTACTGAGCATTTACTATAAGCCACTATTTACTATTGAATGACACATGTGATTTATTTAGGGCAACAGTGAAAACAACCTGCCACTCTGGACGCCCTGACCTGCCTGGTTAGGCATCAGAGATTTAGACAAATCAGAAACCAGTTCTGCCTTTGCAGACAGAAAAAGGAGGCAGATGAACAAAACAGTTAAATGCAGTGAATTCCTGAAAGGCTATCACGGGGGTCTTTTCTGGGTGTTGTGAGAACACCAATGAAGGTGGATTAGCCTCACTTCTGGAGTCAGTTGCTTGCTGTCTGTGGCCACCACAAGAATGCTGCAGCTGCAAGGTGGAAGCAGCTTCAGCCTAAACTCTGCTGAGACCAGACCTTGTTCCCTGGACACCATCATGTCTCTCTCCTCACAAAGACATTTCATTCTGCTATTCTAAGACATTGCGGGTAGCCTAAGTCCATGCCTAAAAGTCAGATGTATTCAAACCCTAACTCTTCACTTGTAGTTTTTATAATCTTGAAAAATAACCTCTCCACACCTCCATTTCTCCATCTGTAAAATGGGAATAAAACCATCTTTCTCCTATGCTCACCACATTGTAGTCAGAACAGAACTATATTTTTCTTTCTTTTTTTTTTTTTTAACTGAGAAGGTACTCTGGCAGAAACTGGGTTGAGTAATTGATATAAAGCTATCTAATTTAATTCTCATGACAGTTCCCTAAGGAAGTCAGTGGACAGGGATGGCAGACTAGACCAGACACGCACTGCCCTAGTTCTACCACACTTCTCTAACTGTGTTATTGACTCCCCCCAGCCCTCCTGCTTACTATCTAGTAGATCCTGAGGGGTCCACAATTCAGGTCAGATGTTGTCAGATGGAAAGAGGAGGGGGGCAGAAATGAAATCATATTGAAAAGGACAGTGCCTAAATTTGTAATGGCTAAATTTAGTATTTGCCAAAGGAGTGTTTTAGATCCTAAGTGTCTCAAAAAGTACTTCCTGTATCTAACCATAAAATGGGAATAAACACTTCTCTCTCTGCCAGGTAGGAATGGAGGCCTTTCAAGTAAGAGTAGAGAATCTTATTAAAAATGACGGAGAATCTTTTTAAAAATCTTATTAAAAAAATTGTGTGCCTACAGCTTTTGGACAACTGTTCAGTCAGCCCCACACCATACACCGTGATCCCCACCTGAGATCGATCTCACATAACTTCTACTTGTCCTTTACGAGAACAGTGAATGTTGAAACACCTTGGAGAGTAAAAAGTGCTGTACAGGTGGCGCCTGTGGCTCAGTGAGTAGGGCGCCGGCTCCATATGCCGAGGGTGGCGGGTTCAAACCCAGCCCCGGCCAAACTGCAACAAAAAAATAGCCGGGTGTTGTGGCGGGCGCCTGTAGTCCCAGCTACTCGGGAGGCTGAAGCAAGAGAATCGCGTAAGCCCAAGAGTTGGAGATTGCTGTGAGTTGTGTGAGGCCACGGCACTCTACCCAGGGCGCTACAGTGAGACTCTGTCTCTACAAAAAAAAAAAAAAAAAAAAAGTGCTGTACAGATATGGTTTTTTATTTCTGTCCATTTATCTCTAACAACAAAATTTTTATAAGCATCTACCTCCTGCAGGGAGGGAATCTTAGTAGGTGCGAGGTTCTCAGAAACCTAAAACAATGTCCTTGCTGTGCAGGTGCTTACCAGTAAGTTTCAGAAACAGAAGCTGTAACTGGCACCAAATAATTAAAGGTGTTTGAGATTAAGGAATATCAGTGAGTTCTCAAGATATAGGGAATGAACATTACAGCTTTTTCAATTAACCAGAGGAGGATTTAATATTCAGACAGAACTGGTATAAAGCAGGCTGAGAGGTAAAATCTTTGGAGTCTTTCTTTCCCCTTTTTCTCAACATCCAAACAAGGGTCTGACATACGGCCTCACAGTTAAACCGGTCAGAAGTTACCTAAAGGCTTTGTTGTCCCCAGCTGGTATGGCTTCAAAGTTTGTCCCCTCCAAAACTCAGGTTGAAACTGAATTCCCAGTGTGGCAATGTTGAGAGGTGGGGCTTTCAAGAGGGGAGTGAGTCATGAGAGCTCATGAATAATCCAATCATAGATTAATGGATTTAGAGGTTCATGGATTAAGGAGCTGTCATGAGAATGGGACTGTGGCTTTATAAGAAGAGGACAAGAGACCAGAACGAGCACAGTCAGACCCCTCACTGTGGGACGCCCTGCACCACGTCAAAATCTGCCGAGTCCCCACCAGCAAGAAAGGCCTCGCCGGATACGGTTCCTCAACCTGGGACTTCTCACTCTCCCAAAGTATGACAAATTAATTCCATTTCCAAATAAATCAGCTAATTTCCAGTATTATGTTATAAGCAACAGAAAACAGACTAAGACACCATCTAAGTTTTAAAATAGTTTTCCTCTATTTCCTTCCAAAGGTTTTCTTGTCTGTGGTGTTTTTAGGAAGTCAGATAGGCACAGGATGAAAGTATTTATCCCAAGGGTGACTAATTGAATGTTGTACATCTGCACTGGTGTGTACAGGCCTCTGGCCACAGTATAGCTCTTGAATGCTTGAAATGTGGCTAGTGTGTCCAAGAAAATGGATCTTAAATTTCCTTTAATACATATTATTTTAAGTTCAAATTTAAGAACAGACCCTCCATTCATTTACTGTAAAATTTGCAAGGATGTTTGGGTATGTGAATCAATTTTTTTCAACTAGAAATTGCATAAAATCTAAATACAGATAAAATATTCTTCATGACAATTTAAAGTCCTATTTGAGATATTTTATATATGCAAAATATACACTGGATTCAAAAGACTTTTTAAATGGAAAATAAAATTAAAAACTTCTTTTTTTTTGATAACTTTTGTATGCCCTGAATTATGTTTATGTTGGACAGTGCCACTTTACAAATCCATAGCACACATCACCAGAGGCTACTGATAATAGAAATAGCTGTAAAGCACAGAAAATGCAGTCTATAATAATATTAGAATTATTCTAGTTTATGCCGGTTTGGGCACTATTCCTAATATTTAGGATAATGTCCCCTCTTTAAAAAATAGCCATTAACTTTCCTCAGATGATTAAGTCACAATTAGCTCCAGTACCCAAATTACTGGTTATCCAGCCTTGAATTAGTGTTGTCTCTTAATGATTACTGGGATGGTACTGTTAAAGGATACAAAAAATTTTTAAATTGAACATTGAATTTCAAAATAATAGTATATTGGTCACTTGTAGAAATCCAAGTGTATGTGCTGAGAAATGGCTTTCACTGCTAAGGTAAAAGTCTTTCAGCAATAGGATTAAAGTTTCTAATTCAGTTAGTCTCCAGAATTCAAAATGTGTCATTCTTTATAAAGAAAATGTTCATATTCTAAAATAAATATAATAATGTATTAGGATTATTTAATAATTTTATAAACTAATAATATATATTACATATCAAGTTATGTCAATATACTTATTATGCTATTTCTAGCTAGAAATTCCAATTAATGTGAAGTGTCAAGGACTACATGTTTTAATAAAATGGGGGGACAGAGAGTAAGAAAGGGGCCTGGGGAGTTCACCTCTAATGTGGGTGAATTGACCCTTTTATAACATGCCATAAACCTGGAAAAATACCTCTCCTACTCTCCCCAGTACTCCTGAGAGGCTCCTGAGAGGGGTTAAAAATAGGCAGATTTTGAAGGGGAGTTGAAATTTGGAGGGAGCCACTGGCAATGGAGGTTTTCTGTTCTGGTCCATTGCCCTGAGGGCAGCTGTGGCCAGGTGGCCCAGGATAGCTAACACCTTGATAAAGAGCCTGTGATGTGAGGGAGGAAGCCCAAACTCTGTTTCACACTCCTCCCCAGTCTCTGGCTGGACCAGAATGGGGCGTGTGGGGAGGAGCAGATGGAAAGCCCTTTGAACTGAGTCTGAGCTGCTGCCCACAGCAACTTCCTTGCCATAGGAAGAGCCAGGAAAATAGGACCTTTTCCTAAGGGAACATCCACAGAGGCTGTGCCTGAGATCGCATAGGTATTTGAATTCTCAAATGAGGACATTAAGTATGTTCTTCTTGGTATGTTCAAACACAGGAAGCAAAAATGGACAGAGTTAAAGGGTGAAACAGACATTATACAATTATACTAGGGAAATTTTAATATCACTCTCAGTAATCGATAGGAAACAAAAAATATTCAACAGTCACAGATAATCTAAACAACTCTATCAACCCCTAACTGACATGTATACAACACTGCATGTAACTTCAGAATACACATTCCTTTCACCTCAATGTTCCGTAATGTTCCTAATGACTATATGGTAGGCCATAAAATGAACCTCAAGCATTTTAAAAGGCTGAACATACACAGACCATATTCTCTGACTGCAATGGAACTAAATCAGAAGTTAACCATAACATTTAACAATAAGAGATCTATGGTGCCCCATGATCGCATTAATGTACACAGCTGTGATTTAATAATAAAAAAAAAAAACAGTAAGAGATCTAGAGACGGTCGAGATATTTAGAAGTTAAATGGTACACATCTAAGAAATACATGGGTCAAAGAAAAAATAGAAAGAAAAATTAGAAAATAATTAGATCTGAAGATAATGCAAATAATACATATCAAAATTTCTGGAATGCAATTAATTCTGTGCTTAGAAATACATAGCTTTAAAAGCATGCATTACAAAAGAAGAAAGATCTAAAAT
Source organism: Nycticebus coucang (assembly GCF_027406575.1). NCBI lineage: Eukaryota > Metazoa > Chordata > Mammalia > Primates > Lorisidae > Nycticebus > Nycticebus coucang. Next base: position 107,391,262 of record NC_069787.1, on the reverse strand, counting down.
CAAGAAGCTAAGGTAAGGAAAACAAAGTGAACTCAGAGTAAGTGGATTAAAAAACTTATTACTATACTTAAATAACATATTAAGGAATTTGAATATTTTAAAAATATCTTTTCTAAAAGAAAATTGCAGGCCCAGATAATTTTATTGATGGATTCTATCATATATTAGAAGAAATAGTATTGATTGTACTTTTTTTTAGAAAATAGAGGGAATGCTTTTCAATTTTTTAAACTCTTTTTAAGATGTTAACATTTCCTTAATATACATACCAGAACCCTGATAGAGACATCACAAGAAAATTAAAAGCCTCTGTCATGAACATTGAATACAAAAATTCTTAGCAATATATATTAGCAAATTTAATCAACTCTATAAAAGGAATCATGGCTAAGCAGGATTTATCCCAAGAACACAAACTTTAGTCAGTGTAGCTCACCATATTGACAGAATAAAGGAGAAAATGCATATCATTTCAATCAAGGCAAAAAAAGAATTTGCCAAAATTCAGCCCCTGTGCATAATAAAATCTAGTATATTAGGAAACTTGCTCAAACTAATAAAAGACGTAGATGAGAAACCGACAGTTAACATCATACTAACAGTGAAATATTGAATTCTTCCTTTCTAAGATTATGAACAGGGGGGTGGTGCCTGCTTTTACCACTTAATAGCTCTTGAGTATTTACTACATGCCAGGCTTTAGAATAACCCTTTGCGCAAGTACCAAGTTTTCTTAATTACCCAGATGAGGAGACTGAAGCCCAGGGAGATTAAGAAATCTGCAAAATGTCATAAGCTAATCATAAGCCAAAATTTGAATTGAGATCGGCCTAGCCATTGAGTCCAGCTCCTTCTTAATCACAACTGTCTCCTCAGTAGTATAATAATAATTATTATTACTGGACTCTAGAGGCAGGGTAGAAGCCTCTGTTCCTGCCCTTTCCTTTACATTTTCCTCTCCACTGGCCCAAAGGCAAACATGACTGCTGCTGCCTGTCTGCCAGGGACACGGCAGACACAGGCTAAGCGGTCCGCAGTTTCCAGCAGATGCTGGAGAGCTGCTGCCTGATTTACACGTCTCCATCACAGGCACCACGCTATCCATCAACAGGGATAGTCAAATCGCAATGCTTTTTTTGCTACTAAAAGTGAGTCTAATTTGCTCATTTTCATTATTTAGAGGCAGTTAATTAAAAGCCCGGCAGATATCTTGCTTCCTTCCCATCTCCAGTGATTTCCCGCTGCCGTTCTTTCACGGCAGTGCAGTTTTATGACTTGACATAGCCTGTAGTGAGTTTCTTACGGTTGTGTCTCCATTACTCTAATTCCAAGCAACACATTTAGCCACTGCAAACTCCAACCATTGCTGGTGAGGCAGGAGGAGCTATTGTGGTGTTCATCATCATGAAAGAGCAGACGCTACTGGATCATGCTCTAGGGAAGGAACCCGGGCCCTTCAGCAGGGAAATTGGGTATTTGCCTTTTAAACTGATAAAAGACTGATGGCAAGTCTTTGGCCCAGAAGCAAGAAACCTGCATCGCAGGCCTGTTCAGCCACTTTATTATCTCCTAAGAATGGAGAAGGAATTGCTATGATAAAAAGGGCCCATGTCAACTGTGACATTTCTAGGCAAGCTAAGCTTTTAAGTCCTGCAATTTTTTCAATTCACTCTTATAAAGTATCTAAGTGTCTCTTAATGTGAAGCTAATGCTATGTCTACTCTTGCATCTTTGGGTAGAATTTACATTCAAAGAAAGTGTGTCATTTGTATCCAGAAACTCCATACCTGCTTGATGAGGACCACTTCAGGCAGAGAAGAGCCCTGCTCTGAAATTGCTGTTTTAAGATTAGGACATCAGGGAGCCAACTGGCAATGAATAAGCAAAATTTTTAATCTGGAAATTAAGGAGAAGCAGAAAAAAAACACAACAATAGTCAGATTTTTATAATTTATCTGTAAATGGGAAACTGTGGAAGCAGAAAGACTTCCCAACATAACATATGGGTTATGGGAGAGACTTCCCAAGCTGCCCAAAGGGAGAGATCAGCAAGCAGTCGCTGTACCCATCAGTAAACTTGGTTGTCAAGAAAATGAGCCATCCTACTTGTCTTGGTCAACAAACAGAGAACTCCTACCCACGCTTCAAAACCCAGCATAAGTATAACCTCCACTGTGCTCCTGCCCCCCTCTTCCTGCACTTTTCTCTTGCCTTGTCAATTGTGTCCACACATCTTTTCTTGCCTTGGAGCTCCCTGAGACAAGAATCCCCTGACTTTACCACTGAGCTTACAGTGTGATTTCACATGGGTATGCGGGAAACGTTTGTCAAGGTCAAAGAGACTATTTCTCAGTAAATTTAGAGGAAGCACAGCATAATGATTAAGGGCAGTCTTTGGAATCCTCATGACTTGGCTTCAAGTACCAGCTGCAACATTACTAACTCTGTGACCATAGCTAAAGTACACTAACGTCTTCAGTCTCAATCTTCTCATTCATAAAATGGGAATAATAAAGCACTTTGCTTAATGCTGGTGTGGATAAAGGGCACAGTAAATGATGGCAGTTGCTAACATCAGTGACGCTGAAGCTAAAACTCATTTTGTTCTGGTTTTGGCCTCACAGGAAGGAAAGAACCTCAGAGCAGGTCACTGGTGTCAGAAAGAGCCAAACCGAGCCATCTCTAGGATTCTGCCTCCTTGCTTTTCATGGCCAGTTGTCACTCCTCAGATCCTTAACCAGCCTCATTTCAAGGTCTGTCTGGCCCCTTGCCTAGACCCCAGCTTACTTCCTGTACCCCATGCAGTGGGCCATTGCTGGCAGTCCCTATTCCATGCCCCAGCACCCTTCTCAGGTGTGATGCCATCCCTTATCTCTGGGGCTTCCCTTCGCTTAATTTTGCCATAATAACACACTGGGCGTTGACACTCTGCTCAGCCCTTCCCAAATTCACTGACAGTCACTGGGTACACTGCCTGCACCATCCCTCACCCTACCAAGAATCCTGCAGCCATTGCTGGGAGTAGTTACCCAATTTGACAGAGGAGTTAAATAAGTGACACGGCAACTGAATGCCTTGTTCAAGGTCACACAGGGATCTGCCCCCTTATTTTCCTGGCTTTGGTGCTCACACTCTAACACAAGCTGTCCATGAAATCAGTGAACAACTGCAGATGCACAAGTCCTCATATTTCCACTCCCTGACAAGTCTCTCCCATAACCCATATGTTATACTAACGTTCCCAAATATTCAGGAAGGGAACCCCAAAGAGGCAGAGGCATATTTAAACGTTTAATTCAAGTAAAAGCAAGTGTCAGGAAAATCCATATTTTGAGCTGCAGAAGAAAGAGCAGTGGCAGCCCAATCAATACGACAGGAGAATATGGACTCTTTTACTGTTGTATCAATTCCTGGAGCTAATAAGGCAGCATCTCATGGGACAGTTTCATACCTGAAAACAAAAGTTCAGGGTCCTGCTGCCTGTCAGGTGTGACTCCAGCCTTCATTCTTATCCAGGTGAGTGGAAGATGAAGGGCTTTTTTTACACACAGACCAGGTGACCCGTGGGTCCCACTCATCAAGGCCAGGACTGCTCGGCTGATAACAAGAACCTCCAGCGTGACTGGCTAATTCTTCATTTCCTTGTCATCCATATTGCTGGCAAAGCCCTTACAGAAGGCATGCAGATTAAAATGTTCAATCAAACTCAGAAGAGAAATTTGAAAATCAATTTTAGGTTCCTGCAGAAAAGGCCAGGGAGGATAATTAAGACTCATAACTCCCAGCTTTGTTTTCTAATTCTGGAGCAAAATAAAATAATTATTTCCCAAGAAATCGGCTGGAGTAGGAATGGAATGGAGAAGCAAAGCAGGCTTCCTGGTCTGTGAGCCACGATGACCAAGGCATTCTCTGTTCCGGGACACGCACTCCAGTGAGCAAGCTGACTAGCAAGCTGACTTGCAACAATTCTCATTTTCTTTACATGTACCTTTTGTTTTTTTTTTCTGCTGGCAACAAAAAGCCGATGCAAATGTGGAAGGCTGGCTGCTTCCAAGTTTATAGTAAATAACCTGAAAGAGCTGTAGATTAGCGAGGCCCTGGGTGTCAGGAGCTAATGCATTCTGAATGTTACCCATTTCCAGCAGAGCCAAACTGCGCTTTGACATTTTCCTTCGTCACACACAGGGATATTTGTATTAGAGGTGTTCTCCTCTTGCCCTAATTTGCCTATTGTGATTCACACAGACCAGCAATGCTAATAGGAAGCTTCATTGCCCCCCTGGGCCAATGCATGATAAATTACAGCTTCGCAATCCATCTCCCTGTACAGTAAATACCCTTCTGCTACCTCTTACTTTCCACGCAAAATATGTGTGGATTCGGTACAGTTTTTTAAGCTGCCTAAAAGAGGGAGAGAGATGGAATTCCTCCCTCTGTCAGTGGAGAGAGTATTTGCAGAAGGCTCAGGAGAATTTATTTCCCAGGCCCCTAGCAGTGAAGGTCCCAAGATTATGCTATTCCCAGTGAGACCCAAAATTCTGCATACCCCAGAAAAATAAAGTCAACACAAGTCACTTTTGCAGCTGCTCAGAATCGCCCGTGTTTTTATTGATTGGGAAGCCTGCATTGCATGTTTCTACACAAATTGATTAGTGGTAGTTTTTCATCCTACTCTTGCTTGGCAAATAATGTTTGGCCCAGAATCTCTAAGATAAGCTTAGGATTCAATGAATTATATCTTTTGTCACTTGTCCTTCCCTCAGCCAATCACATTCATATATAGAATATTATGAATAATGAATGAGCACTTGCTATATGCCAGGCCCTGCAGAAGAGGCAAAGAAATGTGGCCACAACTCTCAGCTGATACCTCCTTAGCAAGAGAACCTGGCTATCCATGGAGCTGGAGAATCCTGGTCACCTGATTTGTCATGGAGAAGGTAATTCCCCAAACCTTTCAGTTGGGTTTCCTTCATTTCTTTTACTTAGGGAATAGAATTTCTTGGCTTCTCCCACGAACATATGTGAAATGTGCTTGAATGCTTGAGTTGATGCAAAGAATAGCAGCCTCTGCTGTTTTTCTGTGTTTGACCTCACTTTTTTGTGGGAAGGAAGTTTTTCAGCAGGGTTACTTATGATGGTCTAAATGTTTATGTCCCCCCAAATTCTTATGCTTAAAGTGAATCTTCAGTTTTAAGTGTAATGTTTGGAAGGGGATTAAGTCATGAGGGCAGAGCCTTTGTGACTAAGATTAGATCCTGTAAGATAGGCGTTATAAGCCAGGCCCGAGGGAGCTCATTTTCCTCTCCTTCTATGTGAGGACATAGCAAGTCAGCAGGGTGCAACCCAAAGAAGGCCCTCACCAGAACCCAACCAGGCTAGTGTCCTGCTGGCCTCCCAGCCTCCAGAATGGTGAGAGAAAAAGTGTTCTATTGTTTATAAGCTACAGTTTATGGTATTTTGTTAAGGCAACCTGAATGGACTAAGGCAATTATCCCATTAACCTGAGGCCCAAAAGGAATGAGGTGGAGGACAGTCAGCTCAAAACACACACAAAGATGGCCCTGGCTGAAGGAGTGCTTGACAACCTCCACGAAAAATGAACCGATGTCCCAGACAAATCACATTGATTTAAATGTAAATCAACTGAAAGCAGAGACTCATTTTGAAATGAACCACTTATTTTCTGAGGATTACCAGCCTCTCTCAGCATTGTGCCCACATGTTGTTGGGGAAAAGTGGCTGTTTCCATCCATTATATATCCACAAAGCAGTCCCAGCACCCTATGTGCACAGGATCAGAGCTGGGTATGGGGTGGCCCATGGAGAATAAAGCCGACATGTATCTGTGGTCTAGGGTTGGGCCTAATCGAAAAGGCAAGTATCAAATTAAGACGCACAAGTTTTCACTGAAGAGGTGACAGCAAATTGCATTAAACTTTAGGAAGAGAATGAACAGGAAAATAAACTAGGGTGGGGGGTACTGGTAAATAAAAAATGAGAAGCAATTAGTCAGACAAATTGGGGAGCTGGGGAGACGGAGGGTACCAACACAGAGCATTTTAGGTAGAGAAACATCAAGAGCAAAGCCCTGAGGCAGGCGGGTATAAGCCTCCTGTGATGGAACAGAAAGAAAATCTAAACTTAGTGTGGGAGGGGGTGTGGCACGAAAATGTTGGAGAGATGGGTGTAAACACATTATGCTTTCTAATTCAAAGCTCTCTAGTCTGACCCCAAATTTATTCTTTGAGGACCTCTCACTTTCTAATATTTAGCAGCTATCATGTCAAAGATGGCCTCTAGAAGGCTGTTTTTCTTTTGTATTACTTTTTTGTTCAGCAGGCCAGGGCCGGTTTTGAACCCACCAGCCCTGGAGCACGTGGCTGGTGCCCTAAACATTGAGCTACAGGCACCCAGCCTGGAAGGTTGTTTTTAAAAGGCAAGTTCCAATTGTTTGGTTCTGCAGACTTTAATACACCACCAGGCTGTGATGGCACTATGCTTTTGCTGGGAATATCTACCTGGTCGGTTTGGCAGGTACCTGCTGGCATGCTCAGGTCCTCTGCCCTGTGGAGTCAGGGCCAGACAATCTCACCTGAATGGAATAACAGTGTGACCTGCAAGTGGGATAATAAGTCACACTCAGGAGGAGCCAGGAGTTATGTTACTTAACAACACACATACTTCACTTAGACCTCAGGATGATCACAGAAGTTAGGTGTTTTTTCTAATGTATAGAATAGGAGGTGGCTGAGGTTCAGAGCAGTTGTGTGTTTTCCAAGGCTATGTAGTTGGTGGAGTCAGCCTTAGAACCTTCCATGGGTTGAATTGTTGAATTGTGTTCCCCCCTCCAAAAAAAAAAAGGACATATTGAACTCTTAATTTCAAAATGTGACCTTATTGGAAAACAAGGGCATTATAATTAATAGGGGTAATCAAATTAAAATAAGGTCATTAGGATGGGCTCTAATCCAACCTGGGTTTTGCCATTACAAAAAGGAAAATTTGGACACAGGCAGACAGATGGACTATGACGTGAAGACACTCAGGAAAATGACAGCCATGTGACCTGGGTGACCCAACAACCAAGGAATGCCAAGGATTGCTGACAATGACTAGGAGTTAGGACAGACAAGAGAATCATCCCTTAGAGCCATCTGAGGGAGCATGATCTGCCAGTACCTGGATTTCAGACTTCCAGCCTCTAGAACTGTGAGACAATACCTTCCTGCTGTTCTAGACGGCCAGTTTTTGGCAGTCTGTCATGACATCCCTAGGAAACTAACACAGCCACCAATCCTGAGGCAGCTGCACTCTGCTCTCTGAGCTGCAAGGCCCACAACTGCACTTTTCCTCATTGCCCATCAGTTCCACATTAGTCCCAAATGCAAGCCATGGGGGAAGAAGACGGGAAGGCCCTAGAAGCATGCATGGTCCGGCCGGGGATTGTCTCACATCCGTGTCTCGCACTCTCTGTTCCATGGGCTCTGCGAGCACAGATGGGGTTTCTGCAGACAGTGCGGCCCACATCACGCTTATTAAACGAATGGGGAATAGTGCAGCAAAGTCGGTCACAGAGGCCAGCCAGTGGGGCACAGGGGTGGGGTGCTTCATGGGGAAAGTGGAAAGGCCCTTTAGAATTTGCTGAAGGTGCTTAAATGGGCTTCAGATTTCCTCAAAAGGAAATCAAAATAATCATTGTCAATGTTTCCAAAACTTGGAGGAATTATAGAATTAAAAAAAGAAATTCTCAAATACTTCAATAAAAGGGCTATAAACAAACCTGATATTATTTCATTGTTATGTGCCATCTCTTGAGGGGGGACAATCTGATCAGCTTTCCAGTGCACACCTGGCTGGATAGCGTTGGTCCCACGTTTGGGACCAACGTGGATGCATGCATGATTTGCTGTTCTCAGGAAATAGGGCCACCCCACAGTGGCCTCTTACCAGTGGCCTCTTACCAGGCCCACAACAGGGCTGGTTCTAATGACATCTCCTATCTCCGAGACTGGCACACACTCCCAACTGCCCCTCACAAGCATTTCTGGTGATTCCTAAAGCCCAACATTGTCAGAGCTGGCCCACTGCCTGGCTGGGGTCATTTTTCAGTTACAGATGACTCTTATTCCAACAAATCTTCCCCTAGTGGTGTCTGAAATTCCACCAAGAAAGTCCCTTTGTTTGGGTTCAGTATCACCTAAACTGGTGTTTCCTGGTTTTGTTTCATTTTCAATTTTTATCTTTAAGCTCAGTAGATAAAATTTAGAAATACAAAAAAAAAAAAAGACAAAAGAAGAATGGTAACCCCACCTTTGGGAGGCAATCAGCAGCAACTTTAGGCATACTTCCATCTTTTTTTGGTGAGCTTTCTTTAAACTGTAGAGATCACACTTTATATACAATTGTTTAGCCTGTATCATTATTTCACATTTTTAAGAGCATTTCCTTATTATTAAAGCTTCATGCTTTAATAATAGAGCTTATGAAAGACACCCTGCAGGCATTATTTGGATGGCTGCATAATATCTGGTCCTCTGGTATATAGCAAACGTGTTTAGCCTGTATCCAAATGGTTAAAATGTACGTAGTTGCCAGTTTTGAATAGCCATAAACAGCGTTGAGATGAATAGTATCATATATTTTAAAAATATCACTGAGGATTCTCCATACTTCTTACCAAAGAGGCTGTATTAGTTTGCAATCCCACCAATAGTGTAAAAGAGTTTCCTTCTCTCCAAAACCGTGCCAAAATGGTGATGGATTTCTAAAGGAAGATGTACTGGGCATGAACATTTAAAAGTGGATGGTGGGTTTTCCTGTTTGACTTTAAAATGCAGCCTCTCATTTATCCTTCCGCAGTAGGATAATATATTGCATCACTGCACTCCACTGCTCTGATGTTAGCATTTCAGGAAAGAGTGAGCCTTCCCTTCCCTGGGGTGAAGGCCTGCAGCACCATAATGGCTCAGGGCCCTGGTTAAATGATTTTCCTATGATCAGGAAAGTCTCAGACAGCGAGCTACTCACTGACTCCCTCCTCCCCTTCTCAGCAACCTTTACAGCGCAGTGACCTCCCCTGGGATCAGTCCCCTACAGCACTCTGGGGGCATAGTCCAGAGATCGCATTCTTGTTTTTTGGCCAGGGTGGCACCCGAGACTGTCAGCAAAGCAACACGCTCCTGCCTGTTGAGATGGTCTCAGTTCCTGCAGACGGACATCCAGGGAAAAGTGACTCATCCTTGCCTCTTCATTCCCCCAGAATGTGGCAGCTCTTTAGGGGTTTTCAATTAGCACCTTTCTTGCCAGACAGCAAGATCAGAATGGAGCAGAATGTGCTATGGCAGGGGAAGCCCAGCTGCTAAGTGACACTGACAGGCTGGAGGCTTCAGACCCTGAGCACGTTTTCAAGAAGTAGCAGGCAGGCTGAGTTGAGGTTTCAGTTGTACCGATTGCTGTAGGGAGCGGGGACAGTGAGAGGTAAGGGGAAAGTCACACATAACTGAGCATGTGCAATATAGACATCAAGCACCAGATGTGGCATTTCAAACCTGTTAGCACGCCTAATCCTGGGTTAACAATGTCCTGGCACCTGAGACTGTTATTTTTACCACATTTTATTTTTTATTGCCAAATTTTAGAGAGAAGTAAACAGGAGCTCAGAGAGGTCAGGTGACTCATCCAACCAGGGCCAGTAAATGACTTAGTCTTTCTTAATTCCATGCTCATGCACCTTCTGGGAGCCAGTGTCTAAAGAAGTCCTTCCCGTTACATCCTTACCACCTCCCTGCTGCCTTCCCCCTAGTCAGGGGCAGAGGAGAAATGGGATCCCAGAGCCAGGTAGAAAGCCTCAGCCCGAGGTCCTTGGCAGACAGACAGCATATATAGCCTCAATGGTAAGTAGATTAAGGCAGCTGCGTTTGAGCACCATTTTTCCTAGTGCCAGCAGCACACTCTCAGCCTTTGGAAGGACTCTGTTCAGCAAGGCTATGGTCTCTGGCCTCTCACAGGCTAAGCTTGTAAAGTGCCTGGGATATAATTAAATATGTGCAGACATAAGTTCTCCCTTTGCAGTTTATTCTTCAAATACTTGCTGAAAGTCTACTATATGTCATCCAGAGTAGTGCTAAATGAAGTATCTGGCCTGTGTGTGTGTGTGTGTGTATGTATGTATGTGTATATATATATATACACACAAGAATATATTTATATATGTATGTGTATATATATATTTACAAATATGTGTGTGTGTATATATATAATACAAATATATGTACATACACACATGGTGGGGAGGAAGAGAGAGAGGGAAATAGTCACTGACAGGAGATTGCACTGGTGTGCAAACATCATCAAGTGTACTTACACAAACCAGATGCTATAGCCTACTACACACCTATGCTAGATGGTATTTGTAGTCTATCGCTCCTAGGCTACAAATCTGTACAGCATGTTATTGTACTAAACCGTGTAGGCAACTGTAACACAATGATGAGTATTTGTGTATCTAAACATAACTAAACATAGAAAAGGCACAGTAAATCCATGGGGTAAAACAGTGAGTAGGGCGCCGGCCCCATATGCCGAGGGTGGCGGGTTCAAACCCAGCCCCGGCCAAACTGCAACAAAAAAATAGCCGGGCGTTGTGGCGGGCGCCTGTAGTCCCAGCTGCTTGGGAGGCTGAGGCAAGAGAATCGGGTAAGCCCGAGAGTTAGAGGTTGCTGTAAGCCGTGTGACGCCACGGCACTCTACCCGAGGGTGGTGCAGTGAGACTCTGTCTCTACAAAAAAAAAAAAAAAAGATGGTACACCCGTGTAGGGCACTGATCATGAATAATGCTTGTAGGACTGGGAGCTGCTCTGGGCGAGTCAGGGAGTGTGTGGTGAGGAAATGGGAAGGCCTTGGACTTTATAAACACTGTGTGCCTAGAATATTAAAAAATATTCTGTCTTTAGTAATAACTTAACCTCAGATTACTATATCATTTTAATTTATAAACTTTTTAATTTTTCTAACTTTTTGACTCTTTTAATAATGCTTAGCTTAAAACACAAACACATTGTACAGCTATACAAAAATATTTTAATTATATTCTTATTCTGTGTGTACAGGCTTTTTCCTACTTCAAATTAAACCTATTCCTTACTTTTTAAATTTTTATTTTTTTGGTTAAAAACAAACACACACATTCTCCTGGGCCTATACAGGGTCAAGATCATCAATATCACTGCCTTCTTCCTCTGCATTGTCCCATCGGAACGTCTCCAGAGGTGACAACACACACGGGGCTGTCAACTTCTATGATAACAGTGACTTCTTCTGGAATACCTCCTGATAGACCTGTCGGAGGCTGCTTTATAGTTAACTTATTTATTTATTTTTGTAGAGACAGAGTCTCACTTTACCACCCTTGATAGAGTGCCATGATGTCACAAGACTCACAGCAACCTCCAGCTCTTGGGCTTTCGTGATTCTCCTGCCTCAGCCTCCCGAGCAGCTGGGACTACATGCACCCACCACAACACCTGGCTACTTTTTGATTGCAGTTCAGCCGGGGCTGGGTTTGAACCTGCCACCCTCGGTATATGGGGCTGGCGCCCTACTCACTGAGCCACAGGCGCTGCCCTATAGTTAACGTTTTTAATAAGTAGAAGGAGAACACTCTACAATAACAAAATAAATACATAAACAGTAATAGTCATTTATTATCAAGTATTATGTACTGTACATGGGTGCATATGCTATACCTTATGTAACTGGCAGTGAAGTAGGTTTGTTTGCACCCACATCACCACAAATACATGAACAGGGCATTGCCATAAGACATCACGATGGCTACGATGTCACTGGGTGACAGGAATTTTTCAGCTTCATGTAATTTTGTGGGACTATCATCATACCTGTGGTCCCTTGTTGACCTAAACATTGTTAGAGGTGCATAAGTGTGTGTGTGTGTGTGTGTATAAAACACTATTGGAGATCATCTAAGCTATGACCAATTCCTGTATGGCTCTGCTACCAAGAGAAAGGAATAAGGTAAACAGCAAGAGGCCCTTCCTTTTCTTATCTTCTAAAAGCATGAACATGGGACTTCATCAGTCACACTGAAAAAAGAAGAACACAAGCCCAGCTCATGGACTTTTCACTGTGCTTCCTTCCAAGGAGTTTTATGAGAATGCAACAAATAACATGGCGCTTCATTTCAATTAAACCTAGACTTTGCTTTCCTATTGGAAGATCTTGCCAAATGCGATAATACAGTCAGATAAGACATTGGTTTTATAAAGTTGTGTTGTGGCAAAAAAAAAAAAAAAAATGAACAACTTTTGTTCAGCATTTAAAAGCAAAATAGATGTAGAATTTACCCCTTGGGATGAAGACTTGAAATTGTGATAACTGTCGACTGGATTATTACTCAACTGAAGAAAGTGAGAAATAACTGAAGAACAATGCAGAAAAGAGGAGAAGCTTTGTGAGGAGGCTGTAATACTGCCATTGGACCATCTGGAAAGAAGAAAGCAAGCAGCCTCCCTGCCTTCCCACTCCATCACCAGCCTGGGTTAGGAGTCTAGCTGCTCAGCCTGGGAGGAGCAACCTCGAGTCCACCTCACTGCCATCCCAACTGCTACAGCTGGGGGAGGCAGGATAAAGGTTGGAAGCTGAAAACTGAGCCAAGCTGAGCTTCCCCATCAGATCTTCTCTCCTGGTATTTGGAAATGGCTCACAGTAACCCACCCAGTTATATAGTGATTATATAATAATAGGTTCTGGATTCTGAGACACACAGACTTGAGCTCAGTGGCGGGTTGGCTTGAGAAAGCAGACGCCCACTGTTTGGAGACAGCACATGAAGCCAAAGGGCAGAGAGGAAGCCAGAGAGAGAGAGACAGATGCACATGGAAGTCGGTAATGTTGCATTTCTAATGAGGCTTGAAAATCTTTACTGTACTTCTTTTCTCAAAATTTTTGGACATTTGTCTGTACCTTTTCACCGAGTCTTTCCTGTATACACGGAGTTAGCCTGAGTATCTGCTTACTGTTTCCTGCCACCTGATGTTTCTAAGATACTGGACAACCTCCACAAATCCTTCCTCCTGACTCTGCCTTAGACTGTTTGTTTTGTAATTAAAGAGCATAAAAGACAATAAAGTAGTAGTATGCTATCGGCAAAACAATGAGTCAAGGCAAAAATAATTTAAAAAGGCATAAAAGGCAAATAACAAGGCTAAGATAAAAATGAAGAAGATTAAAAAAAAGTCCCCAAATAAAACTGGAATGTGATGAGAAAACCAGATAAAACAATATAAGCCAGGGATAAAAGTAAAAGTGTGATAAAAGAGAGTCATTCAGGCATACGTCAGCTGAGAACAATTAAGTATAAGAAACAAAAGAGCAAAGTGAACACTAAAGAAATACAATCCACAAACTGTGCAACTAGAGTAATCAGGCAATCAAGCAACTGGAGAAGAAGGCAGAGCTCATTTACCTACAAGGCCTATGTCAAAGGCTAAATGCCCATGAACAAAGATGGTCAAGGCCTTCCCAGCCAAGGCAGTCCGTTACCCCTTGTGCACAGGCCTCCCATGGCTGTCTTCCCAGGGCAAGTGGTCCCCCCAAAAGTGTCTCCTGGGTAAAGATCCTCAGGAGTGACGAGTGGGGCAGCGTCCTTTCCCTTTGAACTCTCTCCTCCACCATGTGCCTCTTTCCCATTCCAGCTTCTTTGTTATCATTGCAGTGTGAAAACATGACTCACACTTCAGTGAGAACAGAACCAAATCATCTGGTCACCCCAGCTAAATCTCTCCCTCAACCACATTTTGTGAGAAACAAGAGCAGCAACCAAGATTCAGAACTGCCGAACTGGCTCCTACGAAGAGAAAGGAAGAAGGAAGCCTAAGGAACTTATCATTCTCAAATCTTGCAAAATGCACAGAAAACCTAGATTAGGAGGGCCAGAGGAAATAATTGGAGCAAAAGGCTTGTCTGTGATCATCTGTCTTCCTTCTCCCAATCTCCACTGGGGTGCTGAGAAGGGTCTGATGACTGATGGCAATCATGCAAAATTGAGATTTTATATATATATATAAAAATTGATATATATATATATCAATTTTGAATGATTTTAAGTTCAAATTAATATGAGGGTACGAATGTGCAGGTTACATTGTTTTCAATTCTAAGTTAAAATCCAAGTTCTAGAATTGCATATTGTTGATGCAAGACTAAGCTGAAAGTTATCAAGAATCTCCCAGCATACCAGCAAGAATACATATTGACCCAGGAAAAATTGCTGATTTTGTTTTTTTAAGAGCTATAGGATTGTTTAGGTTTTCTATTTCTTCTTGTATCCATTGATAATTTTTTTGAGATAACTGTTCATGTCATTAAAATTTTCAAATTTATTAAGTTATTTGTCATTTCATCTTATTATCATTTAACATCTGATGCCTTCTTTTATCATCTCTGTTGTAGATTATACAGGAATTAGATCACTTTTTACGAATGTGTTCAATGGGCCAGCAAACCCAAACAGTAGAAATTAATGAAATAGCAAACAGACACGCAAGAGAAAGTACCATTAGGGCAGAAAGCCTGTAGAACAAGTTAACAAAACACGAGAGGAAGACGGCACACACCAGAGCGTTTGGTAGTGGCGTGTCAGTGCTTCCTTTTGAAGACACACCAGGCAGGATCTTGGCCGTATCTGCACAGACTGAGAGGAGGAGGATAGGAAGATGAGGAGGAGGTGAGAAGGCCTGAGCAAAAGCATAGAACAGGCAGGTTGATCATTTTAGTTTCTGTCATGGGATTTAAGGCACCAGAGTTAAACAGTAAAGCAGGTCTAGATCATAAAGAGCTGTGGCATTAAAGCCAGTGGGAAGGAGCTTGTGGCATGCCCGGAAGTTAGGGGGCAGACACGATAGTCTGGCATATACAGGATGCTGTCCTGTCGGAGCTGGCCTCAGTGGGGAGAAGAGGCTGGGCAGGAAGACTGTCAGGAGGTGATGGACACTGTCCAGGCCCACTGCAGAGAAGTTGGTGAGACATCTGGAGCCTCAGTGCTCTGGAAGGCAGGAGGGCTGAGAGCTCCTGCAGTGCCCTGTCAATTAAGGAGGGCTCCAAAAAGCTCTGGCAGGTGTAAACAGCCCATTTCAGCATTGTGGTGCTAGCAGGGACCCCCAGCGTCTTTGTTCTGACCTGTTTCTCTCCTGATAATTGGGAAGACAGGCTTCACTTTGCTCTCCAAAGGGATAATTATGCCTTCTTGACTTTCTAGCTGCCACAGGCTCTCACAAGATGGTGCACGTAAGTCAGAGTGCTTGGTCCCTTGCCCTAAAATACAGCTCTCTCCCTCCCAGGCCGATAGCACTGACTGCCAATGCCCTTTGCACTTAGACAGCTCTTTCTCCTAAAGATGCTGTGTGCACTCTGGATGAGCTAAACCAAGGGAGGATGGAGACATTTGTTCTGGGCTTTTTGTCTCTGGTTGTCCTGTCAATGTGACGGACAGCACATTGCAGAGCAGCCCTCAGAATGGACCTTTTGTAGGAGTGCAGTGAGGCAGAAATCTGATCATTTTCCATTTGAAAATGTGGTTGTTAACACTGGGGCATGGTTTTATGCTTGGTGGTCACTTGGAGCACAGTACGGGGAAGAGGTCATCTTTCTCTGATGGCTGAGCTCAGCTTCTTCCCAAAATAAGGAACAACAGTCCTCAGAGTTCCACGTGATTACCTCTCCTGTCATCAGTGTTTTATCAGAATATCCCTGTGAAATAGTATTGTGACAGCATTTGCCAGAGCACGTGCTGCTGTTCCTAATGAATGTTATACATACTCAGAGTTTTTTTCATGGCTACATACCTTTGGAAAATGCTGAGCTAAAAACAGGTTTCTGAACAGCAAGTCTTTTTAGAGTCTCTAATACGCTAATTTGTTCTGTGAATTTCCAAGAGAAGCAGTGTTCCCAGGACTGCATATTCTTGGAAACACCTTTTTGTAGAGCATCGTGTGGGACTAGAGCTTCGCTGGGTATCCTTAGGGAAGCAGCCAAGTGGCCACCTCCATGTTTACAGAGCCCCTGTGTTCTCAGGGTTGTGTTCAGACTCTCCTTTCCTTTGCTTGCTGCTAGACTAGAATCTCAAAAGTGCAGGGGAATTTTATTGCATCACTGTTGGTGACACTAACTCACCTAGTTATTAAGCCAGTGACATGAGGTCAAGGGTCTCCCCAGCCTTCATGCTTTTTCCCCTAAGTGTTCACTGTAGACAGAGATATCAAAGTTTGTTCCTATAGTTAAGGGAAAAAAGGGGAAATCACACTAAGGAATAAATGTCTGAAGATATTCACTGGGACACCTGTGCTAAGAGGCATCCCTTTATTCACTCCTTTGGTTGCTCAAAAACATTCAGTGCTGATGGCTGCAGGAAGAAGTCAGATGCAGGCCTGTTCATGAGAAGATCAAACCCCAGAGGAAGAGACCCTCACAGGTGGTCACTCTCCAGGGTGCTGCCTGTGCAAGAGGGTTGCACCATGTGCTCTGGGAACAGAGGAAGGATGCCTTGCCCGCCCAGGTAGAATGCATTCAGAGATGGCCTCCAGGAAACGGCAAGACCTAACTGGGAAGGTAGGAAAAGGGGCCCTAGCAAAACAAACAGCAGCTGGAAGCACCGTGTGCTCCGCCAGGGAGAACTGCAGGCAGCGCAGAGAGGTGGGAGGAGGAGGACTTTAGAGAAGTGTCCGGAGAGGAGGCTGGCGGGACGGCAGGAGGGGGACTGAGGCATGAGGATCTCATCCTGGAAACTGATGAGCACAGTGGCCAGAGACAAGGCACCACGAGGGCTCAGCGAGGGTTCAAGGCAGGGCCACCGCAGACTACTCCTGCTCTCCCTCCCGGCTCCGGGATCGTTCATCACTGCCTTGCTCATCCCGGGACCATCAGCTCGCCCTGCTCCACCCATGTCTCTGATTACAAAGCCTGCAGCCACCTGGGGATTGCTGGCACAGCCTCTTGGAGCACCCGCGTGTGGCAACAGTTCCACTCAGGGAGGGAGAGATGGACACTGTGTGTCCACAGGGTCAGTGTTAGTTTCAGATGGCATGCCCGCTTCCTGGCAGTGATGGTTAGTGTGGAGTTGCCTGAACCTTCTGTTGTACCACGACTGGGCTGATGGGGATGACCTAAGTTAACGGATGTGTGGCCCTGGCTCACCCTGTAATCTCCCTGACCTACCGGCTCTCAGCTGAAGTCATTTCCCTTGTCAGGCCTTCTGTAAGGAAGGATCACATGAGGTGGTAGATGTTGAGGCCCTGGTCTGAATGTAGACTGGCTCTCAAGGTGCCCATACCCAGGTGCCCAACAGGAGGCTGGGGCCTCTGAGACTGATTTACAGGCAGTTTTCAGAGGCAGCCACTTGGCGGTGCCGAGAACCCCAAGGTTGGGCATGTATTAGTTTCCTTATTACGGGATACCTCCTTGTTCCCATCTTCCAGTTGCCTGTGTGCCCACATTCTTTCCTTAGTCCTCTGTGTTGTGGTAACTTGCCAGGGCCATGTCTCCCACATCCAGCCACCACCCTTGATCTTCAAAGGCCATCCTAAATATAGCCCTGAACCCCTTCACTTTCCCAAGCACCCTCTGCGCCCTGCCTCCAGAGCTACTAGCAGGGACTCCTGGAGGGCAGGCCTTGCCTGGCTCCCCCATTCTTTAGCAGCTCCAGTTTCAGGGGAATTGCTGGTGCAATATGTCACCTCAGAGAAGTGAGAAAATTCCTGCGGAAGGTGTTTGCCAGAAAGAGAAGCAAAAGGTGTTGTTTTCACTTAGCAAGTGTTTAAATTTTTATGAGCCACAAACTGGCAATCACAGACCTTTAGGTGGGTGTTTGCTATCTGGAGCCCCCATGCCCCTGGGCTCCCTTGCAGGTCGGGAGGTAGGGGTAGTGCGTGCTTCATAGGGATTCTGATGGAAGAAATAAAGTGTGCTCACGGGTCCTGCTGGGCCCTCGCTGGGAGCTGGGCATCAGAGACGCCATTCAGCTTCCAGAAGACAACTCATCCTTGAAATGTGTATTTGTTCTTCTGCAGGCCCAAATGGCTCTCTTTTTTCAGCTGTATGTACTTATGCTTGAATCTAGCCTGCCTAAGGACGAGAGCAAGCTGAGCAAATAAAGTTCTCCCAAGCCAGTGAAGTCCACCTGGGGCCTCCCATCCCCTTCTTTAAACCTGACACAATAACCATATTCTAGAACCGCCAAATTAGTATCAAGCAGGCCATAAGCTTCCACAATTCTCTCTTTCCCACCTCTGCTCCCACCTTAGTCTTTTCCCTTCTCTCTCCCTTCGCTTCTCTCTCTCTCCTTCAGTATACAGACATACTGAGCACCTACCATATGCCACTTGCTGGGTTGGGTGAAGGATACGGGGTGAACACAAAATCTTGGGTCTTTGGTCTGGTCAGCTTTTCATCCTCAAATGTAATTCAATCCCACAATCGTTGACCTTAAGATGACTGACCTCCTTGGGCCCAGTGACCTTGGCTGCACATGAGAATCACTGGGGCAGCTTTTACACACTGATACCAGGCTTCAAAGGAGAGAAATTGGATCAGACCCAGGCTGTGAATTCTAATGCAGTGCCAAGGTCCGGAGGCCTGCCTGGACTACCCGGGGGCCCCGTCAGACCGGCCATTCACACATCCTCTCACCTGTAACCCATGGATGACAGGTTGTGTTTTTCTGAAAGTTAATCTACCCTGAAGCTGGATTCTATGACTGAAGTGAGGACCGCACACCCCCCGGAAGTAATCCTATTCCCATAAAAAATGTGTACTTTTACAATTTGATACACTGTACATATCTGTAATATAAAATGATCCCCAGAAACAACTTCCAGGAAGTCTTCTGTCTACTTTGCACAGAGCTACCCATGGTGGGCCATACGTGTCCATCCATAGACATGATCTTCCACACGCTATAATCTGGGGCCTTAATTTCTGGTGGGCAGCACAAGGTGTAGTAACCTGAATGAGTGAGGGAGGCTGAGTGAGAACGTCAAGGCGGGCATGACCAAGGGATATGCTGAGGTCACAGGAGTGCTGATGATGGGTCTGAAGTAGGTGGGCTAATATTTGGCTCCAACAGATGTGGCTAAGCAGTAACTGACGGCCCATGTTGGCAGATCTTCAGATTTTTCATGATTTTGTGTGCAAAAACTCCTGAATTTCAAATGTGGGAAGCCAATCAACTTTTTAACATATTTGAAAAGGAAAAAATAATATTGAGCAGTGCAAGTCAGACATGTCAACCCATCAGATTCTGTTTCTGGACAGACAGACAAGAAAATGTATCACCCAAGTACGGTTCCCTCCACGTACAGACCTTTTGTGATAAACGATCACAGCCTATGCTGGCCCCCAGATTTAATTTGTGATGTTGGAAGCAGGAAAGCCCCATGGCTGGCTTCCCCTGCTGCCTGCTATGAAAGGCAAGAATGAAGTTCATAAAGACCCAAGGCATGAAAATATCTCTCACTTTCTGTGTTGACTTATAATAGCTGCTGATGAATTTTACACAAGACAATTAAAACATGAGCTATAACAATTGAAGTGTCTACAATCCAATTGATGAATTTGTTAATTTTCTTCCTTATCTAAACAATAGTGCCTGGGTGTTGCCAGGTAACAGAGCAGCCATTATCTAGCCAGAAATTCATTCATTCATTTAACAACAGCTCCTGAACCTCTGCTTGAGGTGTGCCTGTGACCCAGAAGGGATGACAAGCCCCATTCTCAAAGAGACCATACTCTCCCAGAAAAGAAAAGTCAGTTAAAATGTCTCAATTATGCCCTGATGAGGGAGGCTGCTAACAAGGAGGTGCAGGAAGGTTGCATTCACTTTGATAACTGCTTTCATTTTAAAGCTTTCCCAGAACAAAGTAAGAAAATCCATGAATGATGATGCTATAAGAAATAATTCTGAAATTTTCGCATCAAATGACTAGCATATTGAGGGCACTCAAAGGAGAGTGCTTATCACCAAAGCCCTATAGTCACAGGGTCCCTGCCCCCTTCACCGGCCCACACCTACTACCTGCCCATGCACAGGGCCTTTTCAGACCTCAGTCCACATTGGTCTTTTCATATGTGGAGGTTTCTCTTTACCTCCCTCTTTGTGTAATCCCTACTTGTACTAGTCAGAGTCCCAGGAGAAACAGGAGGGCTGCATAAATGCCCTGTTCATGAGGGTGAGTTTGAATGTGGAGAAGCCACAGGAGTTGGGGCAGGAACCACGGACACAGGTAATACCCCTTGGCCTGGGTTGAGGGATGAGGAAACAACTTCTGAGACCTGAAGCCAAAGGCTGTGATGATGGGGTCACCTAACCGGACCCCTAACTCTTGGTTTAGGGCCTGTCTTCAGTGGCTGGGAAGGAGAAGGCCAGGGTACACTCCTTCCTTCCCCTAACCCCTTCCTGGAAGCCAGAGGCTGGAGCTTGCTAAGAGCACTCCCTGCTCAGGGCATGGGGTGGGGCAGGGAATGGAGGAGGGGCTCTGGAGGGCACTTGGATTTCAGTAAACTCGCTACTAGTACAGTCCTTTAAAACCCAGCTCACCTGGGGGGCCTTCCCAATGACAGCCATCCCTAGGCTAACTTAGGTATCCCCTCCATGCCCCTGGTGCTGTGACTGGCTCATTTTAGGCACTCAGAAAGGGTAAGTTAAAATAAAAATAATCACCTGGAAATTTCCAATGCCTGGTTTAGATTAGGGGCCTAGTTCCTTTCCCTTCTTCTCCCTGTGACATGGGCCACCCTTGCTCACCTCTGTGCCTGGACAGTGACAGGATGGCTGTGTTAGCTGAGTGCTCACCCCGCTCCAGGCTTTGTGCCGGGAACTGATACTAGGCTTGCAGAATTTAATCAAGCATCTCTCTGAGGCAGCTACCATTCTGGTTTTGCAAATGAAGCAGTTAAGCTTGAGGAAGTTCCCAGCCACACCCAATGTCACAAATTTAAAAGGAGACAGCCATGGGTAGAATAAGGATTTTAGGGACCTTGTGTAACAAAAATGCTAGGGAGCCCCACAACCTACACTGTCCAAAATATAAATAAATAGTATAAGACATGAAAACAAAACTCAGATGGATGCTGGAAGTAAAATCATTTCTTTAAAGTTCAGCCAGGCCACCTCATCCTCATCAAATAGGAGGCCTATTTGACTATGGCCAAGAAAGTCTATAATTGTAAAGTTCTGAATACATCTCCCTATAGCTGAACTTTTCTTTTTCATGTGTCCCCCTAATTTGCTGTGCCTAAGGCACGCCTCAGTGTACTGATGGGTCACCCAGCCCTGGGGAAGGAGGGCTTAGCACCAACTTCCTAACTACCAGGCCCACTCTACCCAGCCACACCAAGTGCATTTAAGGCCATCTGAGTTTGGCTTGGCCTTTCCTCCTGCAGATGTGGCCAAGAACTATTTGGTGCTGGTTCTACTGAGAGCTGGCTGGTAAGAGCACCCTTGTCATCCTCAATACTAAGGACATTCCATCACAACCTTCCCCAGTTCCCAGCTGGTCCCTGAGGCTAGAGGGGCAAAATTCAAATACATAAGTAAGGTCTCAGGTGCAAGGTTCAGCCTCAAACAACCTCAGCTGGAGTTTTAGAGAGAAGTGAGCCATCACTTCCAGCTAAGGGGTTCAGCTCACGCTTGCTTGGAAGAGGCAGTGTCTGAATTGGTGCAGAGGGTGACAGGGATTGCAGAGTGAATGAGGCCCAGGGCAGGCAGAACTCACAGGGGTGGGGGAGAGAGGGAAGGCAAGAGTAAGCTCACAGCAACGAACAGGGCGCTGGACGTGGGGGTCCTCCTCAGGCACCTCGGTCCGAAATCAGCCTCGGCGGGCCTGCCTGGCTGCTATGCATTCTAACTGTCATGGTTTTGACTGATATCTTTTTCTTTCTAAATATTGATTCTTGCTTACTTACATGCTTGCTTAAGACAGAACCAACCCTGTCTTCTGTTCTGTGGAAGCTCATGACTGGTTTCAGGAGAAACAAGTAATCAGGATGATTCTCTGGACTGGGGCTGCGGCCACATTTGGAGTGTCACCTTCTCCTCACATCCAGATGATGTCTCCATTTACTTGGCAAGGTCTTTCCAGCATGAATTCCTAACCAGTGGTTTCTGGAGGGGCAGAGTATTGCAGACATGGGGGCCATCAACTCCATGTGCCGGTGTTTGATCAGTGTGTCTGTGAGCCTCCCTGACACCTGGCAGACCATCACTATGGCTTTTTCTACTCCTGGGTCAGCTTGTGGTCAGCCAGCTAGCAGGTAAGCAGCTGTGTGTGGGAGGGATCCCCTGATCCAGGAAGTGCCAGCCTCCTTCTGAGAGTCCCAGCAAGATGTCCTGGGTGTGGTCCCCCAGGAGGCAGAACACAAGCTCTTGGGGAGACCCTCTCTAGGCACAGGGTGTGAGACTGCATGCTGATTTCTCTCTAGATGTTTCCCAGGCCTTCAGAGCAGTTTTTGAAATATAAACAAAGAGAAATGTTTATGTTTCAAGTGTGCAGCTGCATCTGCCCCCACCTGTCCGCACAGCACCAGGCCCAGACAGAGCCTGGCGTGTTGTAAGCCCTCAGTGAGTGCTCAGAGGACAAATCAAAGAACAGGGGGAAGAAGCCCGACCCCAGGCGTCAAATTTTGAAGTCCTAGTTCTGGCACTACCATTTACCACCTGGGTGGGCTGTTTTCCCCAGATCATACTAGTCCTACTGGCCTCCCTGGGCTGTGGGAAGAGAGGTAACCTAACAAAAGGCTCTGCATTTGTTCTTGATCTAAATCTAAAACTCTGTGTAAGTCACATCCTATTTGAAGATACTGAGAACTCATTACTTTGAGGACTCTGTGGGGGTGAGGGGGTGGGAGGTCCCTTTGAAAATCCCTTTGAAGTGGGAGTGTCTTCCCCAGGATGCCACCTCTGCTTTAGTTCACAGCTGCCCCTGTTAGAGCTGGGGCTGTCCTGACTCCAGCAACTCGAGCCTTCCTATTTCTGTATTAACACCAGACACTCTTTGGCCTACCACCAATTTCAGGGTCCAGCATTTATTCATGCACTTGTGCACAAGTGCGTTAATTTGTTAATGTCCCCCGAGACACCAGCCCCATAGGGATTTCCTCACTCTCCCTAGCCTGGCCCTTGCCCTCCCAGCCCTGGATCCTGCTCTGCTCTTCTCTGTTTTCCTGCAAACTCAACTCATCATTCAGTCTCAGCTGGCATGCCACCTGCTCTAGGGGGCAGTCCCTAGGTGTCCTCATTCAGAGGTGCCCAACTGAGACCTGGGCCACACATTATATACACAAATGTCTTGGGCCACACATTAAATATACAAATACTAACAAAAGCTAGTTAGCAAAATAAGGCCCATGCATACTTTTCATGATATCCGATATCACAGGGAAATAAAATAGGCTTCACATAATCCACAGCCTACTGTACCAGAAGCAGTCGGGACAGGCTTCAAAGTGCTCCTCCCAGGCGATCCCTCAGCCCCTTGGGCTCCCCCAGGATTGCCCAGGATATAACTGTTAGTTGTCTTATCTGTCTCCCCACACTGGACCATAAGTTTTGTAAGTGCTTACTAAAGTCTCTTGCACCCTGTCTCACTTATTTACCTCTTTAATGTGTGCCCAGTGCCAGCGCAGGGCCTGGACAGCAGTGGGCACTCAATCCATATTCACTGAATGAATGAATTTCACTTGAGTTGTAATCCATATTCTTTTCAGAGGTAAGTGGTGGTGTGAGAATTCAATCAAGAACCTTCTAAATACCCTTCCCAAAGCAAACCTCGTCTTCTGTCCTGGCCCTTTTCTTGCCTTGTTATCCTCCAAGACCCCAGGGATTAGACTTTCTTCTGCTTTGTCAACTGCTTTCAGAAGTTTCTGACTCCCTCACTCATCCTTACCGTGGACTTCTGGCATTCTGGAGCATCTTAGCTGACCTTCAAGCAAGCAGCAGCCTCACACGTGTGAGTTTAAAGGTGGTCACTAGAGGGTCAGACAAGAGACCAAATGGCACACAAAGGGAAAGGGAAGATTCTAGGAACCTCATGCAGTTTCTATGGTAACTGTTGGGTTTCTCTGAAACTCTCCTTCTCAGCAGGGGATGGAGACAGGCCCTTAAATAGCTTAGGACAGAAGCCATCAAGTCCCAGGCTCCTACCCTGAGGCTACTGGTGAGGGGCTAGCACCACCCAGACATCCAGTGTCCCTTCCGGGGGCCCTCCCAGAGGACTCTGGTGAGTGTGTCTGGTACCCTTCCTGATTTTCCTTCAGGTACATATTAATAAATTTGTATGCCTTTTCTCCAGTTAATCTGCTTTCTTTTGGGAGCTGATTTTTCAGTGAAACTTCAGAGGGTGAAGGGGAAGTTGTTTCTTCAGCTCCTTCATGCCCTTTGTCAAGGTGAAGAATTCCCTTTATTCTTAGTTCCAGGAAGTGTTGGTTTTATCCACATGCCTTTTTCTATGTCTACTAAGATGATCATGTGGTTTTTCTTCCAATTTTGTTCATTCTAATAAGCAGACATATCATATTCATTGTTGAATGTTAACCCAACCTTTGGTTCCTAGGATGAATACAACTTGGACATGATGTATGATACTTTTTATATGTTGCTCAATTTGATTTGTGAATCTTTTGTTGAGAAATTTTGCATCTAGTTCATGAGACATTGCTCTCTAGTTTTCTCATGACGTCAGGATAATACTGATCTCATAGAATGAACTGGGAAGTGTTTCCTCCTCTATTTCTTGGAAGAATTGTGAAAGATTGGCATTATTTCTTCTTTAAAGGTGTGATAGAATTTGCCAGCGAAGTCATCTGGGCTAGGTTTTTCTTTGTGAACAACTTTTTCATTACTAACAATTCAAATTATTTGCTTACTAAAGTCTCTTTTCTATTTTTGAGCCAGTTTTAATTATTTGTGTTTTTCTAGGTATTTTTCTATTTCGTCAAAATTGTCTAATTTATTGGCATAAAATTGTTCATAACATTCCCTCAGTGCGTTATTTTTGGGGGTCAATTTCCAGAGTTTGAAATGGTTGTTTCTGATGATCTTTTTTAGTTATGTTGCTGTTTTGTAGGTATAGCATTTGCTGAGTTTTCCCCTCCACTATTATAGAAGTGATACCTTTCTGTTCTGGTTTTGATAGCATGTCCTCAATATTCTGCAAAGAAGACTATGTCTGAATGACTTCTTCAGTCATTTGAGTTTCTATTCAAATAACAGCTCCTCTTGAAAGGCCTTTCCTAGTCACTGTCATCTCAAATGCCTCTCATCCTTTCTCCCAGGTACTCCTTGTCACACCAGCCAGTTTCATGTTAGCACAGCACCTATGCTTATCATATAGACTTTCCCATTTATTCAGTCACTTTTTCACTATTCATTGTCTGTTACTCCATGCTCACCTAAGCCTCCTGGCCAGAATGTCAGTGCCATGAAGCAGCGGCTGTCCTAACTACACACGCACAGCTGCTCGCTCCATGGGAGAACCTGATAAATACCTGTTCATTAATGAATGAGTGATGGAATAAAGGAAAGAACACAGGAAGGGTTGCAGGAGGGGATGAGCTCTCAAACCTGGGCAACTTGCTTTCCAAGCCAGTGGTGGTTTTCTAATGCACATTCCTAAATTATGATTGTATTCTCAGAGTGGAGGTGGGGGACATGGTTTGAGGGGAAAATAATACATACTGAGTTTCTACTGTCCATAAAGAGCTAGTCGACATTTATGGCATATTTCAAAGCCTCTCTTGCAGTTAGGTTGGGACCAAGTGACTAGTTATTGCCAAAAGGATGTAATTGGAAGTGAGTATATTATGGCTCTACTGTCATAACTCGACGAGGTCAATATTGTCCCCTTTAAAGATGAGGCTGGTGAGTGTCAGAGGTGAAGCGCTGGGACAAGCTCACTCCGACTGATAAGAGGAGAAGCCAGCTTTTCTTTAAATCTACTTCAATGGGTTTGAGATCCTTCTGTGTTTTCGCTGCTCTGGGCAACCTACACAGCAGTAATTATGACATTAAGTCATTATAAACAATTACAACCAGAGGTGGTCTGTTGTGAATTAGGCAGAGAATCAAAAGCCCCATTTCTTTTTCCTTTTCCTCTCTTAATGTGAGTACACATAATGTTTAGCATCAGTGCAACCCTGGCTAACTGTCAAAATTATTTTTATGCTGACTCAATTAAAATTTAGAGCAGAAGAGCTAGTTAAGCATAGAAATGGCTTCATTATATGACATCTATGGTTTAAATTTAAGCCTTGTACTTGACACTTCTGATGCTTTTATTTGTTAACTCATTCATCCAACATGTTTTCTGGTTTGATTTTCTCTGTTGAAGGAGGCAGAGATGAGGAGACTCAGCCCTTGCTCTGAAGACTGCAGAGTCTCCAGGGAGAGCCAAACCAAAGGCTTCATTTTTCTCTAAATTCCAGCAAACAAACTGCCATCCCCTGCCCCTGCCAATAATTTGTGCAGAAGATGCTGTAGCTGGGTCATGAGGTCATGGCAGACTCAGAGAGAACATCTTTGAACAATGATGTTCAACAGGATCCCCGCTCTGGGTATAGATGTCTGGATGTTGGAAGAGGGCCCAGGTGCTGGCCCTGCCTGGAGGAGATTTGGCCATGGCCCCATCTAGTCTCCTGTTTGTCCCACCACCTGGTAACCACCTCAAATCCCTGCTGCTCCCTGGCCTCCATTGCATCACTGCCTGCAAAACTAGAGGCTGGATCAGATCAGCCATTCCCTTCCCAGGCGCTCATCATCTGTGACATTTAGAAAAGGGAGCTGGGGAAGTGGGGGTGGTAGTGGTAGAGGACTGAGATTTCTATAAAAGCTCCTAGATCAGTGGTTCTCAACCTTCCTAATGCCACAGCCCCTTAATACAGTTCCTGTGGGTTGTGACCCACAGGTTGAGAACCACTGTCCTAGGTGAAGGTATTAAGTTGCCAGGGTTGAGAACTAGAATAATATTAATTTAAAATAATTTGTTTGGGTCCCTTCCAGCCCTGTGCAGAGATTCAAATATGCAACCCAAAAAGCATCCTGGTCTTGAATCACATTTCCCTGGAAATGGTTGTGAGGCTGAAAGACATTTCTACTATTTTTGCCTTTGCCTTAATTTTTTCTAAGTGCTTTTGTAAGCGTTAAAGGAACAATGTTTAAACACTAAAATGATGGTGAATATTTTAGGCATTTTATAGATGGAAAAATGTTTTAGATAAAAATCCCCCCTCCCAAAGGACAGGTTAGATTCTCTCCCAGAGTCTCTATTTAGCCACATGCTGGGACCAGAGACCAAACAGGCTATTGACCTGGGCCCAGAGCTGCTTCCAGGAGCTCTAACTGCTTCCTAAACCAGCAAGTTTCCAGAAAGTAGGTTTTCCAAGGGAGATGAGAGGGCTTGGCATGTCTCCCTCACCCATTGGCCGGCCACATTCTGACAGAGCCTGGGGAGCCCTGGCCTGACCAGGGAGCACTCGCCAGCCAGCCATGGCTCCGATGAGGCAGCAAAGACAATTCCACGCTGCTGTGGCAGAAGTAGCCTCCCTCAGCGTTAGCTCCGCTCATGCTGCAATAGGGGCAGATTCTCCTTCCATGTCATTTCACACTAAATGCCTTGCTCTTGGCCAATGGACTGTCACAATCCATAAAAAAGCCTACATGTCTGCATGTAAGCCAGAAATGTATTATTTTTTCCTAAGCATTAAGTCGTTGAGTATGGTTGGCTCAGCCCTGGATACTGAAGAATGGCAGGTATGAATCCCTGGGTCAGTGTCCATGGAAAGGTGTCCAGAGTGGGCGCTCATGGAAGTGGCTCTGATGTTGGCCCGTGGGCAGTATTCAGAAACAGGCTCGGTTCATTTTTTCTTGTCCCTTTCTAGCAGAACATTCGTTAACCACTCTCCCCTGGAGAGTAACCACCCTGGCCACTGTGTTCCTAAAGCCAGCCATATCAAGAACCATACTAAGTGTGCTAAGGACATTTTCTCCCTTAAGCCTCACAACCATTCCATGAAATTGATATTAATATTCTCATATGATAAAGAAGTCACCCTTCTTGACTCCCCTTCGTGTAAGGAGACTTTGCTTTCCCACGGCTTCCCCACTCAAAGTGAGGCTCAAATGACTAAGAACTATGTGAAATTGCACAGAAATTCCCTGAGTCTAACTATTCATCAGGGGAGTAAATATTCATACTTAAGTTCGAAAAATTGAGTAAGAAATTCCTTTCTTAAGAAATGCCATTCTAAGAAGTGTAATTCGTAGAAAGCACAATTTAATAGCAATGCTGCTTTCGTCCTGTAAAACACTCCGGACTCACACAATTGCTTATCTGGACTTCTGATGCCATGGTGAGAGTTGAGAGCAGCTGCTGCCTCTCCTGACCAGCCAGGTCTAGATCTCACAAGGACCAGGACCAGGGCTCATGCTTCTTCAGACACCTCTTTGAGTATGGCACCGAGTGGAGCAAATGGAGGTGCCTGAAGAGCCCCCTGACTTGCCTCTGAAGAGTGTCTGCCAACGAGCAGGACAGCCGGTGCGGGTGTGGGTGTTGTTCTCTGGAACTGCTGCTTTGCAAAGGTAAATGTTGGCCTGGTGGTCATGAGGACAGGATGGGGACAGAGTGGGGAAGCCGTGGGAAAGCAAAGTCTCCTTATACAAAGGGGAGTCAAGAAGGGTGACTTTTTAATATGCTTTAGTCCCCTAATTTAGACAGGCCCACTTGAGATTCACCCTCCCTGTTAAAACACAGACAAGCCTGTAGCTACAAGGCAGGTGGGGCCTGAATTCCTTGGACCCGGTCTCTCACAGTATCTCAGGAGATGTCCAGGAGGACTTTGGAACAGACAGAGGTCCTCTTCTACTAACAGTGACACCCAAAGCTCAAGGAAGTTTTTCAGTGCGGGCCAGTGTGGGTGCAATCCCAAACAGAGTGGCACAGAAATAAAGTTGGCATGGTTGTCACAGGGGATGGCAATGCAATGGGTAGAAAGGGACAGAACTGACAACACACACTTTCTTTACACTTATAGGCTATAAGATGCCGCTGGCCATTACATAATATGGATGTTCAGAGAAAGCTAGATACACAAACAGCAGGCCACTCCCAGATGGAGGTACAGTGTCCAGGGGTGCCCAACTCCACTCTGATCCATGCAACTTTGGGTGATATCAGATAGAAGCTGGGTGCTGTCAGATGTGAGAAGCTCCATTTGCCATTTTCAGGAGGGGCTTTCATGATTCTTCCCAGTTTTAGCACCTCCACCCCTCCCTTCTGAAAAGCACAGCAACATACCTAGTTATTCTACAAATGCAAGGAACCATTATAAAACGAGCCAGCACATTCTTGAGTGTTTAGAGTGTAATGGGCAAATAGTGAGCTGATTTCCCAGGCTGAATAGGCCCAGCCTTTGGATTTGGCTTAGGTCTGCTTAAATAGTTCAGCCTCTCAGGTGGTGCCTGTGGCTCAAAGGAGTAGGGTGCTGGCCCCATAGGCCAGAGGTGGTGGGTTCAAACCAGCCCTGGCCAAAAACTGCAAAAATAAATAAATAAATAAATTAGTTCAGCCTCTGTGCAGTCTGGTGTGACCTCAGCATTTTGGGGCCCAGGATCAGCCCGTTTGATTGAATCTAGGCAAAGCTAGACAGCACCACGTAGCATTTGAATCATTACTCTTTGGGTATTACTATTTAGAAGTGAAGAAGAAATACATAAATGGCCCAGCATAAATATCAACATTATTTATTAATATTTTATTACAGCCATATGAGTAAGCTTTCGAGCTGCTAACTGGGGCAGATACAGTCATCTTTTTTTTTTGCATTTTTTGGCTGGGGCTGTATTTGAACCCACCACCTGGGGTATATGGGGCCAGTGCCACCAGATACAGTCATCTTTTATACCCATGGGGATTGGATCCAGGATCCCCCTTGGATACCAAAATCCACAGATGCTCAGATCCTGCTGTATAATGAAACAGCAGCGTGGCTGCATATAACCTATGTGTACCCTTCTTACACAGTATACTTGAAATAAGCTCAAAGTCACTTCTAATACCCCATGTAATTAAACTTCTATGTAAATAGTTGTTATGCTATGGGGAATAATGACAAGAAAAAGTCTATATGTGTCCTGTACAAATGCAGGATTTTTTTTTTCCTGAATATTTTTGATCTAAGGTTGTCTGAATCCACAGATTAGAACACATAGTTACAGAGGGCTGCTGTATCACCAGGAACCTGAAGGAGGCAAAGATTGCATTTTGGAAAGTGAGATCCTAGCTGGGATGCCAGGAAGTTAGGTAGAGAGAAATGAATCCCCCTGGCCTGAAGGAAATAACCTGTCCCAATTAGAAAAAAAAATATCCCAGTAATAGATAGTATTTTCAAGACTGACTCTTAGGGAGCAGAGGGCGCTGCTGACAGGGACATAATGAAGGGGGTTGCTGTGTTTCTTAGAGAGCCTTAGAGGATTTTATGAATAGGTAGGAATCATTGTTAATTAGTACATCCATTGTCGAAATGCAAATGTGGCTGCTAACCCAAGCATCTCTGCTCTAAGTACAATAACTATGTCCTTGTTTATAAGGTAATTGTCCCCAGAACTCTTGTTGTTTATAAATTGCTACTAGAGTGGAGATGAAAGGATTCTTAATAGGAATTCCAGAAAATTCTGGGCTTCTGCACCCCGCTGGATATTAGAGGGAAAGATTGTGTTGTCTTAGAACAAAGTCTCGAAAAAAGCCAAGGACCTTAAATGGAAAGGAAATGAATAATAGGACTTCTATTCTGCGTTTGTGGTCCTAGCACCTATGCTGTCCAACAAATGATTGTGTATTTATCTGTAGCCCTAGGACCCCCCTTTGGCTTTGACTTATAAAGAATACTAATAACTTTATAATTAAGAGATATCATTTATTGAATACTAGGAAATACATCATCTCTTTTAAAAGATGTTTAAAAGAGACACAGCAACTCTTTAAAACTGCCGGGGCTGTGGACTTGTACTAGTCCTGTGGTCTCTGAGGAACCAGGCAGGTGACCTAGGGAAGTGTCCTCTGTATTTACAGCTGCTCCCCTGTCACTGCTTGAGCTCCACCTCCTGTCAAATCAGGTAGCTTTAAATTCTCACAGGAGCACAAAATCTACTGTAAATTTCACATATAAGAGTTCAAGGTTGTGTGTTCCTGATGAGACTCTAATGCCTGATGGTCTGAGTCGGAGCTGAGGTGGTGATGCTAGCACTGAGGTGCAGCTGCTAATACAAATTATTATTAGCAGAGAGGTTTGACTACACAGAGACCATAATAAATCAATTGCTTGCAGACTCATATCAAAACCCTGTCAGTGAGTGGCAAGTGATAATTAAGCTGCATTTGCATTACGAGTTGTATAATTATTTCACTACATATCACACTGTTATAATAATAGAAATAAATTGCCCAATAAATACAATGTGCTTGGATCATCCTGAAAACATCACCCCACCCCCCACTCCCTATCCATGGAAACATTGTCTTCCATGAAACTGGTAGATCTGGTGCCAAAAAGACTGGGGACTGCTGCTTTAGAAGGTCTAATGATTAATCTTATTTTTGAAGCATAGAGACCAAGGTTTAATAAGATTGGCTCAATTGTCTGGGCCTACTCATTGGGATTAGAACCAGGTCTATCCACTCTCTTGCCCAGGTTTTTATTCAGGTTCATTTATCTCTTCAGGTAAAAGGATGATGAATTTTCTCCCTAACTTCTAGTGTTGTTCCTCTCTGTATTACTAATACACCCATATCAGTAGTCCAGGAGTTTTTATATGTTTATAGACCCCCAAATATGCTCTGCGAGTTTATGCCTCAGTGCCTTTGCACTTGCTCTTTCCTTTGTTTTAAACCTATTTAAAAAATCAAAACTTGGATAAAAGTTTAAAAAGATCATCACGCGATCCGTTAAGGCCATGGTAGAATGGAAGTCAGGAACTTAGAGCCTGCAGGCCAAATCCAGTCAAACACTATTTTTGTAAATAAAGTTTTATTGAAACACAGCCTCATCTATTTATTTAAATTTTGCCTAGATTTTGCACTCTAATTTCCAAATCGAATATTTTTGATAGAGATCTTACAGCCCATAGAGTTTAAAAATTTACTATGTGTCTCTCAAGAGAACTAGCTTGCTCACGCCTGCTCTAGAGACTTGATTGTGTTTGATTTACTATTCTCTGTTGATAGGGCCCAGATGCGTTGCAGTCTTTAAAAATTAGAGGTGAACTTACAGAAAACTGACACGAGGAAAGGCTGGTAGAAAAGAATTTTAAAAGCTACAGTTTGATTGCCCTGCAAGGATTATCCAGCTTTGTATTGCATTGAGCTGTTTTTCCCAGAATTCCTTTTTATTTCACAGACCGTACAGAATCCCAGTCCTCATGTTCTCTTTTGTACTGATTTTGTCATCCTACTGGTTCCTTCATTAAATGGTTAAATCTCTCTATCTTTCATGCACGCACACACACATTCTTGAAAATTTGGATAAGCCTCTTCCATCCCCTTCTCATCAGACTTGAGTACTCAACTGGTTGTCCTCTCCTCTGAGACGACTTCCTCGCTGATGCTCCGTAGACTCCTCCATCCTTTCCTTGGACCTCTCTCTCTGCACCTGAAGCACCCCAGGTACTTAGCACTAATTCTCTCAGTTTGTGAGGTGAGAGATATAAAATAAGGCCTAAGCCTGCTTGGAGGGTCTGAGAGAAGAAAGCTCAGATGTGTACAGGACAGGTTGAAGTGGGGATTGGTGTGAGGAGTCTAGGGCTGTGTGAGACACCTAATCAGCCTGTCGATAACTTTACTCCTGGCTTTCTTCATACTAAGCCTCTAATATCTAACTCTCCAGAAGTACTGGGAGCCCCAGATTTCAGTAACCTGGAGTCACAGGCAGAAAACCATTAATTATTTGGGTGCAAGAAGAAACCAAAATAAACGCATTCCATCTGCAAAGGGTATGCATGAACTTAGAAGCATCTTGTCAGAACATCTGGGAAGGGAGAGTTCAAGAAGTTTCTGGCAAGTAATGAATAAATGGATAAATGGAAACCAATCATACAAGGTCCCCGGGATTGTCATTTTGAGATGACAATATGTCATTGACATGCTCATTACATAGTATACCCTCCAGTGTTTTACTTTTGCAGACAGAAAACATGTAAAGGGGTTTTACAAGGCATGCCCCTCCCCACTGCATAGCCTACTTTCTCCATTAGTCCAGTTCTTTGTCTCAGTCTTTTAGGAACCCAACAGCAACATCTAGGCTTTGCATTGGAGGTAGAAATATGTAGCTAATTTTTTAGTTTCTACATGATACCTGCATTTTCAAGTTCATTTTGCATGAGTGAAACTCCTCCAACTGTTACTGAGATTAGAGTAGATTTCTGGCAGGTAGTCTTCTTGGCATTATTAAAGAATGATTTGGTTTTCTGGCATGTACTCCTTTCAGCTTTCCAAAGTTATTATATTTCTTCCTGTCTATTACCACCCTAATCTACCACCAAGGAAAGAGGCAGAGGCATGCTGTCTGGCCCAGCCAGCTTTTCCCCAGGGACTGCAGGGTATGTGTGTAGTAAAAAGAGGTTCATTAGACCCTCAGCCTTTCTCTAACTCCTGATACTTCTTCTTGGACATCAGACAAAGTTTCAAAAACTGGCATCCAAATGACCCCTTCAGTGTATGGAGATGTCAACAAGGTAAGAGGGAGGTTGTCAGCAACGGTTTTGGAGAGAGATACCATGATACAAGATGCTCATACTCACTCCTGTGAAGAAGCGAGGCACCAGCACAGAGTGATAGGGAAACAGGTGGGTGCTCACGCCCCTCCCCAACTGCAAGCATGTTCAGAGTCCTATTAGAGAAGGAAACTTGGCCATGGAATCACTGTGGAAAGATAGCAAGCAAAGATTGGAAAAGGGTATTCATTGCTTCACTCTGTGTCCTTTCACTTTGCAGTTAGATTCAAACACTTGAACTTTCAAATGTCTGAACAACTATTTCAAAGACTTTGCAGATTCAGAGATTTCAGATATGGCCATCCCCTCTCCCGCACACCCCACTTAGTACTGCACCCAGATACTGGACCCCCCACTGCAATGCCATCTACATTCTTCTTGATAAATCTACGAGATTATGTACAAAGCAACCAACAAATGTTCCTTGAATGAATAAATGGATTATGCTTATTGCAAAAGAATTTCATTTTACGAAATGAAACATGGGCTTTTTTCCTACACTAAATGCCTTCAGTACATTTTAAAAGTAGTTAGATTCTGACCCAATGAAAAAGGAGAGTGCACATTCATGGTGTTAAGTAAGAAAAACATAGTCAACCACAGTAATGACTGATGGCCATTCTCTGCCAAGTCACTGGACCTCCTTTCTGCCAGAAAGAGCAGGCTGGGAGAGCAAGGGAGAGACTGGGCTGCAGGGAAGGTATCTGTGCATGTGCGTGTGGATGTGTCTTTGGCACAATGAAACACTCAGGGAAGGAATTCCCTCCCGTATAGGCCAAACAGCAGCAGGGCTGACCTGATCAGGATGTTATGTATGTGGCATTACTTGAAGCATATAAAGCATATAAAGGTTTCCTGTATGAAATTGTGTCCTCCCTCCACTACTGAGACCTACTTTCCTGCAATGGGAGAAACTGTCAATCCTTAGAGAATTTCAAGCTAAATCTCTAAGAGAAAGAGAATCAGTAAAGCTAATGTTGAGATGTACATGATGGATAACAGATCCTTTCTGGAGAGCAGACTGGCATCGACACTTGGTGGCAGTGGGCATGGTGCAGAGTCCCCTGGCCTGCACGCAAGGATGGAGAAAGAAGAATGGAAGGCAATCAACAATAGTCTTTGCTTACTGAACCTAAGTAGGGGCATGAATAGAACGGTGATCAAAGAAAGAGGAAGCCCTTTTAATTTCAAACAGGTGTTTTACACGTTTAGAAACTTGGTTTTGTGTTCTAGTGTACAAAGAAATGAACCTACAGAGTTCAGTTCATCCAAGCTCATGGGACTAGACTGAACAAGTTGGTTTTTATCTGAAAGTGGAAAGCCATGGAGTTAGAGGTAACTACCATTTACCTCTAACTGGGGGAAGAACATTTCCAAGGTCAAGGCTTTATAACTTGACCACAGTTGGTTAACTTTGCAAGCCTAGAATACAGAGCTGATACCCAACCCCTGTGACATTATTCTTCCTTTCTACCCCAGTGATAATGAATGCTAATTCTTCAGCACATCCTCCCTACTGGAGCAGTATTGAGACTCGGATACCTACTCAACCTTAGCTCTCCAACCTGCCAGATTTATTAATAGTTGATTGGACTTGGTTCCCTGAGCCAGAATCTATTTTTCTTTCTTGGTCAAAATCAATGAAGAGGTTCTGCATATAAATTCTTTAAAGATGCCGTCTCTATGCCTTGTTCCCTGGTGTTTCAGTAGATATGCAGCAGATCTATGACCGTTTGATAAAAATTCATGTGAAAACAAGAAAACACAATTGACCCATTAACAATGATTCCTGAGAAGGAGGTGAAAGTGAGCCTTATCTGCAGATCATGGAAGCATATTTGCTATGCTTGTTCACGCTCTCTTGCCTCTGGAAGAGAAATGATCCACTGAGGCCTTATCTGCACAGAGCTCCAGCCTTGTTCAACAGGAAAGAAATGTTGTAGTCTGTGTGTTAATGTTGAGTTCGATGTCTGCCTTACCAGTAAAACAGTGAAATCACGATGATTTAATATGTCCTTACCAGGTGACTCACTTTTGCTCATTTTCTGGTTGGGGCTTTCAGTAAAATTGACTAGAACTCCACAGTACGGTGGACTCTTGAAGAGAGAGTCATTAAACAAAACCATAGGGGCTCGAGTTTCAGCAGTCCTATAAAACCTGCTCAAGATCTTCAGATTTCTTAGGCTCCATGTCCCTGAGAATGACCTCATACCTCCTGCTGAACAAGGAAATGTTCAATAGGAAAATGTATTTTCTTGTTGTTGCTGGTCTAGTAGGAGATGCCAAATAACACGTTTCACTCCATGTTTCAGTCAAAGATGTTTTCTGAGAAAACTGTGAAGAAAAACGGTTCTATTCAAAATGTGTGTATGATTCTCAGGAGAAAACAGAATCTGGGGTCCTTTAAAGAAAACACAAACTTTAGTTAAGCTGTGAAATCCTTCCCATAAGAGAAAAACGGAAAGTAAAGGTCAGAAAAAAAAATACTCTTCCAGTGTTTACTACCTATTTATTAAAAGAAAAGAACATGGTGGGATAAGGTGCTAATATGGAGAAGTCCATGCTGCTAGCTGAGATGGGTAAGTGGATTGGCAGGTGCAGAAGACCAGTACTGGCCATTATTCGAGAATCTGACACATTTACCAAGGGCTGCATACATACCACTTTCCATCCATCCCCATAACACTCACAGCCACCTCCAAGGTCAACATTATCTCGTGTTTGCAGGGGAGCACTTTGAGAGACTGAGCAATAAAGTGATTAACCAATGATAGAGCCAAAGGGGGGAAGGGTAGGCTAATTGAACAAAGAGACTCAAAGGAAGTTTTCAGCCCCAATTTTGGATAACTAAGTGTTGATAATGGCTGTGCTCAAAGTTTCTGAATTATTTGACTCCTGTTCCTACACTTGCTTACTTAATCACTTAATCTCGTAATTTGATCCCACAAGCTCATTGAATAACTTCTCTGTTCAAAGTATTTATGCCAGTAGGGGAAGGACACTGCCTGGAAGATCTAAATGGGCAGAGCTGGGACACGGGAAGTCAGGGTGTGGATATGTGGAGTGGGTTCAAAGGGAGCAATGGCTACTGTGGGGGTCACTGAACACAGATAGGGGTGCCAGACACACACTGTGCCCGCCCCTACACTTCTACACTAGCTCTCTGTAGCCCTTGCCTAAAGGAGAATACTCGAAAGATTTTGTTTGGACCGTTACATGTCAGGTGTCTGAGTGGAGTTGGCTAATATAAAATTCTGAATTTGAATAAACAGTGAACTATCTGATGCATTTTACAGCTCACTCCACTGGCTTGGAATAAACACCTTTGAGATAATGAGAATCATCTGAATGTTTGTATGCCTAGGGGAATTACAAATGGCATAAGAAGAGATAGCAGGGTTTGGGGCTCTGCCATCCTCTGCCATCTCTCATATTCTCTGTATTGATTTGGAAGACGCTTCTGAATCTCTCCACTCACTCCTTTGGATGAAGACCCAGCGTGGGAAGCCATGCGTGGTTTCAGTAAGCTGAGATGATGGGCTATTACATCCAAGAGCACCATATTGAACCAGCAAACACAGATAATTGAGTTACCTTCAGAATGATCATTCACAGTGAAAGGCTTTGGATTCCTTTAAATGAGGAGCAGCTGCGACTTTAAAGTACCACCCGGCAGACATATAAATTCCCATTTCCAGACCCATTCTGAAAAAACTAAAGTCTGGAGTGGGTTGAGAGCAGCTGGCAAGGCTGCTCACTCTGTCCTCCCTGTCATCACTGGAAACACCCAAACAGAACACAGTGGCCACCACACATGCTGATGCCTTTACACACAGGCATGGCCTTCTGCCCCCTGCTCCTGGCTCCACCCAGTTCCTCCCCAAACATCAATGACAAATCCCGCAGAAGCAAGGCTGTATCCACCCAATGCCTCTGTCTTAGATCTCCCAAAACTATTCTTGGGGAGCAAACTGGTAGTCAAGCGGACCTACTCTCATGGAAAGCAAAAAGGGCAAATGAGGATATGACGCCAACCAGGGCAGAACCTAAGCCTGCTGATCTACTCCAGTTTCTCAGACCTGACATGCCCTGGCATTTGCTGGACACTGTGAGATGGGCCCATGTAGTCTGTATGGCCTGGCTGCTTGGAAATAGCAAAGCCCCACTTCCTTCTGTGCTCCCCCAGTGCTGTCAGTGCAGAGTGGTCACAACCTCCTTACCCACCACCACCAGCACAGTAGGCATTTGCTTGTCAAAACCTCTGAACCCCATACCACATGCTGGGGAAATAATGGTGAATAAGGTGTGGTTTATGGAGTAATGGGAGATGTAAAGACAGACAAATTCATTTTATGGGTTCACACAAACTGTTCATATGTATAAAGTATTATGTGGCCCAGAGGGGAGGCAAGGAATCTAAGTGTATTATCAGGAAAGGCATCCCAGGAGAGGTGGCTGCAGGATGGACTCTCAAAAGATAAGTAGGGATTAGTCACAGAGTGAGGAAGTTTTAGGCCCAAGGGGAGAGTGTTTCAGATAGAGGAAACAGTATACCAAAACTCCAGAGGCCAGAAAGAGCATGGCACTTGCAAAGAAGTGGGTGTGATGGATTAGATTCCCATCCAGGAAATAGTCACGTACTCTTCTCTTGCCCCTGGGGCTTGTATACCGACAAGCAACTTGACTTTGAACTAAGACTATGACTCGTTTTGGCCGCTGGTATGTCCGTGGATGTGATGTGAGGCTTGCTTTGTGCTGTGCAGCCAGGCTCGGTCTCCTGTGTTCCTCCCTTTCACCAGGAGGACACTGTGCTGTGGAAAGCCTCAGGCCCAACAGCAGTGAGGATGCACTCAGCAGACTTGAACCCATCTCAGCAGAGCTCAGCCTGAACAGCCGACCCCTGAAGGATGATAGCCACAGCTCCCGGCTGTGTGCCAGTGAGCTCTGGGGCAGCTTGGTCTGTAGCAATACTCAAAATCAGCGAGCAAAGAATGAGGAGAGAAGAGGCTGGAGAAGAAAGAAGAAAGTTGGTCCAGTCATGATCCCCTGGAACAAGCACAGCAAAGAACCAAAGGAAGCAAAAAGTAGCCCAGAGATTTGGGGCAGGGGCTGCCTTCTTTTTGATAGTCATCCCTGCCTGGCATTCAGTGTAGTTCAGAGCACATGGCAGGCCCTCAGTAAAGACAGTTGAATGCCAAACAGATGAGTTCTCAGCCAGGAATCACGAGCTCTGCACACATCAGCAACAGCAGACTACCTGCGGCCCTGAACCATCACAGGAAGAATTTTAGCTATGGTCACAGGCTAGACAATTTTTCAAATTAGCAAAATAATCACAATAGCTTACTTAGTGTAACCAGAACTTGAATGAATATGAAAGAGAAGTCAAAATTTAAATTATATTTAGCCTACAACTTCCAGGTTCAAGAAAAATCTGACAAGCCTCTAATCTAGATAATATTAGACACAGTAAAATGCCCAGTCATTGAGATCAGAAACTCTTATTTGGTAAACATTTATTAAGAACCCTGTGCATCAAGAGGGAAACATAAAATGAAAGTCAAATGGGAGAGGGAGAGGTGAGGGGGATTGGCAATCTTTTCTCTTAATGGGCACAGTGAAGGGGTACATGGCACACCTCTTGGGGGAGGGACACAACTACAATTTTGACCTTACCTAACAAATGCAAACAATATAACCTAATCATCTGTACCCTCATATTAATCTGAAATTAAAATAAAAGAACCCTGTGTGTGTACTGCCTTGAAAATTTTGGGAAGACTCAAGTTGACTTCTTTAAAATAGCCTCTTAAAAGGACAGATTTAGGTGCAATCTTATTTCTAATACACTAGCACCACAATTTTTTGTTGAACTAACCTCATGGTCTCTAGTGATGTGGTTTTGCTTTGAAATGAGCTCTCCGGGGTGATGTAGAGTTAGCTACACTTAGGGTCTCAAGCATTGAGAATCAAAAGAATCCGAGCCACTGAGGACATGCAGAGGGAATGCGCTAACCAAAACCCTAGAACCTCATCTTCTAGCAGAGCTGGAGGGTAGTTTTTATTTCGGTCTCTCGGGGCTCTGGGGGGAAGGACAATGAGGAGAATGGAAGGAGAGCAGTGAGCCTGAGAGAAGCGAGCGGGAGCCAGGGCCCAGGGGAGGGGCTGAGGGGAACATGCTCCACGAGGAGGCAAAGTCGGGGGACCCGGGGCAGGCGGCCACTGGAACACATTGCTCTTCATGCTACATGACTTTGGTGGCTCTTTCCATCTCATCTAGGAGGGCTTGGACCCCAGTGAAAGCAATGCCACGTGCTCATAAAAGGCAAGACAGTTTCCACCTGGTTCTCCTGAAACGCTCACCGTTGGAGCCCTGAGACCTGGAGTGAGCACCTGAGTGCTCTGAGTGGCCGTACTCTGAGAGGCCGTGAGTAGATGTTCTGGTGTATTTCCAGACGACGGCCACGTCGACTGCCAGACATGTACGTGAAGACAGCTTTGCACGATTCCAGGTCCCAGGTATCAGGGCAGCCCTCGCCATTGTGTCTTCCTCGTGAGGCCCAAACATCAGGACCAGGACCTGTCAACTCGGCTGTGTCCCTTCTAGAGCCCACACAACCAGAAATGGTGGCTGCTTCACCTCACTCGGTTTGGGGTCCTTTGTCACACAGCAATAGGTAACAGGAAGACCATGGGGACTGTCTTCCTAGATTCTTCTTGTGCTTTCTGCGTGAATGGTTAGCAGGTCATCTGACCTACACAGGCTGGAAGTGTCCCTACCTTCCAGCGTCATGCAGAAACAGTATCCTATGAAATAAGTATAAATAAGGTTTCACTGTACAGGACCTAGAAAGATACTCATCCCTTTAGAAAAGTGGTTCTCAGCTAAGGATGATTTTCTCCCTTCGAGGACATTTGGCAATGTACAGAGGTATTTTTGATTGTCACAATTTGGGAGAGTGATGCTACTATCACCTAGTGAGGCCAGGGGTGCTGCTAAGACTGCCCAAGGCACGGAACAGCCTCACAACAAAGCATTATCTGGTCGGTCCACACTGGCAATATGGTCAAGGTTGAGAAACTGTGCTTTAGAAGATAACAACCATCAAAATCTGGACAATTCCCCAACAATGTTCCATTTTCACAGAGGAATGCTCCCTGGGTCAGGAAGACAAGGCCAGGACAAGGTATGATGGAAGACACTTTGCTTTTCTCTTGAAGGTGTTAAGTAAATGAACTAGGCTGTTTACCGCTGGGTATCCAGCCCCACAACGTCCTCTCTGAACATCATCCTCCACTCATGGCACCATTTAAAGCAGAGAAATTAGCTACCTGCTCTCACATTCACCCTGGAGAAGTGCTTCTTTTGAGTGTGTATGTATATGTATATATGTGTGTGTGTGTGTGTAAATATATACATATATGCACATGTGCACATATTTACTAAGAACACTAAATTTTAGGAGAGTGTCTCTGCTGCAGGTGGCCAGAAAAATGTTCCTGTCACTCATTTATCACATTGGTAACTGAACATACTGTGCCTGGCCCTGAGCTGAGTGCTGGGTGTGTTGAGTGGAGGAGGCATGGGCAGACTGTCCTCCAACAGCTAGCGTATTTGCAGGTGGCTGGATAAGAACCTTCTCCTTCAGCAAGATTTATGCCCTGTTTACCTTTGGCAGCAAGGAGAAAGGGTGGCTGACGTTCCCCTTCACTTTTACAGACGGGACAAAGCCTAGCTGGCTGATTTATGGGCCTGCTCCTGTGACACTAGTGGAAGTTGCTCTGCAAGAAACACCCTCTGTGAGGCAGGTGGCACAGGGCTGAGGTCAGAAGAGAGAAATGGGAGACATTCTCGGCAGAGCCATCAGGAGGAGGGGTGTGCAACAGTGTTGAAAACCAGGCTATCACAAAACACATTATAACTTCTGTAAGTCGACCAGCTACGGCACTATAACAAAATGGTCAACATACAGAGGTGGCCAATGTAAGGAACTAGTCCTAATGCACTGAGATATACATGTGGTGCATGTCAACCTATGAAAATTAGGTCACCTTAAGGAGGTGGTCAACTATAGAGGTTCTACTGTATAAAGAAAAGACAAAAGTCTTATGAGGTTTTGTCAGTTTATTTTTTCCCCAAATGAAAAGACTTTCCCCACCTTTAATTATTAAAGTAGTTATGCCCATTGGAGAAAAAGAAAACTTTAGGTAATATAGGAAAAATAAAAATGAAATATAGGTACATGGTATCATGTGGAAAGTGGGGAGGGGAAGAAGGGAAAGAGTAACCTTCCAGTCAGGAAACTTAACAAACACCGCCTCAGCCAGGTGATTCAAGTCAGCATCAACTGTCATAATTCAGGTATAATATGATGTGGGGGAAATGGCATTTTATGGCTGCGATCTTCCTCCCCCAAAGCTATAACCCCAATGTAATCATGAGAAGAGTACTAGGCAAATCCCAGCAGAGACACATTCTTCAAAATATCTGAGCAATGCACCTCAAAATTGTCAAGGACATCAAAAACAGGGATTGTCTGAGAAACTGTCACGGGCTACTGGACCCTAAGGAGGTATGATGACTTAATGGAATGGGGTAACCTGGATCAGAAAAAGGACATTGATTAAAAAGTTAGAAAATCTGAATGAAGTACTGACTGTAGTTAATAAGAATGTACCAATATCAGTCCATTAATTGTATCAGATGTACTATATCAACATAAGATGTTAAAAATGGGATAAACTGGGAGTGGAGTTTATGGAAATTCTGTTCTATTATTTCACATTTTTATATAACTGTAAAAGTGCTGTAAAATAAGTTTTTTAAACAACAAAAGAAAAATGAAAATCACCCATAATTGTGCTCTCCAGGAAAACTACTGTTCATACTGTGGTTTATAGCCTTCTTCTTTTTTTTATATATATATAGTATTCTAGATGGATGTATATCTTCATTAGGTTATTTTTTTTTAACCCCAAACAGAGTTTTTCTATACTTAGAGTCTTTTATCCCTTGTCATTCCCACTCTGGGCCTCATTTGGAAATCTGGCCAGCATACATACTATGATGTTCCATATCCGGGGAAGGTGAAATTCACAGGTACATGTAAGTACATTAGAACTAAAGTCAAGCATAGGTCACAAATTAGCCTGGGCCAAGATATGGGCCAAGACAACATGCATGTCTTAGGAAGACATCTGCAAGGCAAGTATTAGTTTAAACAACATAAAGGATACATTCATCTGTAAGAGAGGGAGTGAGAGAGGAACCCATCCCTGTTCCATTGTATTACATACCACTCACTCCACAAATACCAACTCTTTTAAATCTCACAGAAATCCTGTATCATCTTGTGCCCTTTTTTAGGAAAGGAAACTGGGACTGGAAGGGATATTAGCTGGCACCCAAACCCATGGCTAATTCCAGAACTTGGGCCCTTTCTCCCACATAAGGTAGTGTTGTTGCTTGGACCAGGTCAAGCTTTCCAGAGATGAGAAAACTAAGCACAAATGCATTTACAAACAATCATAGTTCAGCATCTGGACCAGTATTCATTTACCATGTAATGTGCAATTGTTTTTGCACAGATTGAGTATATGAGAGGTATATGTGCCTCTCTGTGAACCTTGGGGAAATGCGGGGCAAATACAATACAGCTGAGGACTAAAACTCCTAAGCGTCTGTTTCATGGCCCCCATAGCTCTGAGGTAGCACAATAGCAGGTGGCTGCCAAGATTCCTGGGTCCCAGCCCCAGGGATCTCACTGGGTAGGTCTAGTTTATGGCCTGGGAATTGGTACCTTTTTAAGTTCCTCTGGTGATGTGGATGCATAGGCAGATTTGGAAACTACTGAGATGGGTGGGCCATACTTAAAGAGTCTAAGAGCCATTGATTAGCAAATTAAATCCCTTCATAAATCTCACTACAATTCCCAAAGACCTCTTCTAGTTGTCTTAATAACTTTTCCTTGGAGAGAAGGGGTGAAAAAAGACAGAGAACAAGAATGACAGTCTGCTGGCTCCCTTCTGTCCACCACACAGAACATTGGTCATCAGGGCAGGACTCTTCTTGAAATCTCCAAAAAACACAAACTGTCCAAACAGGGAAAACATTCCCAAGATCCTTCAATCTAAACCCTATAGTACAGAAAAGGTACCAAAGCTCCAAGGACCACGTTCACACCTGAACCATCCTTCTGGAGCTCACACATGAGCCACTGCCCAAGAAGCAGATGAGGAGGCTGTTGGTCACGCCTACACCACAGATGAGCATAGCGTAATATATCCCCATTTCCTCCTAATGGAGCAGCCTGTGTGGGTCTGTGATCAGCATCTTCATCTCTGCCTCCTACCTCTTTAGATAAGAGCTCATAAAGCCCGCCCCACTGTCTGTTTGCAAAAAGTAGGCAAGCTCAGGGTAGACTGGATTAAGGTAGTGACTAATTCAGCCACAGGGAAACAGGGAGAATGCAGCATCTGTACATTGAGCACCTTCAGGCCTGGGAGAAGGACCAGCTCAGGCAAGAAAAGCCTCTTGGGCACTAGCGACTAGGCCTGTGCAGTAATGGACATTAGTCTGCATCGTTATCAATTTCACCAGGTGGC
This sequence comes from Nycticebus coucang, assembly GCF_027406575.1. Taxonomy (NCBI): domain Eukaryota; kingdom Metazoa; phylum Chordata; class Mammalia; order Primates; family Lorisidae; genus Nycticebus; species Nycticebus coucang. Next base: position 107,346,831 of record NC_069787.1, on the reverse strand, counting down.
GCAAATAAGAACTCAACGCAGGGTAGGCACACTATGAACTGGGTGCTACCTAGGGGCCATGGGTAGAACTGGACATTTGTGTGTATTGCCTCATTTCTCCTTGCTGCTACCCTTGTGGGAGAGAGATTATTTTTGCTTTATATATATATATATATTTATTTTTTTATTTTTTTATTGTTAAATCATAGCTGTGTACATTAGTGCAATCAAGGGGTACAATGTGCTGGCTTCATATACAATCTGAAATATTCTCATCAAACTGTTCAACGTAGTCTTCATGGCATTTTCTTAGTTATTGTATATAGACATTTGTATTCTGCATTTAGTAAGTTTTGCCTGTACCCATTCTAAGACGCACCGTACGTGTGGCCCCACCAATTACCCTCCCTCCACCCCAACCTCCCACCTCCCTTTCCATTCCTTGGTGCTTTCCCCATATTCTTGTACTATAGTTGGGTTATAGCCTTCATATGAAAGCTATAAATTAGCTTCATAGTAGGGCTGAGTACATTGGATACTTTTCCTTCCATTCTTGAGATACTTTGCTAAGAAGAATATGTTCCAGCTCCATCCATGCAAACATGAAAGAGGTAAAGTCTCCATCTTTCTTTAAGGCTGCATAATACTTGGAGAGGTTAAAACATTGGCTGTAGAGCATTGATGGAGCTGGGACTTGAATCCAGGTATGAGCTGGATCAACTCACGGATGCCCTTGAAGTGGTGTTATGGATTCAGGTTTTAGTTGAAGAGCTATAGTAGCACCTTGACTGTCATGGGTTGAATTGTGCCCCCCCCCCCAAAGATGCCCTAATTCCCTAGTATCTATCAATGTGACCTTGGCCATTCCTCTGTGGTGATTTATACTCTCCTGGACTTGGCCAGCTCCCCTAGAGAAAAAGGCCCTGTGTCTGCCCATCCAAAAGGCATGACAGTGATGGCACATTCCTGAGACCCTGGGCCCAGAAAAGGTTGATTTCAGACTCAGCTTCCTGCATTGCTGCCTTGGCTTTAAACTTGCTTCCCACATCTTCACTCCAACTTCTGCCTATTGACATTCAGCCCAAACTCCAAGGCTCATCTTACTGGCCACTTTCTGATTCCCTTTCTCCTTCAGCAAATGCCTTAGCTATCCTTCAAGTCTCCTCTCAGAGAAAGGCTGCCTTGTCTGTGAAGCCTTCTTGATATCTCTGTGGCAATTTAGTGATCCTTCTCTCAGCTTTCTACAGACTGTCTCTTCAGTCTGTCACAGGCAGGAACCCTGTCCTGCCATTTGTGCCTCCACAGTCTAGTCTAGGGTCTGGCACAGAGCAGGTCATCAGCAAATGTTGTGTGCTCACGAATAAGCACAGAATAGTCTGTGTACAAGTAACACAGAGCAGAAACTTTCAGCTGGGCAGTGATGAATGAGGACACCAAGCTGTTCTTTCATTTTTATGCTTTGGAGCTGCCACACATCCTCCATTTATTCAGGGCACATGCACAGGAATGAGTCATTGCTCAGTGGCTGGAGTGGGTGACTGTTCTTGCTTTTCTGTAATGACTGATAAAGCAATGACTTCATGGCAACACTTCCTCCCTTTGGGGTAGCATTAGAATGCTTTGCCTAATGTACCTTTCTTTGTGATGTCTCCATCGGCTGTGACATTCCTCCAGAGATAAGAGCACTGTTATTTTGCAGATGAAGAAACTGAGCCTGAGAATTTAAGCAGTTGTACCCCAAGTCACACAGAAAGCTAAGATAAAGTCAAGAAGAGGCTTCTACCTGCTACCATTTTCTTCTGCTCTTTCCATACAGCCTGCCCCTCCTTGACCAAAACGATACAGCATCTAGACATAAAACCCATATGTAATTTTTTTCATGTCACCAGCCTTTTATCTGACCTGCTCAAGACAACCTCAATAGCAGGCTGAATGTGGAACTATAAGTGCATCTGGGCCAGTGTTTCCCCCTAACTATCGTCTGTATAACCTGGCTTAATTAACTCGCTAACCACATCCCCAGTTATAAATAGAGCTTCCTTTGCCTTCCTCTCAGTAATACCTATTCATAATGAAATTTTAAATAAATTCAGAAAAAATATATTGTATGTCTCCCCTCTGCCCAATAAAGTTAGTTGCTAGGATGAGACAGAGGACGGATGAGGATGAGCAACCTGGTATGTTAGGGAATTCCACTGGGGGTGAGATGGCAGGGGACTTGGTGGGAAAGAGGAACTGAGGGGTGAAAGGAACAAAACTGGAGTCCAATCATGGGGGCAAGGCCCTCAGGAGAGCTTGCATGTTCTGCTAAGGCATTTGGGCCTTATTTTCTACAGAACAGAGAGCCACAGAATCATGGAATCACATGATGTTAGATTTTGGAGGACTCTGAGAAAATCTGATCCACCCATCCATTTTACAGATGGACACAATGAGGCTCAGAGAGCCACATGAGTTGCCAAGTCACAATGGCAAAGGAAGTGCGTAATTCAGCAAGTCCTCACTGGTGGTGGCATGGATTAACCTGCAGAGACGGAGGAGGTCCACTTTGCTGCCACGTGATGCCACTTGGCATCAAGCTCATGCACTTACACAGAGGGAGGCAGACAGAAGTGAAAAGGAACCCCCAAAGAGGGGTCAGATGGAGAAGACCGATGCCAGCTCCATTTGGGTCCCTCTCAGAGCGAGGTTCTACGCCTCCTTTAATTGTCTTAGCCCAGTGAGGGGAGGGTCACAAACTCCCTTGAGAAGGAGGGTTAAGGTTCAGAGTAGTTTGATAACTTGCCTAAGCCTGAACTCCGCTTTGAATACAGGTCAGTAAGACAGCAAGGTCCAACTCCTCCTAAATTTTATGAGGTCCTCCCCAAATCTGGAGGAGATGGACAGAGGTCGAGCCCCTCCACCTGGCTCACGGCCCTTCCCTTGCTTGCTTCTCTGTTCCAGCTCCTTCCTGTTTCCTGCTGCCTCCAGAGAAGGGCAAAAGAACCCTTACTACAGATTTCCTTACCAGACTAGATAACTGAATTCCTCCAGGAGATACAAAGACCAGAAAACCCAGCTCCCACTGTGTGAAACGGATGGACTTTAGTGGAAGTACTTGCATCCTTCAAACTTCTTCCAGGTTTAGAAGAACAAGTCCACATACATAACATTTCTCACCCCTATGGCCAAGGGTTCATCCAAGCCCAGTGAGATGCACAGCTCTCCATATAGAAACATAAGTTGAGTTTAGAAAAAAAAAAAATCACCGAAATTTCTACAGTTAGAAAAATATAAAAATGAACAAAGCTCTTGCTGAACACCTGGCCTGCCTTCCTGCTCCTTTCAGGGCTGAGTACGTGTGTAAGCATCTGAGTGGGGTTTTGCGTCTAGGATAGTGCCTCTCTGGCTCACCTCTCTTTTCCCTGCCCACAACTCTATCCTGAAACAACACTAAACTGCTTAGAGACCCCTGTGAAGATTTCTTGTCTCCTTGTCTTTGACCATGTTCTCTTGGATTGTCTTCCATGCCTCCCACCCTCCCCCTTCACTCAGTGTTATGACAGCTCAGGCAATAATCTGCCACTGGCTGCACAAGGTTGGTGTTAACCCCAGGCTGGGGGTGGAGACCCCACCTCTGCTCTTGGAGGCCCCATGCTTCCTGGCACCCCTGCTCTGGTCTCTCTTGTTCTCTGCTAGTTTTGTTCCTTCACTACAACAGGGATTAGACTGACTCATGTCTGCAGACCTAGAGTCAAGCACATTATTAGAAAACACTGAATATATTCTTAAAGAATAAACATACAAATAAATGAATGAATGGGCGGATTCCAATAAGCACAATAGTGATGTGGAGGGAAGATACATAAGTGAGCTTGCAAGCTTACTAGAATTGGGGGAGACCTAGAAGATCAAGCCCTGAAGAACAGACACCTTTTGGGAGAAGAGAGTCAGTGTTGGCCAAAGGCAGATGCAGAAAGAAAAACGTTATATACGCACGAAAGACACTGACTTCCTTGGATATAGTGTTAGGCCTAGGGATAAAAGAAGTGAGATACAGGGCAGAAGCCCTGGTTCAAACCTGCTGGGGACTTTTTGAAGGAACACATAGAATACACATCAAATCCTCCAACACTAGTGTGAAAGCAGCAAGAGTCCTCACTGGAAAAGAACAATGGCATTTTATAAACAAGATTCACGAGCATATGGTTCTAAGTATCCTGTTCCTAATATTTTATGATTCACTGGCTCAAGTTCCACAGTCCTTAGAAATGGTCCTCTTCATTTAAAAGATCCTGGGAATAATAAATGTAAGAGAATAAGAAGCGAGCTTTGGGCCTGGATATAATAGTTTCCCCACCTTCAAAAGAGAAGAATACGCAGTGCATTGGGGGGCATCCACACCGCCAAAGACTCGAAATTGGAAGGCGGAGATGTTAATGCAAATTTTGGAATCTTTTAGGACCTTTGCTTTGGGGCATGCAGCTGCCTTAAGTCCTGTTCTGCCAATAAATATCATCTGTTGATGCCAAATAAAAAAAAACAAAAACAAAATGTCACTCCAAAAGACCAGTGGCAGGGACATTATTGACCCTTCTCCCACCATCCTCCATGAGTTACCACCAGGAGCATTAACTTCCCCACACTTCCAGACAATACCTGACCATGAGCTGAGTGGACTCGAATGGATGCGGAGGGGCTGACAGTGCACATTTACCTATCCATTGCGACTGCACTGAAGTCAGGCGGGCTGAGGGGCTACAACACTGGGTACAGGAAACCTCATCGCCTCTCCATAGGCCAGATTGGACACGAGGAATCCCCTCTTTACATAGATTATTTAGGAAGAGGAGCAGCCCCTCTGGCCCTCTTTCCATCAGAAGATGTTGCCAGAAGGGCTGGCTCTCTGCCATTCATTCCTTCGCAGCAGGCAGCATCACAGAACTCCAAGAAAGGCAGCGCCCACCATGAACAATAAAGGTGCTCGCTTTGCATCCTGCCGGTACGCAGGGGCCAGGCTGGGTCCTCGGGGCCACTCTTGCCTGAATAAGGGAAGGAAAAGGCACCAGCTTGGCTTTAGCTCTTAGTTAACAGTGAATTACTTACATTTAATATTTCGTGGCAGATGTAAGGATATAAACTGTGTTCTTCAACTTTTATATTTTAGTGGCATTTGACCATAGATTATCCATGTCTGTTTGGTTGGGGCCAAGCTGTGAATACAGGAAGCCAGATAGGAGGCCATTCATCAGAGCCTGGATCTTAACCCCACAAATAGGACCTGAAGTTACTCAGTCACAGAGCCAGGGCTTGAATCTAGACTGGATTCAGAGTCCACTATCTTTACCACTCTATCACACTAGATCCAATCAATATCTTCCTTATCCCAGGTCCCAAGGGAGCTTCCCTGCCTGCAAATGGTCCTAAGAATTTGTGTCCTGAGAGAATGTCTCAATTATCTGTTATCTATTATATTTGTGCTGAGCTCCTCTAGGGCTTCTAGATGAAGTAAGATTGGGGACAAAGAGCAGTGACAACCATGGGGAAATAGCTAACACCCCAGGCATTTTACAACCCAGTGAGGAGAACCTTGAAGAAAGAAGTCTGTGTGCAATAGAAAGATCAGTAAATCTCTATGTCAGTGGTGTCCATAATGATGCACATTATTTGAGGTCTGTTTTGGTTATCCGTTATATTGGATATTGCAAAAATTATGCGTGGACCTTTTCTTCACTCATCAGCTTTCATTTTGGATTTAATATGTGGCCCAAGACAACTGCAGTATGTGGCAGAAAAAAAAATGGTTGGACACCCTGCTCTATGTGGAAGGTGAGAATGCCCTGGGTTTTGAAGAACGAACAGAACTTGGCTTAGAATGTCTACGTGCTGATTATCTTGGTGTGTAGTCCCACGCTGAGACCTGTGGGGAAGATCAGGCCATGTACTTACACTTTCAAACATGTCAGGGAATGTCTGTCTGCCCTGGCTGATTTGGGACCAGAGTCCAGCTCAAGACTCTGAGAGACTTCAGAGAACCTCCCAGTCTCAGGCTAGAAAAAATACCTAGTTTCCTTCCAAAGAAGTTGAGTCAGCACAAAGCCAGCATACGTGAAACAAGGCATAATGATTATCTGGAACAACTACTAACCTTCCTCCTGTGAATCCCATGAGCTTCTGGGACACCCTTGGAGTGCTGAGATTGAAGGACCATTGGCCTGGGGTGCTGGGACTCCAGATTTCCCACCTCCATAAATGCTCAGCTTTTGGCTGATTTAATGTTGAGTCTCTAAATACAGTTTCACTAAACAAACGTACCTGTGGCTAAATATGTCTGACCTGTGGCTAAATATGTCTATTTATGTCTAAATAATTAGACGTTATAGTGTTACATCACATTCTTCAGATTACATAGTATTCTAGAGATGACTGGCAAGAAAGTAACATTTATCAAGTGCATGGTACCATTTCAATTAATCCTCACACAAATCCTACTAAGAGGTAGGCTTTGCAGTTACACTAACTTGATAGATTAGGAATCTGAGATTCATGAAGGTAAAGTGACTTGTCCAGATCACACAGTTATTTGTCAGGGGACCCAGCCCTTGAACAGAGAGCTGTGTGACTCCAAAACCCAGTTAGCATGTTGAGAGATTTTCTCTAATTCCCCTTTCTAAAGTTTGAGGCGAGGTATGAGAAAGGTTTGTCTAGTAGTCTTCAAGAGATCTACCTTCCACACCTGGGAATGAGAAGGATTTGGTGTCTCGCTCATGCATTAAAATGAAATAAACTAAGCATGTTGCTGGGGCAACAGGGGCAGGTTGGGGGTGTTTAGAGTTATTCTGTTATTGTCCTTCTGAAGTACTGGATAATGACTATGTTGTGATAGCAATAAAAGCATTTGTTACCATAGTGCGCACTTGAGCATCAGATCTTGATTGGGTACCAGTAGGCTTGGCTCCAACTCTTAACAATTCTTAGTTTTCCTCTTGAGACTTAATCCTAGATCATTCAGTGTGTGTGGTGTGCACATATGTGCATGTGTTTCTGCGGGCTAGACCTGTCCTCTTTGTCTTCTTGTGCTTTCTACATTGCTTTAATGATACCGACCTGTTTGCCAAGAGCTATGTACATGATCACTTTAATGAAGTGTTATTTTCTTATGCAATGGACAATCTTATTGGATGGCTTTTTAGTTATTCTTCGGGATAAATGGTTTGTATTAATCTTACCAATGATGGATAAAAGGTCAGATATAAAATATATTACATCCAGAAAGTTGACCTTTCACTCTTAAAAGAAATGTTTAGAGCAAGTATGGTTGTAGAGGGCACTTTGGGGAAATGTCACACCAAATTGCACAGGTCAGTAAGAGAATTTTGTCTAAAAGTGCAGGAACATAAAGAAAGCTCGTGATTCTTTTTTTTTTTTTCTTGTAAAATGCTTTATTAGATCTGCAAAATTTTAGAATATGGAAGACTTCAGAATATCTAGAGTACAACTCAATTATTTCACGTTTACGAAACAGAAGTTAAACTGACACATACACACCCCACTTGTGCATAACATGACTTCCAAAGTTAACCAGCTGCACATTACCCAAATGCAGAGACAGGCATTACGGCTGCTTGTATGTTTGCTAAATACATTTTTCTTCTTCAATTCACATACATGCGTATGTTTCATATGCATTCTTAGTAATATAATATTTTTTTCAAAAGATATGAACCAAAGTTAAAAGTAGGAGAAAATTAGTGCAGTATAAATTTTCATTTGGGAAGCCAGGAAGAATAAATATTTATATGCCTGCTCCAAAACAACTTGAGTTAGAATATTTTAACCCAATAAGTGTCACTTGCTTTTTGATACTAACATACTTTGAAGAAAATGTGCTGTGTATATCCAGCATGGAATACTATTCACCCACAAAAGAAGAAAATCCTTTCATTCGCAACAACATACATAAATCTGGGGGACATGTTAAGTGAAATAAGCCAAACATGGAAAGCCAAAAACTGTATGTTTCATTCAGATGTGGAACCTAAAAATACTGACCTTATAGAAATAGAGAATAGCCTGGTGATGACCAGAACTAGGATGGTGGTGGCTGGAGGAGGGGATTTTTAGGGAGATGCTGGTCAATGGACACAAAATGAAAGCTCGTGATTCTAACCAGGCCCTATTCTTTCATTTGTTGCTTCTCTCATCATCGGCAAAATATCATGGCATTCAGGACCATGGCCAGACTACCTGGACGAAAAGGACAGCTGGGCAGAAAGGATGAAGGCTTTTGGAAGTCCTGTTTCTCAGACTCTTGAGTCTTTGGGAAGAATCTGAGTTGGAGAAGTAACCCATAGCCTTGAATCTCATATACACCACATATTAATGTACAGATGTCCACATTCAAATGGGAAAAGCTAGAATGAGAAAATATTAAGGATGGGAAATGGCCAGCACATTTTAGGTTCTCCTTTCCTCAACACTGTGAAAGAGCGAGGTAATACATAGCCTTGGAGGGCTCCAACAACCAGTAGAACCGTTGTCTCTGGGAGCATTGAGCACAAGACATGCAAGGCTGTGAAGAACTTGCCTTTGGGGGCCCCCTCCCTCCTCCTGTATCGCCTCCCCAACTTCACAGCTAGAAGCCTTAGCTGCTGGTCAACTACCAACTCCTGAGGCACAGTTGACAGTGATATAAAGATTTAGCTCCCAGAAGGAGTTGTTTTGGGAAACTTGAGAAACTAGGACTATTATTCAAAGCTCAAAAGAGTAAAGTCTTAGCGGTGGCATTGCAAGTACAGCACCAGGCAGCAGGGGGCAGTCTGGATATGGTTTATGGTGGGTGGAATTCTGACACAGCCAATGTTTACTACAATGCATGCAAATGGTACTCTATGTTTCTAACGCCTCTTTGTGGACTAGAGCTGTGAAGAGGAAACATACACATATATGCCTGGCTTCGTAAAAGCCTTGATCCTCACTTTAAGGGCACAGTGTTTGGGGAAGGGGTTCCTCATGAGCAAACTATCCATGGGGAGCTGAACTGCACCTTCCACTTCCACACCACACTGGCCTCTGGCAACTCCACTCTATGCTTTCTGGTTTAGCTCAGCAAAACTCATTTTAGAGACATTGTCAGGGCTATAATCTCTTTGTAATCAAGACAAATCTCCTAAAATTCCTCTTTTATTTGTCAGAGATATTACCTAGTTTCCCAAATATTCAGCATCTTTAGGACACATTTGCAGTCCCAGAAGAGTCCCCTAACCCCCATTTCTATGCACAATTACCATGGTATAACTTCTAGTTTATATAACTTATTCTCAGGGCAAAAAGGGCCTATCCCTCATCTCCCATTTGTTTCAATGAATCTGTTAAAAATGCATGAGATACAGGGACTTTCACACACAGTCTGGGCTGCCTCTTCATATTGATTTGGATAGAATAGAAAGATATAAATATATGTGCAAATCTATGCCAAGAAGGGATGCTCTGCCATCAGGCTGAGCACCATTATTTTTAAAAATGATTTTTCTCCCTGCTAAAAGAGTAAACAGGCAAATTACAGAAATTTTGGGACATCACAGAAAAAAAAAAAAGGAAAAACCAATTTATCAGCCTTCCATGATTCTAGAAAAATTGTTGTCAATGTTTTGGTCTACTTTTTATAGCATATATTTTCCTTATAATTTTATTGTATACATATATTTGCTTCCCTTAGTGGAAATGATGTGGTATATGTGTATCTTGATATTACTCACTCAGTGTTATATAGTAGTATTTTTACATGTGATTTAAAAATTATTTTAACACTGTAAAATTAAAGGGGTAAACCATTGATTATTTAATTACTCTTTATTATTAAATAATTATTTCGTATTCTTTCTTCTTTCAGAAAGTAGTACAATAACTAAGAAAGTGCCAGCAAGGCTATGTTAACCAGTGTGATGAAAATGTGTCAAACGGTCTATACAAACCAGTGTATGGTGCCCCATGATCACATTAATGTACAGAGCTATGATTTAATAAAAAAAAATAAGTTGCTTGTTTCCACATTTTGATGATTATAAATTGAGCTGAGATAAACAACCTCAATGCCCACCAACCTAGGAATGGATTGACCAACTCTGGTGTATGTACACCATGGAATACCATTCAGCCATTCAAACAGATGGAGACTTTACATCTTTTGTGTTATCCTTGTTGGACTTGAAACATGTTCTTCTTAGTATCACAAAAAAGTTCCCAATGTACTCAATACTGATATGAAGCCAGTAGATGCTCTAATAGCCACATAAGAGAAAAACTCAAATCAGTGCAAGGTGGGGGACAGAGGAATGAGGGAGTGTGGAGGAGGGAGGAGGGAAGGGGAGCGGTGTGCTCCCACTTAATGGGCGCATTGTTAGGGTGTATGGCGCACTTCTGGGAGCAGGACACAAATAAAAGAGGGACTCTACCTAACATATGCAAACATTGTAACGCAATTTTTCATACCCTCAAATTGACCCGAAGCAATAATTATTGAAAAGAGTTCAGCAGTGTACTTGGGACATAACAAAAAAAATATTGCTAAGCATGATAATTTTTTAAGTAACTGAGCTCTCCACCAACTGTTTTTAATTAACAGCCACACTTTACTGAAGGACTAATGTGTGTATAATACTTTTCAAGGTGGTACAGAAGAGATTTACCACTATAATACCAGGGTCCCTACCCACAAGCCTTATTTGAAGAGGTGTGGCAGATATTTTTATCTGACTGCCCTTCAGTGATCTACTCATCTTCTCTGATAAAGAATATTTTTATTCTATTGATACCAGGAGGGATCCACCTCTAGGCATGCCTTTGGACACTGTTAGGTGAGGACGCGTTGGGCCATGTTAGGCCGTGCTGTTAGGCCATGCTGTGAAGAATAGCAAGGGATTCGTCTTGGGACAGAAGCAACACTGGAACCTGGATCCTTTGTGAAGTCATTAAGTCACTTCTTCAACTCATCCTGGTACTGCCCTACCACCAGACTTCTTATTAAAGGAGAAAATATATTTTCCTCATTCTTTTTTCTAGCTGAGCTGGAGGTGTTTTCTTAATTGCAGGTGAAAGCACTTCACTGATAAAGTAAAACCAACACGTATCATAATAGTGGCTACCAGGTATGAAGTATATTACAAACGTTATCTTTAATTGGCAGTGATTGTTACTGTCAGTGATTCTTTTTTTCTCTTAACAATTTTGAAATTAAATCATAACTGTGTACATTAATGCATTTATAGGGTGCAATGTGCTAATTTTATATACGATTTGGAATGCTTACACCAAACTGGTTAACATAGCCTTCACCTCACTTATTGTGTTAAGACATTTATAAAGAGACTGAATATTGGAGAAGCTATGCAATTTGCCCCAAATCATGGAACTGGGATTTGAATCCGTATTTGTGCGAGTCTAAGAATCTTGTTGACTAGAGAAGTGAAGAATTGCGAAGATATTTTCTATGAAGAGGAAGTAGGCAGCTTCCCTGGCTCCTGCCTCTTGCCTAGATGTGCATGTGTGGGGCTTACTGTTTTATAAAACTGTTTTGCATCTACCAACTTATTCTATCTGCCCACATTTACCCTGTGGAAGAGGAGACAGGTCTAAAGTTTAAGTCCTCTGTCCAAAAGCACAAAACTAGCTGGCATCAGAGGCTGAACTGGAATCCAAGTTCCCTAACAAGTGGCCCAGAACCTCCGCCTTCCCCCCCACCCCAAATCCCCCTGCCCCAGTACCAAGGGAGAACCTAGGAAGCCCACTGCTGGAGGAGCTGGCTCAGGGAGAGAACCCCTTCCCTTCCTGGTTTTCTCTTTAGTCCTCACCATTCAGTATTCTTATTTTTTCAAGCACAGCATCTATCCTGTGGTGCTGTTAACAAATATAATATATCAGAGACAGAATTACAAATATTTATGGCTGTAATAACTTCCCACCCCCAAAAGGGGCATGGATCAGATCATTAGAGAAAATCTACCCAGCATGAGGTATGCTTTTTATTTCTCCCTTAGATTTTAATTCAGATAATGTACATGATTTTCTGAGGGTGAGAAACTTCTGCCTAGGGAAGCTGGATTTTGCATAGCAGGGATGCTAGTTTGCAGACAGGGGATTTATTTTTTGATTCACTGATTCCATCAGAACTTTGTAACCCAGAAATCTCTCAGAGGCTTTACCACCAGGACTCAGAGATTCCAGGAGTGATAGTGTGTTCTGGTGGATGTGAAAGGCAAACATACCAGCGCCTTCTCTTCTACATACTCTCATTTAAACCTGCATTCGGGAAACCTTTTCATATATGCATTCAAGTTTCAACAAGAAATAATGAAGGGCTTATTATAAATGATGCAGGTGGTTGCCATCTGCCCTAGGAATTCCCCTGGCCACCACTTTTCCTTCTCCTCTGTACCATAACCCCACGAGACGATTCCCACCCCATTGCTCAGCACCACATTCATCTGTCTCCTCATGCATCTCCCCCACCAGCCTCTGAGATGCTTTAAGCAGTAACTGTATCATATTTGTGTTTCTATCTCCAGTCCTCAGCATAGAGCCTGTCATGGGGACAGGTGCTCAGTAGGTACTTAGTAATATTCCTAAATGGTGTGCAGGAAAATGACTCAGAGTAAGTTCCCCTCTCAGTATTCATGCCAGGATGTTGCCACCAGGTTATCTCAGATTCTGCACCAAGCAGCCTTATGGAGAGCAACAGTGCATGACCTGGGCTGGGGAAGGCCATCTCTCCCCAGTACTGCAGTTCCGTCTTTTTCCTTCACTGACAAAGTGCTTGCTCTAAAACTTAGCTAGGACTTCTCTCCCTCTGAGAATGGCCCCTGCCCCGAGCCTTCCCCTTCTCTGGGGGTAAGGGGGAGTTACGGAGAAATGGAGCAGCAGAAAGTGACGGTGAGGATGCTGGTGTTCGTCCTGCAGATAAAAGCTAGTTGAGGCTGCTGTGCCCTAAATGCTGGTCCTATACGAGATAAGGCTGCAGCCTCAGCAGAATCCAGCCCTCCTTCCCTTGGAGCTTGGTTCTAAGGGAAGCTGAAGCAGGGATGGTACCTCGAGCACCAGGCTGTATTGGACACTGAAATAGCGGAAGTGAGGGGAAATGTATTCCCCAGAACTCTTTTCAGAGGGGACAGTCTGCTAAATTCTGGGGCTGAGGAACCAGGGATATCTCTTAACTGCCTTCTTGGGAGGGTAACTCAGGTTAGCAAAGTTAGCTAAGCTAAGCCCACGGCCCTTGGCTTCTTCCCTTCCTAACCTCATTTGCACTTCTTTTTTTTTTTTTTTTTTTGTAGAGACAGAGTCTCACTTTATGGCCCTCGGTAGAGTGCCGTGGCATCACACAGCTCACAGCAACCTCCAACTCCTGGGCTTAAGCGATTCTCTTGCCTCAGCCTCCCAAGTAGCTGGGACTACAGGCCCCCGCCACAACGCCCGGCTATTTTTTTGGTTGCAGTTTGGCCGGGGCCGGGTTTGAACCCACCACCCTCGGCATATGGGGCCGGCGCCCTACTCACTGAGCCACAGGCGCCGCCCCTCATTTGCACTTCTAAAATGTGCAGCAAAAATTGAAGAATTGTCAGCGTGAAGGGGTGCCACGTTATTAGCTTCTAGGGTCCCCATCGGTCCCCCTCCAGCCCTGCTGAGGGAGCGTGGGGCACCTGAGCATGAACCCACACCTGTGTGTGTAGGAACAGGAAAGCAGTGCTAAGATCACACAATACAGGCCACTGCTGGGAGCTTTGGGGGAGAAGGAGATGAGTCTGGGGCTGGGGGACAGGGTCACGCACAGGAGGCTGGGTGGGCAGTGTTGGGTGTTGTCAGAAAGGATAGAAGCAGGCTGAGGAGGCGTGAGTCTATGATTAGACTCACACCAGGCCTACGGATATACAGAGTCCTATTAGAATAGAGGAAGACCTATTCTAACCCTCTCATCAGGGTTCCAAGGCCTCATCTCTGGAATAAACTTTATTCTGCTCAAGGCAGATCTGTGCAGTGAAGGGAAGCCACCCTTTTCTAGAATCACTCATCATAAACACTCACAAGAAGTCAGTCACTTAGGACGCCCTTGCCCTTTACCCTTTGTAACCAAGCCTACTGATTTTAGCCCCATACCCCCCAAAGATATGGGCTCATGCTTTGATATTCCTTGTACATCCTTTGTATAGTACCATTGAGTGGAGTGTTATTCCTGACTTCACGGCCTATTTTTGTGACTCCTGCTCACCTCCCTTCAAACAAACTATAATAACAAACATAAAGCACCCAGGCTCCTCTACTACACTGGCCCCTGGGGTCTGCCTCCCCTCACCCGTCATCTGCTCCTGAATTTCTGGCACTGCTTGAGGCTGTACTTTTCCCGCTTTTAACATGGTTCCAGGCTCCAACTAATAATAACAACGGTGTTCCTAAATACTGTGTAATTCAGAAGACATCAGTCGACCTCCCCCAAATAAAAGGGAAGCGTGGACATTACTGGGCTGCAGGTGGGGCCCTCTCTGAGCCACCCGGCTCTCAGGAGCACTGCTAGCCTGAGGTTTCCACTCAGTGCCGATGGAGCAGGGTGTGCCCTGAGGCATGTGACATCCACATCTAACAGTTACAAAATCTGAAGATTAGTTTTCCTTATCCATCTTATCACATGTTCTTTTTCTCCTTCAGGTGATTGGGTTATTGCTTTGAGGAGTGGGACCCACAGCTGAGCTTCCCTTTCCTGTCTTTGTCACCAAGGTCTGCATCCCCTACCTGAAAACCACAAGTGAGGCAACCTCTGACAAGAAACCCCAATGCCCGAAGTGTACAAGGCTCTTCCGGTGGGCAGCTGTCCGCCTCCAGACAGGAATGTTCTCTGGGCTTCAGGGCCGGCTTGCATCCCTGCAGGGATCCTGATGGGAACCCGAGCACAAGACTGTCAGGGCCGCTTAGCTCTGGGAAGGTATGATGTGTGGCTGCTGATGGTCAGACCTGGACATTCTTTATGCTCCCAGATGACACGTCAGATGCGAATACATCTCACGGTGTGACACAGACATTTGTTTAGGATGCTGGAATATAGCGTTCAGACAGTACTGGGAATGCACTTGCAATAAAATGGAAAAGCCGTAAGGCAGCAGCTAAGTGTTTGCAAGGAAAGCAGCCTTTTCTCTGAAGGGAGGTGACAGAGTTGCCACTTCTCCAAAGCATCAGCAGAGTGCTTTGCCTGGGGAAATTTCAAAAGAGCAAAGTGGTTATTATTTGAAACAGAGAGAGAAGGAAATTCCTAGAAAGGTTTGCACCTCTGCTTATTATTAGAGTGATTTATAATCATGTAAAAGTACATGCTCAGAACATTCCGCATGTCGTCCCTTTATTCTACACAGTCCTCTAATCACGGCCCTTCTGGACGGTGGCATGTTGGACCCTGGCCCATCATGGTGGACTCTGTTGCTAGCTGCCTTCTCAGCATCCGTTTCCTCCCTCCCTTCCTAACAGGATCCTGATCTGTCCTGCAACCGGCCCATCCCTCACCCCACAGGGGCAGCCTGATTACTTAAGAAGTAAACCAGTGCATGGTGTCCCCCGGCCACTGTCACTAAACTGAAACAGGACTCATGACTATGGCCCAGACAGACTGAGGAGGATAAGGACATAGGCACCAAGGTTGTGGAAAACCCTCTGGCTTTTTCATGCTAGGTGAGAACAGAGAGGCACACAGATCCCAGTACCACTGGTGGCCACCTTACGATCTCAAAGAACCACCCTTAGCATGGCACCAATGCTAAGACAACAGGACAGAGGGACAGGGAGACCCAGGTTCCTGATGCCATCACTGAGCAGCTGGATCTGTTACCCCACCTCTAGATGCTGTTCCATAGTGTGAAACAAGACATTTTCTTAATTCCTAATTAACGCTTGTGCTATGTCATCATGTGGGTAGTTTTTGAGATTGGCATTACCCAGGTGATATGTGGTGCTGTGGACACAGGAAGACATGTGGTCCAGTAACTAGCCAAGGCCATGATGCTGGGAGATGGGGCCGTAATTCTAGTATTCTTACACTCAGCAAAATCCTAAATGATCTAAGACTATTATTATTTTCCTTTTACTCATAAAGAAACTGAGGCCAAAGAGACTAATTAACTTCTCCAAGGTTATGGAGTTAGTAAACGGTATAAATCCAAGGATAATTTGACTCCAAAGTCCAAATTCTTAATTGCTTTTATATACAGGTTCTTATGATAATATGCAGAAAATTTATACTTCACCTTCATAGAAAGGGAGAAAAATACATTAAATCAATTTGTCTTTCAAGAACTCAGAGCACAGATTGTTTTGCAGCACAGATTGCTTTTAAAAATTATTTTAAAGTTCAAATTTTCCACTTTACTCTTTCTTAACATTCATCACAAGCCTAGGTCAAAGAAGACACCAGATGTGCATTTATTAAATGACACTCCTAAAGCCCCCAGCAGGAAATAGGAGCTCTGATGAGGACTCCTGGGTTTCTAGACCCTTCCCTGCATCACAGTAAATTCCTCAAACTCCAGCACGTGGAGACACGTATGTCAAAGTCTGTTTGTTCAATAGTATGGGGGTGGGGGGGAATCACCTTTCAGCAGTAGCAAAATTTTCCGCATTAATCACTAATATTTGGGCCATAACTTGAAGGACTCTTGTTATTTTTCTGGGAGCAGACATCCTAGAGGGGCTCTTCACTAGCTACTCTGCTCTGCCAGGTGCTGCCTGGTAGCTTCTGCAGAAACCCAGCACCCTGACCCCATGCTTAGTCTGAAAACCCGCATTCCAGGTCCACTTGCTTTATCTTTATTGAAGCTCACTCTGCCCTCTGCTTTCCCCACAACCTTTGGAAATCCTCTCACCACTCAGCCTTCCAAGCCTTTCCCTTCATCATGTATCATGCCCCGCTCCATGCCTCACAGCCTTGGCTAGTCACTGGACCACATGTAACTGTGGGCGTCCTATGCCCACAGTACCTCAGATCGCCTGGATAACAGCAGTCTCAGAAAACTGCCCAAGTGATGACATAGCACAGTGTTAAGACCAGGGCCTTTGGAGCCAAACTTCAGCACTCCATCACTTATAATGTGAGTCACTTTGGACAGGTCTTCTACTTTCCTTATACCCTATTATCTTCATCTGTGATGGGAAGAGTAACCATTCCTTCCCCGTACAGAGGTAATATGCCACGTACCAGGGTCACAGTGTAATGAATTAGTTGCACAACTCTGGCGGGCACTATTGACACCATGCAAAGTCTGCACATCATGCAAAGTGGTCCTAACTCCAATGTGGTGAACAATTAGTGCACGATCTAGGGGGCACAGTCTCTAGAAGCCTTGATTAAGAGTTATAAAACTATGGGAGGCACAGGGAGGAATCCTAAGGAGCTAACAGCCCTGGTATTATATGTGAGGGAGAACACAGTTGCATTGAGTCAGGTAACAGCAACACACCCTTATAGTATTTGGAGAATAAATAGAGTTCCCAAAGTTTTTCACATATGCTGTCTCACCTGAGCCCCAGTAGTAAATAAAGGGAGATAGATTTTCTGTTTTGCAGGTGGAAAACACACAATCGGGAGAGGTTTGTGAGTCCTGACACAACTGGTCACTGGCGGGTCTGATCCTGGAAGTGGAGGTCTGTGGCTACAAGGCCTTTTCCAGATGGCAGACTTGTCCACATGGACTGCGCTGGATGGCTAAGGGGCTCTTCTGGGAGGAGACAGGCCTGGTTGGGAGGTTGCCAACTACCAGCAGAAGTCTCTGGCCTCCAAAGCCTCACCCCTACTTCCTCAGTCTTTGCAGGCAGCCTTCTTTCCGTGATAGTGTCAAGAAGCTGTGACTTCTAGCTGCTTGAGGCAACTTATCAGATCAGCCCTCCCAGAAGATTCCCTGAACTTTCACCACCTGTACTTTCAAAGGATAATGTAAGAAGCAACAACCCTGTTTTTAATTGAGCCATCTGGTCCACCAACACTTCCTTGGTATAATTCATGAAGACTGTTTGCTTTGTTTGGCTTTTTTTTTTTGTTTGTTTAAAGGTTCAACTTCATTATAAAGAAGTGTTCCCAGAGGACCCACCAATCCAGGAAATCACTGAAATTCTCAACTGGAAATACCTCTACTAATTTACTTTATTATAACTCTGCCTAACACCAAGAACTTATTTTCCTGATTTCCCAGAACTGTCTCTAAAATGGGATAATTTCCCCATCAGCATTCCTGACAGCATTATTTAATGGCAAGCTTTATTTGCATTCACAGTGCGTTTAAAATTTGACATAGTTAGATGAGATTAATGTGACATGTCTCTTCAAAAGTGGAGTGGTATAACAATTTAGCAATGCCTCCACTAACTATGTGAAATGAAATATTATCTTCACAAATGCAGTGACAGATTAGAATATCATTTGCCTCCAAAGCAATTTCAGCATTTGATCACACATTCCCACCACCCCTGGGAAAGGCGTGAGCCCCTGTCAATCTCCGAGCATTGGCTGTGTCCCACACTATTCTGAGAGTACAGCTGAAGAAGGGGTTCCATGGAAAAAAACATAAAAAAATTGCAAGAGTATGAGCACGGTTTAGGAAGTGCCCACTTGTGCTAGCACTGCCTTAGACACCTGACATGTGCTATTGAATTTGGACTTGGTCACAGTTCTGTGAGATCCATCCCATGCCCACCCACGTTCAAACAGCTGCCATTGTTGGTCATGGCATGACGTGGTTTGGGGTACCTCCTTCAGTGATCTCAGGCAGGGCAAGGACACACCCCTTGTGTCACCCTGTGTACAGGTTTACCTCCTTTACCCCCCTACTGACACTGAGTTGTAACACATGCTAATTTGTCTGTCCCAGACCAGCTTGTCAAGAATATGGCTGGGTTTCACTTATCACTGTAGCCCCAGAACCTAGCACAGAGCCTGACACACAGCTGCCACCAGCAAATGACAACCCACTGAACAAATAATTCTAAAGACTTCCAGTCCCTCAGAACCATAACAAGGGTAAATGTACTCTCCTCCAGAAGCCTACTTTGACTCATACTTCTTCCACCGAGCTCCCCTCCTCCCTCGCCCACTGTGGCAGTGATACAGAAATCATCTGGGAGGCAGTGGCCCAAAACTCTCCACCTTTTATCCTCTCTGCCTCCACCCCCAACCCTGTACCAGACTAAGCCACGAGCTCCAAAAACGGATTATAATTGGAGGACTTGAAATATTCACTCAGACAGAAACAGGATCAGGCCTCCTGGAAAGCTTGTGAAAAGGGGGAGCCCCCATATTCAAGAAACTGCCACTTTGCAGAGTCTCCCCAGGACCCTTGAATCTTTTAATCTTCCTTGACTCATTGAAAACAGTTTCATAACTAAAGGAACTGAACCAGGGAACAATGGAAGGACTCACACTTGCTCGACACAGAAGACAAAAAAGCCATTGATAGTGAGAGGATAATGGCGTTCACAAGAAGAAATAAACATTTTCATAATTTGCCTACTAATTAAAATAGCAAATACAATCAAATCCAATTAAAGTGAATTGGTCTGTGGGGCTTTAAATCAGAAAAGTCTGGTTGATCGCTCTGGAGTCATTAATTAGGCCTGATGTGTGGTTTCTTCTGAGCAAATCCTCTTGACCTCTGTCTTTCTTGATTATGAGATTCACGATTGGCTGGCACATCATAGGCTTGTGCATAACTGGATTTGTGGAATTATTTTGTCAAAAAGCTCCCTGTTCTAGGGCGGTGCCTGTGGCTCAAGGAGTAGGGTGCTGGTCCCATATGCCGGAGGCGGCGGGTTCTAAACCCAGCCCCAACCAAAAATCACAAAAAAAAAAAAAAAAAAGGTCCCTGTTCTTTTAACACGTTTTTTACTTAGTTTAAGGGTGGCTTCTCCAGCTTCTGAATCTGGTCCGTGCCTGCGGAGGCTCTGGGCTCTGAGGCAGGATTTGGGGATGTGGGTGACAGCCACCCTCCTGACGTGCAGCTCTTTCCTCAATAGGCCCTGGCATGTGGCCCCCAGCCAGCAAGCAGCCACAACTTTTGGGCCACTCTAATCATTTCCTTGGCATAGACTGCAAAGCGATCTAACTCTAATCTAACCAAGATCACAGAAGTTTTGTTCAACTGTGGGTTCTCTCAAGTCTGCTCATGAGTGAGAGCAGGGACCCTGACCTGAGAGGCAGAGGTTTCTTTCTTTATGGAGACAGCATTTACACGGTTACTCCAATGTCCCTGGGGCCAGGCAACGCGCACGAACAGTGGTGGGCCTGGCATGAGGAAACTAGGGAGTGCGGGAACTGTGGTGAGAGCACAAGCTCCATCTTTAGGGTTAGACTCAAAAGGATGGCTGTGCCTTTCTTCCTAGCTATTCTAGGGTTCCTTAAAGATTAGATATCCAAATCCTTATGCAAAATCCTGTTTTTTTTTTTTTTTGTAGAGACAGAGTCTCACTTTATGGCCCTCGGTAGAGTGCCATGGCCTCACACAGCTCATAGCAACCTCCAACTCCTGGGCTTAAGCGATTCTCTTGCCTCAGCCCCCCGAGTAGCTGGGACTACAGGCGCCCGCCACAATGCCCGACTATTTTTTGGTTGCAGTTTGGCCGGGGCCGGGTTTGAACCTGCCACCCTTGGTATATGGGGCTGGCGCCTTACCGACTGAGCCACAGGCGCCGCCCAATCCTCTGTTTTCTTATTTGTTTGTTTTGTGTTTTAAAATTTACTTATTTTGGTAAAAACAGAGTGGATAACACTGGAGAGTATCATGGAGACAGAAAAGGCATCCAGCTCCGTTGCTTGGGTTAGTCGTGTGAGGCCTCCAGGGGAGGTGGCACATGGGGAGGGTCTTCCCCAGAGTAATGAGGGTGGGGCAGGGGGGAGGAGGGAGAAGCAACAGATGCCAGGTCGTGGACTAACAGGGCTGCCATGAAGTCTTCCCCATCCCAGGGTCTTGGTGTTTAAATCATGATCACAGGTGCAACATCAGGGCGGCAAGTATAAGGAAAGCTTCGTGTCAAGAAGCCCACGTGAAACGGTGCTTGGCTTAGAATTAACCTCGTGATATTGCATCTTTACCCAATTTTTTCCTAGGAGTTTGGTTTTGAGGACAGTTATTTAATCTGAAATGGAAATGGAGATAAGAAAAAACACCTCATGAGTTGTTGTGCTGATTCCATGAGACGGGGAATTGTCCCGGGCCTGTCATCTGCTGATGTTTGCCTTACAAATAGCAGAGTTTATTGCTGCCAAAAATCCCAGTGGCTCAAAGCACACCCTTTCCTTAAGCCACTCTGAACTACCCACTCTGGCCTCTTGGCCCTGTGGCCACTTCAAATCTAGGAGTGGGGTAGGTAAAAGGCACAGGGAGCAACCCCAGAAAATGGGGCCCTTTCCTGTTCTTCCCACTTTGTCCTGCTCTCTGTATTCCCAGACTGGTAGGTATCACCTTCCCAAAGGCCTGTGGACCAACGGCAGGGAAATTTTCCTGTGCATTTGCTGGAGATTACTTGAAGATTGGTAGACCGTGCTCTGTGTCACAAAGCCATTATAATGTCTAGACATTTTGCCCATGACACACTTCACTTTGTGAGTATAGAAATCGCCTCTGAGTAGCGGGTACAGATGTGCTGGAAAGCTATAAAAGCATCACTGTCAATCTCTGAGTCGTTTCACTCCTGGAATCATTATGCCCCTTTGCTACAACTTTATAACCCATCTGTGCTTCTTCTGAAGTGCTGACCACAAGTGCCACCTCCTCCAGGCACTCTCAACCCTTCCCTACTCTCGGCCTCTCTCAGCAGTAATTTGTCAAGTAATTCAAAATGACACAGCACTCCACTGAACTGCCATCTCTCCTGTGAAGTCTTTGGTGGGGTCCCTTCCCTTAGGGGGGCAGGGAATATGTGGGCATGGAAGGAGCAGTGAGGGGTTTGGAGTTAGAAAGCCTTCCATCCAGCTCTGCCCTGCTATGGGGCCTGGCCTGCCTCTGAGCCTCAGTTTCCTTACCTGTGAAAGGAACAAATAGCCCCGAATTTGTGGGTTTATTATGAAGACTAAGCAAGGTCAAATGTATGACATCTGACATGTGGAAGGGTTCCACGGAGAGCTGTAAAACCAATCATTGCACTTTTTCTTCTCGCTCTTCTGCTAGAGCAGGAGTCTCTGGATGGTGGGGGCAGTGCCTGATCCATCCTTCTTTAACCCCCCCAGCACTAAGCACCATAAATGGCGCATTATCGGACTTACTGAATGTCATTGCCCAAACCTCCCCCTACCCCAGAATCCTTGCATTACATCTCTAAACGGTCTATGTTCAAAAAGAAATTAACAAATATACCAATAACACAAAACAGAAATCGTTCCGGATTAGGGTGAAGGCCTTTGAAGACAAGCTAACAAATAATCCAATTGCTGAAAATGTCAACCCTTAAAAGGTTTTGCTCTCAATTTTCAAAACAAATGCAAATTTCCGTCTGTTTCTCTCACGTAACCATTGTCAAACTCCAAAACCAAAGCAAACCAAACTGTGTTTCTTTGAAAACCCCCCATTTTCCCCTTGATCTCAATTAATTACAATTTCATTGTGGTTTCACAGAGTTCACTCGACTGCTGATTGCTGCCCAGGCTTATCCTGGCTCCTGACAAGGTTAACGACAAGACAGAATGAGAGCTCTAGAGGTGTCCAGTTTCCATATTTCTCATTATTTTAAAAAATGGGTTAGAATTTTCTTGCACACCCCTAGTGCACAGCAATCACTTCAAACAACCTGACTGCTCACATTCTATAGAAAGAGTTGTACACGGAAGGCGATAACTATGGCTGTCAAAATTGTTTGCTTATTTCCTTGGGGGAAAAGTACTTGAAAGAAAAATAAAGAGGAAGGGAAAAAAGACTCCTCACATGTGATAATGATAAAAGAGGCCAAGGCCCCAGTGCTGACACGTGCATCGCCATGAGGCCACTCTTCAAACCAGCCATCTCCGAGGAAGGCCACACTGCCCATGGCCAGGGAGGAAGTCGCTTATTTCTGTGTGACCAGAATCCCGATTTATAAAGGCAAGTCTACCTAGAGGTCTCAAACCAATTATTTGTTAGAAAACCTAGCACAGAGCAAACAGCTACCGAGAGAAGATCTTAGATTCACGTTTCGGCTCTCTCGTTAAAAATAAACGTCTGCATTGCTTCCCAGGATCTGGGGAAGGCATCCCCTGCCTGTGAGTCCAGCAGAACCGCAGAAGGCAGACTCAGGCTTAATTAGATTACCTCTAATTAGGTGACTCTAACGAGAATTAAAGACACTGATGGCATACATGGCGAGCAGCAACAGGAACAATCTTCCTCGCTGGAGACTCAGCGGAAGATAAGGCTCCTCATTCCCTGGTGCTTCGTTAGCAAAAGTTTGTCCCTCTTTCCACCCGTCCACCGGGGCTGGGGAGCCTGGCCACACTCGAATGCTGTGTGACCGGGGCAGGCCGTTCAGCCCTCAGGGTGGCATTTCCTCCTCAGCAGGATAAAGGTGATTAAAATAACACTCAAACTACTGAGTTGTCACGAGGATTATGTGAGCTATCACAGAGCAAGTCCTTACACTTGGCCTTGAACACAGTGAGTATTCATGAATCTTAGCTGCTATTATTATTAACTTGCAAGCCTCTCCATCATTTATTTATTCGAAGAGCATTTATTAAGTTTTTCGATGTTCCTGATTCTGGGTTAGGCGAAGCTGGTGATACCGACCTGGACTCAATGGCCTCCTCCTACCTTTGAAAGCAAGGCTCCATTGATTCCAGGCCCTGTGTGCTCACCTGTTTCCACTTCTCCCTCCTCTCCTGGCTTTGCCAGCACTGGCTTCCTCCAGCCTCTCAGACCAGCCATGCTGTGTCCATGCCTCGCAGGACCTTTGCACAGGGCGTCCCCTCAGCCCAGGGTGCTCCAGGAGGGCAGAGCCAATATATGTTTCTATTTGTTCTTGAACTAACAGCACCTAACACTGGGGCCAGTTTGTACTAGGTGCACAACTAATATTCGTTGAGTAATTAATAAATGAATTAAAGGTTAAAAATAATGTATCTAAGACAGTGGATAATAGTAGCCAATAGTTATTTAGTGTTTGCTCTGTGCCAGAAACTGTTCTGAGCACTTTTCATATATTATCTCAAAATAATTCCATCTTGGATGAAATGAAATAGAACAGCCTAGTATGGAGTGGAGGTTAGGATAGTGGCATGAATTGGAATAGAATAAAACAGAATAAGAACAGGATTTAAATTACCTATTCTGCATGGACTTCAGGCCAGTCCAGTTAGGAAATGACTCTTCATGGAAAACTTGCCCCTGGGTACTGATCAGCTGCCACTGGAGCAGAGCAGGGTGGGGGAGGGTGGGACGGGATGACAGCACGTCAATGAATGTCAGTTTTCTGTGAATACTGACTTAGCATAAAACTGGAGTGAAGACTGTGCTTCTGAAATGTTAAACATTGTTTAATAAGTTGGCACTGTGCGATGAGAGGCTTTTGTCAACAGCGAGGATGCAGCACTCCAGCTGGCTAAGAAATGAGCAGGGGTGGTTTCGAAAAATTCACCAGTTCTCTTGGGGAAGGCCAACTAATCTGATTTTAATACTTCACACAATGCTTTGGAATTGCGGCTCATTCACTTTGAAATGTGCTTATGTAAATTCACTAGGTAGACTCTCCCAAAGGAGACACAGCCTCCTCCAGAAATACCACACGCTTATTTATCAGAATATAGAGTGCCTTCCAGGAGGGACTGCAAAGGATTGATAACAATCAGAATCATTTGAGGGGGGCAATCCCACTACGAGCTGGCGTGAGCAGGACCTTACCCACGGTGCCTTCCTCAGTGTGAAACGTGCCTTCTGAACTGGTGGTGCTCACGCTGCCCTGGGTTGGAGGGCTGTGCCTGGACACCAACATCCAGCACGCAGCAGGGCTAGCCGGTGGCCCTCTGGCCAGGGAGCCTATGCCCATTCTCCAGTTCTATTTTGCCTGGCTCCTAAGTTGATGCCGGTACTGTCAGTGTTCCAGAATAAAGGGGTCTGTAGCCTCCCATAGATGCCCAGAGCCAATTCCAAGGTGACTATTACCTGGAGGGCCCTTTCCCCAAAGGCCAAAGATGGAGTTGACAGGCTCAGAGTTCAGAAAACTGAGGGGGTTTTCTGTCTTAGGGGTGGGGTAGAGAAATTTCATTTCCTCCTTCACATTCAACAAAAGCTTCATGTGCTCTGTCTGTAAAGGTCATATGTGCAGGGTCCCCAGGAAGCCTTCCCTGTACTGCCGCAACTGTTAAATGTAAACATTTCCATGCACCCCAGTACTGTTAATTGGTCTGGCATTGTTTTACTTTTTATCATACAAGAAACCTTACGAAGTAGAAATGGCTCATACTTCCCAGCTCATGTGAATGGTAGAAGCAAGCAGAAAATTTACAAACTCGGGTCTGGCCATTTTAGCAAAGTGATTTGAACAAGATAGAGGGAGTACTGACACAGGATAAGAGGAAGAAATAATGACTCAACTAAAAAATTCAGTCAGCAAACATTTAATGGGTGCCCACTATGTGCCATGTCCTGAATAAGGCACAGGTTCACAAGTGTGACTGAGCCTGGCCTCCAAAGTCTTTAAGATGTTTGACGTGTTTAACATTTACTGTATTTGTTATGTCAAATCCCAGGGGGAATAGTTAGAGATTACCAGACCACCCTCTTTTCGTTTGTGCAGAGTGGGGAAGCAAGACATGGATGTGAAAACTACCAGCAGCATCGTTTCTGCCCCTGCCAAAGGGGTCAGGGACACCCAGGGACAGGGGTCCCCAGGAGGAAGAGTGAGGATGGGAGGGGGAGCCAGCAGCAGCCCCGCAGGAGACACATTAGTAAGCTGGTTACGGAGGATCGGGGAGATGTCCCACGGGATAAAGGGTTCTGAGCTAAGGGTTGTTCATATGAAAACAACAGCAATGAGAAAAATAAAGAATAAAAACTAAAAACAAAAATAGATCCCAGAACACCAGAACCCTGATGGGGATGAAACCAACAGACTTGAGTAAGTAGAAAATCACTTCAGTGACTGAGACTTAAATTTCCCGGAAAAGCCCATTCCATGGGGGCTGGGACCCGAGACTCACCATTCTCATCGAATTCTGTGTCTGAAACAACACAGGGTGAACCAGGTAAAACAAGCTCTTCACGTACGTCAAGAGTAGGGCAAAGGGAAAGGCTGGGACAAACATTTGTGAAGCAGCTCCTTGGTGGCAAACCGTGTTCTTACCACACTCTTTTTCTCTGAAACTCAAGTCTTACAAATCAGGTTCTGCATGTGACTCCCACTTTACAGAGGCAGGACCTGGAACTCAGCATTTCCATAACTTCACAGATTCACAAAGTGATAGAGCAAGGATCCATGGCCTTAACACCTGAGTTTTTCCTAAACATGCTTCTGTCCACTAGAATTATGATGGTGTGAAGAAGTCTTACAAGCTCTGAAGAGAGAGATAAAGGTGAGAGATGAAGAGGGTCTTCACGGCATGGGACTCACCGACTGAAAGCCTGTTGATGAGTGCCTTCAGCACAGAGCCCTCAGCCCCTCTGTGTTCAGCATTAACCCCCTGGAAGCCTTGTGGGAATAAAGCTGTGCACAGAATGTGTGCCGGGGGTATACTTGGCAAGGACAATCTGTAGGACACTGGGCCTTGAAGGCTGCATAGGGGCTGGATATGTGTCGAAAGGAAGAGGGCTGTCTATGGGGGGGTGGGGCGGGCGGGGAGGCCGAGCGTGAGCACCCGATGGGGGTGGGATGACTGCAGTATGTATGACTCAAGAGTAAAGACACAGACATTCCAAAATACCGCTTTCTTCCTGATTATAGAAGTAACATATGTTCACTGCAGAAGTCCTTGGAAAGACAGATAAGAATATCAAAAAACTGAAGTTATCAATTTTTGTGTCTATCCTATCAGGTTTTGTTCTGTGAGCATTGAAAGCACACACACCCCACACATTTATGGTCAGATTCTATAACCAATCCCATGTCCTGCTTTGGGCCTATGAACCTGTCTATCAGGAAGATAAGAACTGTGGCTGTCCAGGATGGAGAGGTGAGTCCACCAAGGCTTCCTTGGGTTCCTCTTGGTACCCACGGGCCCTGGTAACCTTCTTATTTCTGCCTGAAAATTTTTCCTTTCCACGATGTATCTGCCCTTGCTAGGTGTGATGTAAAGGGAACAAAAGGAAGCGTCTACTTTCCTTTTGGTATAAGGGACCTGAAATGCCTGCACCCCCACCATGTTATAAACACAGCAACTAAAGGATTTTAGAAGGCATTATCTAGAGGTAATAGAGTTTAAGGGACCCTGTGTCAGGTTTCTGAAAGTATTAAGAGATGTGATTTCTAATTCAGCTCCTTGTTGGAAATAAGCATGATCAGGCTATTAATATACAAATGGAGCCCTTTCTGACCCTGTCTGGTGTGGTGACAGCTTGAATTTATTTACAGGATCCTCAGCACGGAGTGGAGGCTTCCCGGTGATTAGCACTCAAGATGGGAGAGAGAGGGAACTTCACCACCGTGGGTGGCAGTGTGTGTGTGTCTTGACAGCTAGCTCCGTTTTACCCTCCAGGGAGAAGCAAACTATCAAGCAGAGCTCACTTCTCGTATGACGTGCAGGGCATGGAACAATTTCTATGGGGTATTTTTACTTTACATTTACAATAACAGGTAAGTAAAGAATACTTGTCAGCTTTTTCTACCTAAAGAGACAGAGAGGTAGAACATTTTGCCCGAGATGATACAGCTAAGTAAATGGTGGGGTGGGGTGGGGTTGGGACTCAGATCAGATTGGATCTAAAGCCAATTTTCTTTTCACTACACACCTCTACCCACCCCCACCCTCCACTCCTGCACTGATTCAATTAGAAAAGGTGCCTCCTCCCTGTCTCATCCCACCATAGCCCTGGAGAGTCATCAGCCATGTTCACAATTTAAACAAAGTGTAATGGAATAAATGTTTGTGTAACCCCTAAATTTATATATTGAAGTCCTAGCCCCCCAGTATAATGGTATTTGAAAGTGGGGTTTTGGGGAGGTGATTTTATTCAGATGTGATTATGAAGGTGGGGCCCTATGATGGGATCAGTGTCCATGTGAGAAGAGGAAGACAGACGAGAGCGCCCCCTCTCTACCACATGAGCACACAACGTGCAGACAGCCGTCTGCAAGCCAAGAAGCCCAGGCCAGGAGCTGAAGCAACTGGCACCTTGCGGTTGGACTTTGCAGCCTCTAGAACCATGAGAAGCCGCTCAGGCTATTGTATTTTATTATGGCTGCCTAAACTGTCCAAGACGCAGGGATTCAGAGCCCCACCATCATCAAAGTATTCCATTTGAAACTGAATCCAGCATTTTTGATTATCGGTGATGAGGACAGAAACACGAAGGGCTTTTATGTTAGCTACAGTTATCAGAAAATTCACAGAAATGATGTTTCATGTAGTTACAGCCAGGAGCGGTTTCATCTTCCCACTGTGAATTTCTGAGATAGCGGCCTAGTTCACACAAACCCTTTTCTGAGGATATACTGTCTCATTTAATCCATACAACCACCCTAATGAGTGTGTTTTTTGGTTGCCATTTCAAAGACAAAGGAAAGGAGACACAAAGGAAAAAGTAGCTTGCTTAAATTCAGAGAAAAAGTGGCACTGCTATGGACTTCGTTTCCCCAAGATTCCGGATTTTTTAAGTGCCAAAGCTGCAGGCCCTTCCATATGAATGGTGGAGGGAAGGTATCCTCATGTCTGGCCAACAGGTTGATATCTCCTGAGACACAAAGGCTGTGCCTACCTCTTCCAGGGCCTCTGAGTTACTGGGCCCAGTAATGACCACCCAGGGCCAAGCTGGGACAACACTGAATGGTCCCTTCAGGCTCCAATTTGTTCTAATATGTTGTATAGACATCTTCAGAAGCCACTATCACTTCCTTGGGACCAAGCGACCTTCAGCTAGATACATTTGGAAAAAAAAAGTATTTTGTAAACTATAGAGACCTCTGTATTTGGAGAATATTATTGTAATTATACTCGGAAAAACCCTGAAAGGATTATAGATCATTCCTCTTTTTTAAGTGAAAAATGTCCAAGAAGGTTAATGACCTGTCGAAGATGACAAGGCTGGGTAGTGACAGAGCTAGTCTAGGAAGCGTTAATTGAGCACCAACTGTGCACTCCCACATCTTGTTAGGCACACAGGACAAGATACAAGTCCCTGAATGGGACAGACCACATCCTAGCCTTCTCTGGTTTCCTAAACCTCGTGGTATGCTTGACACAAAATAAGCACTTAAGAAATATTTACTGAATGAATCTAATGGCTGAACCCATAGATGTTCATGCTCTTGTTGTTTCTTGTGAATAGTTGGAACCTAAACTGCCTACCTGAAATCTGAATTCACCCAAGAGGGCCTTGTTCTCCTGTTATCATTGACCTTATACTGGTGGGTTCCAGAAAGTCTATACACATTTTAAGAGATGTTATCTGTGCGTTACTTTTCGAAGTTGAATTGAATCATGGTATCAATGTGTACTATGATGTTCACTCAAAAGATGGTGTTAACCAAATGAATGCTGGCATCACATGCGACCAGCTGGACAGTCAGAGAAAATGGCAGAAGCACAGTTGTCATTCAAGACCATTTTGGAGTGGTATTTGAAATTGGAGAAGGTTGTGGAAGTACGACAAGGAAGGTGTGATATGCAACAAAATATCAACACGCCTAACAACTGCACACGTCTATGGTAAATTTGAGACAGGTGGTGCTGTGTGTGGTGTTCACAAGGGAAGATGCGAGAAGCCTTGTACAGCAACAAGTCCTGCTTTTTCTGTTTTGGTGCTGGAACAGTTTACTCGCTTATCACAGAAGTCTACCAAACAGTGTGCAGGGGAGAGAGGACTTAGTAGAACGAGCATGCAGCATATTCTTAAAGCAGCAAATGGCAAGTTTTCCTCCCAAGATTGTGAAATGTACCAAGAAGTGAGAGCTTATGTTCATGAGAATTTGCCAGGACAACGGATAGAATGAAAGGTGCAGCTGAGTTTCCCCACGTTCTCCTGACTTAACACCCCTGGACTTCTATGGATGAGGGACCTTAGAGGCTGTGGTATAGTAGAAAACTGGCTATCCTGGCGGTACTTTGGGAAGAAAGTGAAACAGCATGTGCACCAAGACAAGTGGACACTCTGGTCAGCATTGCTCAAGCTTGAGTTCACTGTAATCAGGAGTGTCAGGACACTGATGATAACCACTTTGATGAGCACCTCTCATAATTACAGAAGTCAAGTGTGACTTATAGTCACCTTTTTTATTGGTGTATATTGAACATTACAATCGTAACACTGTTTTTTCCTTTCTTGAAATGTGTATATATTTTGGGGCAGCCTCTGTATTTACACACATCCCCAATAATATTATATACTTTGCAAAGACAGAGACCTTGACCCTTCTCTTGCCTACCATGCTGTTTGCAGAACAGAATCTGAGAACTCAGAAATGGCTGGGGACCACAGTCCTGCACCGTATCTCCGGGGCTAACACACCTTCGGCTCGTGCCTGAATGCTATCCTTATTTGGAAACCTGAGCCTACTAGATCCACACTGGGCCCCCATCGTGCCTAGCTGCGAGCTACCTTTCCCAGTCCCCACTCCTACTGCCTGGTCTACCCATGTGGAATCTCTGCCACCTGCTCTGCACACCCGCCTCTCTCCCCTCCCTGGACAATAGGCCACGGTGGGGCTGAGGACATGTTTTCCATGCCTCCAACCACTCCAACCCTAGATCCAGGTTTCACACAGGGCAGGTATCCAATAAAATTGTGTTAAACACAGAAAACATTTTAGCTGCACATGTTTGGCTTGTTGTCAGCCAAGGTTTACTGGCCTTTGAGAGTAAATGCTTTGAAGACCATATTTTTCAAAGAGCTCCTCCACAAACCCAGAATTAATAAGCATCTAAATTACAAATTTCACCATGTAGAACAAATTGGATTTCTTTTCATTAATAGCAAGGAAGCAGAAAACAAGCCCAATCCCAAGGGAGCCAAATGAACACAGTTATTCACCATTTTCTCTCTCAATTCTTTTTTCCCAACCATAAACCCATCTTTATTCAATTATGGTGCTCATAGATATGGCCCCTGTATGTCAGCACAGTTAACAAGTGATCTCCAGTGTCACAGCCCTTTTGACAGCTCGCCTAGCCTTGCAATAATAGAGTCACAGTTCTAGTTCTGAAATTATTCTTTTTTTCCTTTTTAAGGAAAATAAAAAAACAATAACAAAAACTAGCAAAACCCAGCCAAGCCTCAAATGATCACCCTGCTCCGCTGATGTGGGACTAGTGGCTTTTTAATTAAATAAATGTTAGCGTTGTTCAACGCTAGAAGCATAGAAGCCATGTAAAGTCCAATTCATGCAGACACTAATTATATATTTACCTCCTTAAAAATGCATTTGCTATAAATGGGAGCCTGAAGTTTTTGTACCAGTCTGTGTACCCTAAGACTCTTCTCTAAAAAGACAGAATACTGTAAGGGTCTGAGGAAACTCCACCTCTGTCCTGAGGCTGCTGACAGGTATCTGGGTAGGGAGTGAAGAGCTGTGGTTACACAGACTCACAGCCTCTAGCAAGAGCACCTGGCCTCCCTCCCTGCACAGCTGGACCCCTAAACCTGGTGAGTTACCCCGAAAGTCCTTGAGCTTCTTTTCTCTAAAACAGAAATGTTCAAAGTGCAGTCCAAGGACTCCTGCAAGTTCCTTGTGACCCCCCAGGGGGGAAAGATCCAAGAAGTCAAAATTATTTTCATAATTACATGAAGATATTTGTGGTTTTCACTCTTATTGTCTCACAAATGTGGAGTGAAGTTTTACTAAAGGAGCTGGGGTTATAATATTACAACACGGCAAATGGAAGAGCAGAAACAAGAATCCTGTTTGAAGCTTCACAGGAAAGATATTTTCAATAATGAAAAGCAGTGTCGCTCTTGTCACTTGATACACTGTTTCAGAAAAGACAGTTGTTTTTCACAAAAGATGTTACTTTCGTGAACACACAATGGGCTTGTTATGATTACTTTTTAAAATGAATTAAATATTTTTTTAAATACCAGGTTTAATTTCTAACAAGATTAAGTATTAATAGACATAACACTATGATGGTTAAGTTTATATGTCAGCTTGGTCGGGCCACAAGGTATCCAGGGTAAGCATTATTTCTGGGTGTGTTGGTGAGGTGTTGTGAAAGAGATGAGCATCTGGGTCAGGGAGCACAGAACGCAGGCAGACCACCCTCCCCAGCACAGGTGGGCATCGCCCCTTCTGGGGAGAGCCTCAAGAGAAAAGAGAAGGCTGAAGAAGTAGGAATCCCCCCGTGCTTCCTGCTCGCCTGCTTAAGCTGGGACACCAGTCCCCTCCTGCCCTTGGACTGAGATTTATACCATCGGCCCCTCTAGGTCTCAAGTCTTTGGACTTGGACTGAAATCATGCGACCAGGGTTTCTGGATCTCCGGGTCACAGATGTGGGGACTTCTCCATCTCTGTCATCATGTGAGGCAATTCCTCGCAATAAACCTTTTCATTTATCTATTTATGTAATATAAATATATGTACACATATAAATGTATCATAAAATACGCATATATAGCATATTTAATAAAGAGCTATTATATGGAAGTATTTGTATATTTACATATTTCCATCTCCAAGACATCTTCTCTGGGGAACTACCTCAGAACCCCTGACCCCAAGCAAATCCTGTATAACAGCACTGTATACAAATCCTGTAGAACTGGCCTCTAGAACAGCACTGACTACCTCGGACTCTATTCAGAGACCTCCGGGCCTGTATTTCCCAATGCCAACTCTGTGAGGCGAGGACAAGTGGTTTTCATTCCTGCATTCTCCAGGCTGAAGAGAGGGGTAGGCCCCCAGAGTGAATTTAGTAAAAGCTGATGGAAGGAAGAAGGGCAAGAAGGAAGTGAGGCCGGCAGGAGAACAGTCTTGCAGGAATTTTGGTTGAAGGGTCCATAAAACTCACAATTACAGTTATTCACTGAGGCCCTAGTTTCTGCCCAGCCCGGAGTCAAGGTCTTGATTCTTATCCATTATTATGCATAAAGATCTCTTATTTTTTTTTTTTATTTATTGTTGGGGATTCATTGAGGGTACAATAAGCCAGGTTACCCTGATTGCAATTGTTAGGTAAAGTCCCTCTTGCAATCATGTTCTTAAGTTAATTTTTAAAGTGAAGATTTGGGGACCCTCTCCTCAGAGATAACTAAACAGCAAATCTTGTTCCTGTGGGGTGTGGGGGAACGACTGAACTCTGGGAAATGACTCCCCTGAGGAAGACGAGAGCTGTAGTTTTCTGACCAACCAGAGAAAACATTTTCAGATTGTTCACGATTTGGAAGTGGTTGTTTTCCATCAAAAAGCAAGGCTGTACACCTGTGGATTCCCCCTAACCATTTGAAGAAAACATTAGTATTCTAGGAGGGGAAAAAAGAAAACCTTCGCTGTGAGTTCCAGCATGCGAGTTTGTGTAATTCACTCCAAATTCTAGAATTGCACGTGTCCATGCAACCCAAATCAAGGGCAAACTCACCAGCACGACAGAATGCACCCAACAAAGAAATGACAGTTAGCCTGAACTTCAGGCAATGGTTGGCAGCGATTGAGAGCTTTGTGAGTCCTTTTCCAGCCTACAGAAGAGCAGGCTTGGTGATGCAGAGTAAAGTGGGTGGAGATGAACATGAGGAATAGACAAAAATGAGGGTCTGACACAGAGACACAGAAGAAAAGACGTGAAGGGCATTAGGACAATATGGGGAACAGCACACGCACCTCTGTGCCAGGCTGAGCCCTAAGGACTCGTCAATATAGACACAACACAGTGGGATTAGATACGAACTCTCTCTGTGCATCTGCACGCAGATTCACACATACAGTATGTTCATATATGACCAAGGACAGCAGTTCAATAAATTGAGCAGAACTTACTATATAATGTAGTTTCAATTCTAAATGGAGCTTCACAACTTTTCCTGTGGTTAAGAAACTTTCATAGGTTTGGTTAAGGGCCGGGGATTAAAACCAAGGGTTCCCACATTCCCCGATTGTCACCTGGTGAGTGATGGATGGACATCCCCTTCTCAGCAAGACACAGCCTGTCCCCGTTCTGTTGGGCCATTCACTACAATTATTAAACACTTTCTGAATGATTCTTTTGTTTTCAATTTCATTCATTTCTGATTTAATTTTAGTTATTTCTTTTCTTCTGCTAGGTTTGGGTTTAGATTTCTCTTCCCTTTCTATTTCCTTGAGAGGATTCATTAGGTTTCAACTTTACATCTTGCCCTGTAAAGCCTAAAATATTTATTATCTGGCCCTTTACACAGAAAG
The DNA here is from genome assembly GCF_027406575.1 of Nycticebus coucang. NCBI lineage: Eukaryota > Metazoa > Chordata > Mammalia > Primates > Lorisidae > Nycticebus > Nycticebus coucang. The sequence continues at coordinate 107,312,382 of NC_069787.1, read as the reverse complement.
GTTTGCCAATCCCCGCTATATGTAGTGACTACTTCACAAGCTCACTGTGGGAATCCAGTGAACGTTATTAACAGAAACCTTCTGAAAAGGTATATGCAGCACGAAGGCTCTCACATGGGTAGCAATTAGCATTAGTTATAACTCTGATACCAGAGCTGGCCATCTTTCCCAAAGTCCTCTGCACCTGTTTCCAAGCAATGGTCATGGGATTCTACGTCCTCCAACACTCCGAGTACCTGTGGGATTTCTGTGCAAGATTAATTCTCAGAGTCAAGGCAGAGAGCAGTTCAAGGACTGAGGCTGCCTGACTAAACACCAAACTGGCTGAAAATTCCTGGCAAACAAACAAATCAAATAGAGTCCAAATGTTTCTTAATTAGTCAAAACATTAATAAGAAGTTAATTACTCTAAGTTATGCCCAGAGAGCTCCTCATAAAGGAACAGCTGGAAGGTCTGAATTTGCCCTGAAGAGAATCAGGCACACTGTAAAACCGATCCTGAAGCCCAGCGCTTCTCTGGCTGCCCAGCTGCCCGCCAGGCACAGGAAAGCAGAGGCTGCCTGTAGTGTGGGCCTGGCTGCTCCTGCTGGCTCAGCCCCAGCTAGCTCTTGTTTTCCTTCCTGAACCTCAGATTCTAAATCTGTAAATAAACTTGTTATATCTTTCCTCTCTACCTAACAGGGAAGTTGTGAGGAGCTACTGGAAAAATGGATGTGACAGTATAGCCTTTGCTATGATTAGAAATAATAAAACACAACCCTCAGGGGACAGATGGTCAGAGCCAGAAAACATAAAGAAAAATATTGGTAGTGTTGACTTCATTCATTCAACATTCAACCAATATTTAGTAAGATCCTATTAAGGGTCAGACATGACATAAAAACTAAAAGAACTTCTATAGGAAAAATAGATTTAAAAGGCAAATACACTTAAAAAAACTTACATTGTATATGACAGACAAAAGGCTGGAATTATTTATAAAAAAACTTAAAAATCAGCAAGAAATTATAAGTATCCAATTAAAGTAGGAAAGGGTGAGAATTAGGCATTTCATAAAATATATAACCAGTGAGCTATAAACATTTGAAAAGATGTTCAACTTCACTAGTAATAAAAAAAAAATGAAAATTGAAATGACAATAGAATGTCATTTTATGTTACGGCAATGTAGGTGAAGTGTGATAATGTCTGACATGGGCAGAAAAGTGAGGAAAGTTTGAGTACATAAATCAGTTCAAACTTCCCAGAGGGCAGTTTACCAGTATCTAGCAACCTTTTAAATCTGCATACCACATCTCGATTAACTTTTCAACAGGGCATTGTTTAGTGACCCGACACTGTGGTTCTAATGATCTTCAATAATAAATCTGCGAGGATATCCCAGCAACTTCAGAACAGAAGCAGCGAGGAGGTGGGTGGTGACACTTCCAGATCCTAAGACAGTTAAAGCTACAGGTTGTTAGTGGAAGAGAGGAAAGATAAACTGGTCAGGAGAACAGCACGAAGAATTCGTAAGTGAGTCCAGTGAAACCAGGCTGCTTTGTATAGAGTGGGAGAGGGTAGAAAGGACTGGTTGGTAGGTAAGAGTTGGATTACAGTAACATTTCAGTTAAAATAGTTTCAATTCTTGGATATTTTCAGTTATATCTCAAAAGGCTTTCAGCTACTTAAAAAATGGATTTTGGAATATTTAAGGCATAGAATATATGCCTTAAATGCCTCGGTTATATCTCAAATGTCTTTCAGCTACCTAAAAATGGATTTTGAAATATTTAAGGCATTACTCCATGAAGAGTAATGTAAGGAACTTATGACCCATCCACTCACTTTAAGAAATATAACATTAATAACACATGTCCCTCATTCTGATCCTGACTTCTCCCCTCCCTACTACCTCCAAAGGGAGTCACTGGGTTTTAGTTATGATTCCTGAGCATTTCTTTATAATTAGGATATATTTGTACTTATCTCTAAGTGCTATCTATATTGTTTTACATTCAGCAGAACCTCTGTAAATTGACCACCCAAGGGATTCTAAGAAACTGGTCAAAATAAGGAACTAGGCCTACTGTAATGATATGTGTATGTGATCCATGCCCAGTTCATGAAAAGTAGGTCAATTTATAGAGGTGGTCAGTGTAAGGAGGTGGTTAACTCTGGAGAGTCTATTATACTGGTATGTTTTATTAATTTTTTTTTATTAAATCATAGCTGTGTACATTAATGTGATCATGGGGCACCATACACTAGTTTCATAGACCGTTTGACACATTTTCATCACACTGGTTAACATAGCCTTCCTGGCATTTTCTTTTTTCTTTTTTTTTTTTTTTTTGTAGAGACAGAGTCTCACTGTACCGCCCTCGGGTAGAGTGCCATGGTGTCACACGGCTCACAGCAACCTCTAACTCTTGGGCTTATGCAATTCTCTTGCCTCAGCCTCCCAAGCAGCTGGGACTACAGGCACCTGCCACAATGCCTGGCTATTTTTTTGTTGCAGTTTGGCCGGGGCTGGGTTTGAACCCGCCACCCTCAGCATATGGGGCCGGCGCCCTACTCACTGAGCCACAGGCGCTGCCCCCTGGCATTTTCTTAGTTATTGTGCTAAGACATTTACATTCCACATTTACTAAGTTTCACATATACCCTTGTAAGATGCACTGCAGGTGTAATCCCACCAATCACCCTCCCTCCGCCCACCTTCCCTCTCCCCCCTCTCCTTTTCCCTCTTCCCCTATTCTTAGGTTGTAACTGGGTTATAGCTTTCATGTGAAAGCCATAAATTAGTTTCATAGTAGGGATGAGTACATTGGATACTTTTTCTTCCATTCTTGGGATACTTTACTAAGAGGAATATGCTCCAGCTCCATCCATATAAACATGAAAGAGGTAAAGTCTCCATCTTTCTTTAAGGCTGCATAATATTCCATGGTGTACATATACCACAATTTATTAATCCATTCGTGGATCAATGGGCACTTGGGCTTTTTCCATGACTTAGCGATTATGAATTGGGCTGCAATAAACATTCTGGTACAAATATCTTTGTTGTAATGTGATTTTTGGTCTTCTGGGTATATGCCTAGTAGAGGATATATTGGTATGTTTTAAATGAATGGCATTATACTATAAAAAATAGAAAGAGTTGGGATAGTTATATACTTCAGGGAAAAAATAAAGCTAAATCTTTACATCACTTATTAAATGAAAATAAATTTCAGATAGATCAAAGATTTATGTATAAATAACTCAAGTACATAAATATTGAACAAAAATGTGGGCAAATATTTTTTATAATATTCCAGTAAGAAAGGCAGAAGTCTTTCTGCAAAGGGAAAACTGATAAACAAGGCTAAAGACAAATTTTAAAACCAGGAGAAATAATTTATGTGATAGATAAAAGACTAAAATCCCCACTATACTAGCTGATTTCAAAGTCATAAAAAAAGTTCAATATGCAATATATCAACGAAGAATTGGACAAAGAAAATAAATGTATAATTTGCAGATGCAATTACAGACAATAAACATATGAAAATATATGATCATTCTTTCTTATACTATAATGATATAAAGGAAAATAAGGTATCATTTTTCTTAGAAAATTGTCAAAGAATATGTATAAAACCAGGTATTGCTAGGAAATTTGAGAGAGAGAGAGGGAAAGAAGGTATTACAAACAGAATGTTTATATCCCCCTTAAATTTATATATTGAAATCTTAACCCCTAATGTTACCCTGTTTAAGAGGTGGAACCTTCGAGAGGTTATTTCACAATGGTGGAACCTTCGTGAATGAGATTTGTGCCGTTACAGAAGAGCACCCAAATACTGACCTATTTCTGCCATGCTAAGATACAACAAGAAGTTAGCAGTCTGCAACCCAGAAAAGAGGCCTCATCACAACACAACCATGCTTAGCACTTTGACCTTGAAGACTTCCAGCCTTCGGACTGACCATAAGAAATAGATTTCTCCTGTTTATGAACCACACAGTCTATGGTGCTTTGTTATAGCAGCCTCAGCTGACCAGGACAGAAGGAAGAAGGAAAGAGAGAAAAATGGCATTTCTCTGATGATTACGGATGATAAGCACTTCTTATATGTTTGTTAACCATTTGTCTTCTTCAGAAAAGGTTCTGTTCATGTCTCTTACCCAGTGATAGTTAAGATTGTTTGCTCTTTTTATTAATTTGAGATTAATGCAAATCAGAACCACTCTGAGATATCACCTAATCCAAGTGAGACTAGCCCATATCACATAATCCCAAAGCTACAGATACTGGCATGGATGCAGACAGAAAGGAACACTTCTACACTGTTGGTGGGACCGCAAAATGATACAGCCTCTTTGGAAAGATGCGTGGAGAATACTCAAAGAACTGAAATTAGACCTTCCATTTAATATCCCAATCCCATTACTAGGCATCTACCAAGAATAAAAACAAAAAACAAAAAACAAAAAAACATTTTAGGCTGGGTGCAGTGGTTCACGCCTGTAATCCTACCACTCTGGGAGGCCAAGGCAGGTGGATTGCTTAAGCTCATGAGTTCAAGACCAGCCTGAGCAAAAGTGAGACCCCTATCTCTACTAAAAATAGAAAAACTGAGACAAGAGGATCACTTGAGCCTGTGAGCTATGACACCAAGGCATTCTACCCAGGGCGACACCTTGAGACTCCATCTAAAAGAAGGAAAGAAGGAAGGAAGGAGGGAAATCATTTCATCATAAGGACATCTGCATTAGATTGTTTATTATAGCTCAATTTACAATCTCCAATATGTGGAAACAACATAAATGCCTATCAACCGAGGAATGGATTAACAAACTGTGGTATGTGCATACCACGGAAGATTATTCAGCCATAAAAACATGGAGACTTAACTTCTTTTGTATTCACCTGGATGGAGTTGAAACACTTTCTTCTTGGTAAAGTATCACAAGAATGGAAAAGCAAGTATCCAATGTATTCAATTCTAACATGAAACCAGTAGCTGATCTAATACATACCCATACAAGAGAAAAACTCAGTTCACTGCAAGATGGGGGGAGGAGGACAAAAGGAGGGTGGACAGGAGTGGAGGGGGGGGATTGGTGTGCTTCTACTTAATGGGCACAATGTAAGGGTATTGGCATACCTTTTGGGTGCAGGACACAACTACAACAGGGACTCTACCTAACAAATACAAACACTGTAATATAATTGTACCCTCACATTAATCTGAAATTAAAAAAGAGTGAAAGAGAAATGAATGCATGTTGATGGCAGGACTTTGGCACATTCATACCTTGTGGGTGAGGATAAAAATTTGTCTCCTAGCTTCATGGAATTTCAATTTCCTTATTGGCTAGAAACAAAAGTGATTATAGCTACCCACAAGTACTCTCCTGGGGAAGAAGACAGAATAACAGTGAAAAGGCTTGGGAAACTATAATTGGAATAAGCAAGGAATTATAGTTGTTCTATTATTGAAGGCAGGGGTACAATACGAGGTTTGACAATTAAGTTCAGGAACTCATCCTAGAAAATGTGTTACATGTCTCGTTGCTGAATATCACTTTGGCCACCAGATGGCCAAGGAGAGTACTTCAAAGGGGACTATAAGTGATATTCAGCAATGAAGTATGTAGCATTTTTTCTAGGATGAGTTTGTGAACTTAACTGCCTAACCTCATACATCAGCTGTTTTTCCAACTTTCTATCACAATGCCTTTCCTTCCATTCCATGAATACATCAAGCTCATGTCAGCCTCAGCATTTTTGTATTTGCTCTTTCCTCTTCTTTCTTTGGCCAAATTTTCTATGACTGCCTCCTGCCCCCCACTCCATTTTCTGTTCTGCCCCCCACTCCATTTCTGTTCCAACATCAGTTCCTTAGAGAGGACCTTCCTGACAGTACATCTGAAATTACATCTTTCCTTCAGGAAAGACTGTTTTCTTATATTTAGCTCTGTTTTCAGTACTCTAGGGGCTGTGAGTGCCTCAAGGAGCTGCCAGGTTTTCCAAGGAGGAGACTCCCAGACACAACACATTACAGCCAGCACTCTACTGGGTACTGACAACATTCGAGATACTCTTCCAAGCCCTGTCTATAGCAATCTTGTGAGGGGTGCTATTATTTCTATATCATAAGTGAGGAAATTAAGGCAGTGAAAATCTAGTAACTTGCAGTTTGTGGCAAAGAAGGGATGAAAACCCATGGTTTCTGGAACCTGGAGTCCCACATGGCTCTTTGCCTCTGGCAAACAGGTTGGGTGAATGCTGAGCGTGACTTCTGTGCCCTGTGTTCACAGGATGTGTGCCTGCATCTTCTTATCTATTTCAGTGACAGCCACTAGAACAGCTCACAAAACATTTCTGGATCTTTTCCCCTTGGCACATGAGGCTATAGCACTTTTATGCCCCCTCTGTTAGGGGTAGCCTTGTAATGTGCCTTGCCCAATAAATTTCAAGCAAAATTGAAACGTGTCACTTCTGGGTAGAAGCCTTTAATAATTGGGAAGCAGTTTGTCACCTTTCATAGTACTGGTGGCTGGTGATGTTCTTAACGATAAAGGTGACATCAGCCTGTGGCCTTGAGTGAAAAAGACTTGGAGCTAAACCCAGTGTGGACATGTAGTTCTTTTAATCTATGGAGAAATAAACCTTTGTTTTAGTCTACTGAGATTAATAACTTAGTCCATCATGACTGTTATAATTTCTACTTAAACATCATATTACCCTATTAGGTTAGATCTTTCTCTTATTTTTCAGCCTAATATGCTGAGGCTCAGAGAGGCCAGGTAACTTCATAGTGACAACATAGTGAATGATCAAATCAAGATCTCTGATTTTATAGGCCATGTTCCATCTGCTACAAGGTGCCATAACCCATGAATCACGTCATAAAGCATCTTACAGATTCTTTAGTCCAACTGTCTCTGTGGAAGATGAATAAGTAGAGCCCCAGAGTCAGTGCTTTCCACGAGTTTCCTGACTTTTGTTCTTCCTATAGTTATGTTTTACACCTCAATGTTTGGTTAAGCCTTCATACATCTGAGGAAAGGTGTACATAAATGGGATGGAGAGAATCGATGAAGACACAGGTAGGGGAGACCCGGCTCTCAGCCAGGAAGGAGCCAGGCAGGAACTGGCTCAAGACATGAGAGGTGCACATTACAGCATGGACCCAACAGGCCCAAAATCAAGTTGGTGGAGTTCCTCTGTAGCACTCCACCCGGGGGTCCCACCAAGTAGGAAATGGCATCCATACTTTCCCCAATCCCTGGCATCTTCTCAACTCACCATTTCCTCATTTACTCCATCATCAGAGTTCTAGGAACCCTCCTGCCTAAATCTCTCTCACTCTTCCTCTTTCCAGTGCTCCCTCAGACCATCACCATCACAAAGCAGCTCAGGTCAGCTAAGCATAAGAGCCTCCTCGAAGGACTACTTAGTGTTCAGCATTTATGGTAGACATACGCCGAGGGCATGCTTCCTCACAGACTGGCTGCTCTGTGATCTGCTGTGAGGAAGGGGAAGAGCTCTCTGGCTCAGAGGCAATGCTTTCACCTGAAGAAGTGGCAGTGAACAGAGGGAGCTCAAGTCCAGCCTCCTTGCTGCCTGCTGCATGCCCTCTTTCCCTCTGCCACTCTCCCACCCTCAGTCTACACTAAGAGGTCTCCTGGTTATCAACCCAAGGACCTACCTCATGTACCTCTTCAAAACCCTCGTCCTCTGAGAAGCTGTAAGTATTTTCTCTTTCTGAAGATGGAGCTTATACACATTGATGGGGAAAGCTGCAGTTAAGGACAAGGAGGCGAGAGAAATCAAGCTTGATTCCAATTCTCTTCCTGGGCTCCTCCATCCATGTGCCAGTTTGGTTCTGTGCTCTAATAAGTTTGTCTGCTCTAAGCCCATGAGGACAGTTTTCTAACTGCCTGAGCATCCAGGGCAGAGATAACTATTGTCAATCACTAACCAGAGGCTCCCAGCCTCATTGTTTTCATAAATGACTAAAAAATCTTGCAGTCTTCCAAAGTTGAAAGCTGTGGTTTCTTCAGTCATTACCTATTGTTTGAAAGGATCTCTGTGATGTTTAAAGCACAGGCTCCCAGCAAGCCTGTGAGGGATGCATGAATATTCTCACCCTCATTTTGCAAATGATAAAATCAAGCCTGAGAGAGGTTAAGTAACTTGCTTAATGTCACTTGACTAATAAAGTTTGGAAAATGGATTTATATCCAAGGCTTTTGACCCTGCATCCTGTGTAATTCTCTTTTTTATGCAGTAGCTTTGACAGGTACTCAGAAGCGCCAAGGTAGGGGTAGGGGTATCAATTTGTTCATTCTTCAACAAAGATTTGTCAAGAAATTAGTCTATTGGCACATGAGTAATCTGGGGTGCAATGGTGTTCAAGGTTGATAATATTCCTGCACATTGGGGGACTCGATTTTAGTAGAGTTAATAGGGGGGAAAAACAATGACATAGTTATCTAGGTGGATCAGAAAAGGTATAATTGAGGAAATATTTGGACAAGATATTCTTTGCAGGAATGAAGCACCTATCAGCCATGGGAAGAACAAGGCAATCAATATCACCCAGGAGAGAAAAAGCAGCAGTGTGAGAGCCCAGCCTGCTGGAGGAACGGAGAGAGGCCAGAGCATCTGAGTGTGCTCAGCAAGAGAACAGGTGGCAAGAGGAGAGCTTAGGATGTGGTCTCAGGCAGGCCATGTTGCTGTAAGCCCTGGAGAGAGATGTTGGTTTTTACTGCAAAGACATTGAGAAGTCTTTGAATGGAATTAAACAAGTAGAAAGATGATCTAAATTTTGCTTTAAAAAGATATTCCAGCTTTGAGTCCTGGAATGTCCTGAGGAATGGCACTGTGAAGAAGGGACACCAGGTGGGAAGCTGATGAGGTCCTCCAGGTGGGAGACACCATGGCTGTGGCTATGCAGAGGATGCACTAATTTGACGTATATTTTGCAGCTGATGAGACTTGCATTGTGGTGTGGCTGGGGAGGGAGGGATCAAGGCTGATTCTGAGTTGGAGTGCTTGTTAAGTTGTCTTTTTAGACTGAGGGACAATCATTTGAGATGTAAGGAGAGGACAAAGTTCTGCTTTTGACATTGGATCCAGGAGCTCCTAAGACAGTGGAGTAGAGCTGCTAGGCAGGCTGGGAATGTTTCAGACCTGAGCTCAGGAGAGGTCTGGTCTGCAGAGGGGGTGAATTGCAGCATTTAATTGGGCCAGAGGAGAATTTAGAATGAAAGGATTAAAACAGTAAATAAAAGACTCCCTAATGCAGGAGTCCTCAAACTTTTTAAACAGGGAGCCAATTCACTGTCCTTCAGACCACTGGAGGGCTGGACTATAGTTTAAAAAAACAAAGCAAAAAAAAAAAAACAAAAAACTATGAACAAATTCCTATGCACACTGCACATATCTTATTTTGAAGTAAAAAACCCAAAACAAAACGGGAACAAATACAATCACACCGCCTCATGTGGCCCGCGGGCTGCAGTTTGAGGACCCCTGTTTGGCTGTCTGGTAGAAGAGAAGGCAGCAAAGGTGACTGAGAAGAAAGTGCCCAAGAAACAATGGAATCATAGAATCTAAGAGAGAAAAGCATTTCAAAGAGGAAAGGGCCATCAGAATTGCTGAATGACGTCAGAGGTCTAGCAGGGGGTGGGTGGGGAAGTGTTTATTTGATTTAGCATTGTATCGTTTACTGGTGACCTTGACAAAAGCATTTCAGATACACACTAGGAAGGGAGGACAGACCGGAGGGGGAGTGAGAGCAATAAAGCGAGGAGGTGGCGCTGTGAGCACAGGACCGCTAACATAATGTGAAAGCTCATCACAGGCCGGGCCCTTTCCAGGCACTTTACACAGATTCACGCATCCATGTCAGAAAGATAAGAAAACTGGAGTGTCATGAGAAGAGTGATGCTTTGCTGAGAAGGGTGGTAGAGACCTTTGGATGTAGCTGACGGTGATATGAAGAAAAGAGAGGGATTTAAATTTTTATAGGTAGTAGGTTGGAAGCTGGCCCTGTCTGTACACTGATGGAAATGAGGGTATCACTGTTGGTTCAGCCCTGGCTCTGAGAGGTTCTCGACTTTGTTTCCACAGTGGGTGGAAGGAAGGTGAGGTTGTGTCTTCTGATGGCTCTGTCTTCACATGGAAGTGCAGGCTGGGGTCATCTGAGAGAGCAGCAGAAGCTGACTGTAGTGAGGGCAGTGGAGGGAGTGTGATTTGGGACACTCATGCTTGCAGATGCCCAGGTGTCCATTTCACATCCCAAATGAAGGGTAAGTTCGGACTTGGGGATCTCAGCCTTTCCCTGCAGTCATCAGTTGGCTGCAGTGTAAGTGTATTAGTGTTTCCCTATAGACTGAGAACTTCTTAGTTCTCCCACTTCCGCCTGCTCTTTATTTACAGCAATCTCTCCTCATACCCCTCAGTCCTACCCCAGGGGCCACCCCATCCAAGAAGCCCAAATTGGTCTTCCCCAGCCCACAGCAGTGAATCCCTTCCCAACACCTGTCAGCACTTCTCAGCCTCCTCCAGCTGTATTAGGGCCCCCAGGGGCTGAGAACCCCCCACCCCAAGGGCAGGGCTCTGTCCTCTTAATCACATCTGAAGCTTCCTGTCTTACCAGTGCCCCAAGTCTCTACCACAGGGCCCAGCGCCATGCCTGACTCACAGGAGATATACCTTAAATGCCTGACTGCAGGATGAACTCAATCACATTCTAAATCAGGCTCAAATGCTTCATCAAAATGGGCGTTCAGAGACAATTCCAGAATCCATCATCTTAAACATGCAAAAAGATAATGAAGATCTTTCCTGATGCCCATTAGTGAAGTTAGAGTACTAAGGGGACTTTTGGTCCTTATTTCTCTACCTTTTACATAAAGTCTGGTTTTTAAAAACCTTAAAAATGTCTGTTCAGCATCTAGTAGGCTGGTCAAAGAGACTTCTGAGACTATTTTACATGCTACACAAGCCCTGTTTCTTAGCTGAAAACACAATTTTGCCTGACTCAATAGGAAAATTTGTCATCATTTAGTATGTAGGAGAATGCTGATAAAATCTTATGTTTTGGGTTTTAAAGCTTTGTCTGATATTCAAGAAACATCTATGAGACTATTGACAGGATTATATTTTAGTCTATGATTGAGTTGGCAGAAATGTAGTTTTAGAAAGGCAGCAATTGCTAAACTCTGTGTCTTCGTACAGATGTATTTTTTAGGGTGTGCCTGGATTCATGTCTCCCTTCATTCATTTAGCAAAATTAAAGTGGCCCCAGGATATGTCAGCCATAATGTTTTCTAAGTTTGTAAAGGATGTGAAGTCTCGTTAAAGTGCTTGGCCTCCCTCTGAAGGCGATGAGGAGCCACGGACAGTCTGGAGCTGGACAGAGACCCAGCGGGCCTTTTACCACAGAGAGGATTGTGACCTGGAAGTAGGTTGTGACTCTGCTATTTTTACTGTAGCCTGAGTTTTTGACTAGTTAAGAGAGATTAACTAAGAACCTAAAACAAAGACCCTGATTTCTAAAAATACCACTCAGTGGATATCAAAAAAATACATATGAAATCAGGCTCTGAACACCTCCACCTTCTAGCTATGTGACCTTAGACATGTAACTGAACTTCTCAGGGCCTCATCTATGTAATAGGGATAATAAGACAGCTTATTTCATTGAATTCTGAAGATTAAGAGACTGGAAACAGGTAAAGCCCTTGGAACCATGCCTGGTTCACAATAAGCAGAACATTATCTATACTGGGGCTACTTTGTGTTAGGTCCTGTGGATCCCTAGGGGAATAATGTGGTCCTGTCCGAAAGGGGCAGCCAGCGAAGATTCCAGAGGAGTTCAGCACACTGTGATCAGTACAGGCCAGGAGGGAGGAGGGGTCTGGGCAGGCTGTCCAGAAGAGGGGACTAGGAGGGGAATATGGATAACAGATAGAAAGAATCCAGCTCATTAGGGAGCTGTGGAGAACGGCACAGGCTGCTCTGAATGGGCGGGAATTTCTCCACTCATAGACTAATTCTATGCGCAAGCCTGGTTCACAATTATTTTCAGATAACTCCCTCGGAAGGTGTTACTGGGACCTTCCACAGGAGCAACACTCATGAGAGATCATTAGTCAGTGGTGTGGTGGGAAGCGGGGGAACTACTGGGGCACGGTGAGAAGAAGGAAAATCAAAACAATCGATCAGCGTTTCAAGTCAATATACAAAGCTCAGAAATTATGTCTTGGACTTGGGAGTCTGAATTCTGCTAAAAACTAGGGAAATCAAAGTGTCCCAATCAGTTGCACTTTTTTTTTTTTTCCCCTGTCATTCTTGCTGGAGACTCTAAAAGATCCAGAAAACGGTGTTGTAGTGATTGCAATAGCTGGGTGTGTGAGATGCAATCCTCACTTCCTACTGCCAGGGTTCTAGGAGGTGGTGGGCCGTGCACCCTGCCCAGCATATGCCCCAGCCTGGACACTGTTCCTGCTGTCTCTTCCTTCCTCCTTCCTCCTTCCTGCTTTTCTTCTTTCTTTCTGCTTTTCTTCCCACTCTCCTTTCCTAAATTTTTTAATTTTATTGATTATGTGCTATGTGCTAGTGATGGAATATTCAAAGGTGACAATAAGTTACATCTGGAACGTGAGTTGCCCACACTCATGTCCAAACTCATTTCCTGTTTTTCTAAAGATGCTTTTCAAACAAAGGTTATGTGTCGTCTATTAAGAAGGAAATGATTTGAGGTCAGTTGGTTGAGTTAAAAATTTTAACTCAAATTGCCCTGACAATCACATAGCAGAATCCTTCCCAACTTAGTCCTCGAGGTTTGGGAGTGCTAATTGGCTATCAGCTCATCCCTCTCTCCTCTTGAGCACGAGACAGGCTCTCAGAGAGAAAACTGAGCTTCAGAGACACAGGTAAAATAAATGGCATAATGAGTTAGGGACTGAATGGACTTGTATTAGAATTCTGGCCCTGCTCATCACTCAGAAGCTGTGTGACCTTGGGTAAGTCATTGAACATCTCTGAGCCTGAGCTAAGTTTCTAAAATGGAAATTTGCTCTCTACATCACTGGGCTGTTAGAGAGGATTATACAAACTGACTGCATAAAGTACAGGCAGCCCCATGGTTACAACCGAGATAGGTTCTACAAGTTTGGTCTTAAGTTGAATTTGTATGGAAGTTTGAACAGGTACTTTTGCCCATCACCTGTAATAGCCTCTATTCATAAGTGCAAGTTGTATATAAATTGGATGTTTGTAACTCAGGGACTGCCTGTATTCCCTTTCCTTAGGAATATAAACTATGTTTTCTTAATTTCTACCATTGTTATAGCATCCCTTAGTATTAACTAGACAACCTTTCTTTTTATTTCTATAATTTTAGTGACATATAATTGAAGTACAAAAAGTTTTCCCACATTTAAAGTGCACGTTTGTGACCAGTTCTGACAGGTATGTATGCTGTAACACCATCACCACAATCAAGATAACAAGCACCTTTCTTTCCCCCAAGTTTCCTCACATCCCTTGTCAGCCCTCCCCTCCCTGCACTCCCATCCCAGGCAACCACTCATCTGCTTTCTGTCTTCATAGGAGTTTGAATTTTCTAGAATTTCATACAGATGGAATTGTATAGGATACGCACTTTTTTTAGGGTGGGGGCTTGGTTTCCTTCCTTTAGCATAACAATTTTGAGATTCACCCATGTTGGGAGTGTGGCTAGTTTACAGCTTTGTATTGCTGAGTAACATTTCATTACCTGGAGTTTTTTTTAAGTTGTTAAGTCTTCCCTTAACAAAGCATACATCATCATCAAACATCAGGAAGCTAGAATAAGCTTACTGTTTCTAATTCTTAGAAACCGTCGTTATCATTATATATTCTCCTTTGAGGCATGATACCGATTCCTCAACTGGGCTGTTAAGGCCCTTTCCTATCTACTCCGGGGACTGGGCCACCCTCTCTCCCCTCTGCTGACCAGCCAGACTCCTCCCTGAGGCCTGTCTCCTGAACATTTTTGGATCTCTCCAGGCTGTCATACTGAGCACCCTGTCAGGCTCTGAGCTGAGCACTGGGAATAAGGAGAGAGATGAGGGACCATGATCCCTTCCTCCAGGGGCTGTATATTCCAAGGCTGGGGAGGGAGGCAGACAGGTGCACTTCATGTCTGTGGGTAGACAATGAACAGAGGAAGGAGAGTGAGCTGCATACAACTCTCTGCCAGATGGGAGTCAGATCTGGGCATTGTCAAACCCATCCTTCTCTTCAATTTGTCTCCCCAGTAAGGTTGCGCTTCTGCTGCTTGAGGGTCCCCTCCACACACTGCTCTTGGAGGAGCAGCTCATTGTAAAATATAGCACTAAGGTTTCACAGCATCACAACTCTGATTCTCATAAACTCCCTGGAGAACAGCTGGCTAAGACTAAACTTTCCATTTTGCAAAATGCACAGGCCCAGGTCACAGTCCTGGATGCCCCCAGACCTCCAGTAAACATAATCTTCTTGTCTCCATTTGTCTGGGTTGGTTCTAGTTTTGACACTAAAATTCTCATGTCCTGGGAACCCCTGCAGTCCCAGGCCAACCAGAGTGGTTCATTACCCTCCTTCCATCTCACATCTCCCTGGCCTACCTTCTATTTTAGGTCAATAATTCCAGCAGCATTGACATTAAGGGAACTTGTTAGAAATGTTCAGGTTCTACCCCAGACCCACTGAGTCAGATTACCTAGGGTTGCAATCAGCAATCTGTGCTTTAACAAGCCTTCTAGGAGACCCCGGTGCTGGTTTATGCTTGAGAGTCACTGGTCTAGCCTCTCTGTTGCTGCCAGCTCAGCACAGGAGCATCCCATCAGCACGTGCCTCAGCAGGAGCTGGAGCCAGTGGTTAAATGACGCCCTTTTCCACCATGGGGGCAGACAACTTGAAAGCCCAGTCCACACATGTGCTATCCAATGCAGTCATCAGTAGGCACATATGACAATTTAAATAATTAACATGACGTTAAAGGGCCATATTTTAAGCACCCACTAGGCACACGTGGCTAGTAAATACAGTCTGGGACAGCACAGAGAACATTCCTAGCATCACAGAAAGTTCTATTGGACAGCATGGTCCCATGTGGCTCCTCAGAAAGGCTGAGAGAAACTGCGCCCCAGTTGCTCAGAGCAGTGACCAACTTGAAAGCACACTTTTATATTGTTTTTTCCTTGTTCTCTAGTTTACTCCACCCACCGTCCCACTCTTGTCCTCCGGAAGAAACCTGCAGGCAAGCCTTTGTCTCAGGCTGGGCTTTCTCAGGGCAGAGTGAGAGGTGAGGGTGGCAGGATGGGACGCAGAGCTGCCAGGAAGGGCTGGAAGGGGACAAAGGCCTCCTGACCCAGGCCCCTGCCAGTGGTCCCAGCCCTGTCCACTAGCAGGCAGGGCACCCAGAGGCTGCTGCCAACCTTGCGAACACAGGCTGTGGACAGAGGGAGTCTTTACATTGAGAAATGGAACTTGAAGATTATGAGAGAACAAAGCATTTTGAATGAGCCATTTTGCTCGGAGGTCTGCGTTGACTTTGAGGGAGGATTTGTGCTGCTGGAGCTTTTCTTTCCACAGAAAATCGGCACCCGAGGCAGAGCACATGCTGATGAAGTGGCTCTTGAGCTGGGAAAGCTACAATGCAATGTACAGCCCTGATTCAAGGACTTGACCCTGCGGCCCCCTGCGGTTTGTGAGTAATGTGATTTTCTTAGGGAAAGAAAAAATACTCTCGCATTTTCTTTAGGACTCTATCAATATTATATATGTGGAATAGCTCTACAATCAGCTGTTTTACCTTGAAGACTGGTTAAGGGTGGTGGTGTTTTGACATCTTTTCAATTCAGCTCAATTTGACAAGTAATTATGGTGGGCCTAGCACAGTGCTTTTTACCTCAGCAGTAAATCAGAAGGCTGAGTTAGTCTTTCATTTCAAAAAGAACTAACAGCATTTACATTTTAAAATATATGTAACGCTTCATTTTGACAAAAACGTACCTGATTTTCACATGTCATTGCTTCATCTCGGGATTAAAGGCTTATTTCAACAATAAATATCTTGCTGCTTTCTCTCTCACTGAAAAAAAAAAAGCTGCTCTTTTGGATGACAATTTTATTTGATAAATAATTGCATCAATTCCTGCCAAAAGCACATACTAGCTGCCCAAGGTGAAATATACCAGCTTCCAATTTTTAATTAGCCTCTTTCTCCTTTACAGTTGGAGCTTCTAACAGAGAATGAGAGCAAAGTAACTCACTGAAGAAAGACAAGTCATGCAGAAAATGCCAATATCAATTTCCTAAACAAGTCATAACGTAAATGCCACACACCCAGTTCCCAGCCCTCAGCTTTAGGGGGAGAAGCAATGGGGGAAACGGGTTGGGCAGAGGGCATTATCAATTAATGAGAGAGGTTAAAAGGAAAAAAGTGTGCCTTAAATAAACCGGAAAAACAAATACAGCCTGGTATTTTCAGTCTGAGGAGGAAAAGCTTTCCCATTTGGGCTCATCCATCTTTGTCCATAATTTTAGCAAACTGGACTGGACCTGTGGCCCTAAGACCTGGGAAGGGGGGATATGCCTTAGAGGCACAAGCAGGATGTGCCCTGCCACCCTCCGGGGGACCTTATCCCTGTTCCCTAATCCCTCTTAAAGTCCCTGTTCTTCCTCCCTAAAATGAGGATAATGCAATCAGCCCCTCTGACAGGGAAACATTAATCACCTATTCCGTGTGCACATGTGCTGGTGGGTAAATGTGAGTGCACAGGTGTGCCGGTGTACATGTGCAGGCGTGCCCACAACCCACAGAAGTACAAAGGCTTAGGTCTTCCAGAAGATGAGTAAATACGTGGAAATTGTAAGTACCAAATTCCAGCTGGTAAATACCTCAGAAAAATTTGGTCAGTGGAGCACCCAGGGTTTCACTTGAGCTGGTGATGTTTTACTTTTTAAGCTAAGGAATGTTTGCCATGTTAGTTTCTGGAGCCTTGTCTATAATGAGCCTTGTCTATAATGTCTTTTTTTTTTTTTTTAAATAAAAGAACCAATTGGCTATACCTCCGCTTATAATAGTTAAGAGCAGCTCTGACACCATGATTTAGGGATGGTACTTCCTCCCCTGCTCCACTGAGCAGCCTCTGGTTGTCCTTGCTGGGACAAATGACAGTTTGGGTTCAGCAGAGAAAGCCATCTTAAGGAGTGATAATTACTTTCCCTCTGGAAATAGCAGCTGGGAGGCTCTTTTGTGGGGCAATGGTCCCTGGTTGAGCTTGGCCAGAATGGGTTGCAAATGGCAAAAATCCAGATGCCTTCAGTAAGTTTAAAGTAATACACATGCTGAATGACAGCACAGTTAAGAAAAACCTGAGTCACTTCTAAACACAGACCTAGTTTCAAGAGTCAGCTTCTCTAGTCACAAGCTTTGGACCTATAACAATTCACCAGGCTACTTTATAAGCTGATTTTTTCCTTGGTGTATACAGGATAATAATACCCTCCAAGAAGATGACGTATGATATGACAAGTGGGGCCAAAAGAGAGAATCCCTGGGCACCAAAAAAAAAGTCAAAGATAAGTTTCTTTTGTCTATAGATAATTAGTTGCCAATATTTTCCCCTTGGGAGATTTCATAGAAAGATCTAATTTTCAGCTTATTGAAGAATCGGAGGTTCTGCCTCCTCAGGCCTTGATCCCACAGGCAGCAGCAGGCTACAGGGACAGGCAGCTGTGGTCGATGGGCACTGCGTGTTCTCTGGTTCTCCCATCATTCCACTTGTCTGCACCTGTACACTTGGGCTAGAGCCTCTGTGTGAGGACCGAAGGGAATGTGTGCGAAGAACTTAGCTCAGCAGGTCATCCCCACAAAATTATGCCTCCCCAAGAGCTTCAGAGTGGTGCTCCAGGAAGCACCAGACCCAGGCTATTTTATAGGGTGAACCTTTCAGAGCCATCTCATGGACAGTGCAAAATCAAAACAGAGTGGTTCAAGGTGCACGTCTACCCTACACTCACACCGTTTCTGGCTGGTGTTCCCAGTGCCCCAAATAATCCCAGTATTAAATTTTATTTCTTTGGGTTTAGCATAGCCAAGGGCCTGACTCTGATAGAGAATGTAACTGTCGCCAGGCTTCAGTTCTCTTTGGACCAGTTAGCCAATCTGAGAGCAGCTACGGTTGTGCCCGAGGGTCGGTAGTGGAGAGGGGCTGACAGCACCCCGAAGGCTGAGCTTTCATTGGTTTCGTGTCTGCTCTGCACTGTCTGTGGTTTTCAGTCTCCTTTCTCACTGTCTCTGATAGTTTTACTTCTAATCTCAATCAGAGGGCTCCTTTGAGGGTCCTCCTCTTCCCATCCCCAGTCTCAAAATTTGCTGCTTCTAATCATCCGTGGGTTGAGGAACAGACAACTGAGCTTTTAAAATCAAAGATCTTATTTTCTATTGAATCTCAATGAGTGGACTATGAATGGGATCCTGAAAACAACTCTTGGAGTTAGGGAATTAGGTAACTGGAGTGGTTACTGTTTGATTGTTTTCTCCTCCTCCGTGTGTTTCTAGCTGGAGAGAAAAAGGCAAAAGAGCAGTGACAGCAGAGCTCTGAGCCCCAACAGGCGAAGCCATCTGGGTACACTATCTCAGGAACAGCTACCCCAAGGCTGGTGAGAGCAGGGTAAGCTGATGTCTGATTTGCTTTTGTTTTCATTTTTGAAGCAGCCTCAAAGTCCGTGAGCTCACTGAGGGCAAGAGCACTCTGGTTCATCTCCCAATGCACCTGTCACATATTTAGGCACTAAATAAACATTTGTTAAAATAAAAAGATTTGTTCATATTATATTGCGATGCTCATTGATATTTTAAATATTTAAAGATGTGCCATCCTGCTCCTTGGAGGCTATCTATCACACACATGGACACACAAGGTTTCATACTTAGACCTTGAGCCTTGAGAGGAACCTTGAAACTCAACCACAGACACTGTCCTCTCCATGGCGCCCAGGACAGGTATTACCAAGTATATTAATCAGACCTACTTTTCTCACAGCCTGGATCCTATCTCAAATCCTTCTCAATCCAGTACCCTAGGAAGACTCAACCAATGAATCTGGATTGGCTTTTGGATAAAAATTATTTGCCATCCCAAATAAATTTCAGTGTACCAAAGTACCTGTTTTACAAAGCCTCAGGCTGAGCCAGACATATTAGGGCACTTGCAGAAATTCTCTAAGTTTGCCCAAAGCAGCACTGCTTTCCCTCATGATATCCTGTTCATCTCACATGCCATTTGGCAGGTGGATGGTGGCACATGAAGTCTACTTAAAGCTAGCTCATCCCACATCCCATCTAGCACCATGCACACCAGAAGAAGCTCCAGTCCTATACCCCAAACAATTGAACAGAAATTCAAGTGTCTACTGATCTCTCTCAGAATCATCCATATTGCACAACAAAACATTCTTATCATTCTCTTTCCCTGTTCATCACAGGCAGCGCAGCTGCTTTTTCCTCACTTTCCTAACTTTGAAAAATTCTCCTCACACCAGCCCTTGCTGCCTCTTGCCACCTCCTCCACTGTACCTTCTGGATATTTCCTACTCTTTTTCACTACTCATTTTATGTCTATTTCTATGCATATAAATTCAACTGGATTTTCTTCCCTTCAATTTTTCCACTCACCCATTACCATGACTGTGCACAAAAAAGACCCCAAATGGCAGGGTCAGCATCCTACTTACAGGGCATGGGAAAGGGAGAGACTGTGGCTACTAAAATGGTAATATCTATTTCTTTTTGCACACATATCATTATGCAAGATTCTAGAATCTCAGAACCTACTTTGAATACTTCCTCTTTGCCTAAATCCCCCCTTTATTTAAGAGATGACATGAGTATTAGAGCTGGATGACCCCCCTCTTCATCACCAAGCTCCTCTTGTCTGGCCCATCCCTGTGCTGGGGCTAGAGACACTGACAGGAGTGGAGCAAGCTCCCACGGGGCTGCATTAACCGCAGGTGATAGCCCACGGTGCTCCTACCAGGCCATGCTGGCCTCTGGGATGGACCAGTGGGTGCTGATGGGTACAGATTTCCAGGGTGCTCCAGTGTGAACGGGAGCCATGATCAATTTCTCAGACTAGGATATTTTGGAGGAACAAAGGGTGAAAGTGTTTGGCCCATTCAATTCCTTCTTTTGTTCAGTTGGGAGCAAATTTACTGAGCACTTAGTTGTGTGCAAAGCATCTGATAGGTGCCATGGATACAGAAATGTTTAAGGCAGGCCATTGACCTTGAAGGGTTAACGGCAGCTAAGCAGATGTCACCTGCTTTCCCGATTCTCCGTGTTAGGGCCTGAGCAGAGACAGAGCTGCATTAGTGCAGGAATCACGAAGGCAGGTTATGTCACAGCAGTCATGACTGTGGCAGAGCAAACAGTGGTTTCCCAAGCACAGCCCTCTGCCCACACCAAACACGGACAGTTTCTCTCTCCTCCATTTATCTCCAAGCTCATTGTAATCCCTCCCAGGAGAACACCCTATGCCTCCTTTTCTTATGAATCAAGGCCTTTGGCAGCTTCAGTTCATGGGACTTAGCCAGGTACCCAGGAGGAGCTCTGCTCACCTAGCACGGACCCAGTGCTGAGCCACTGAGCTCTTGGCAGCTGACTGAGTCTGCCTGCAGGCCTGGCTTATTCCTACCTTCTGAGCAAGGGCTCACTCAGCAGATGTCCTGCAGGGGGTTGGTGCAGAGCACGTGGGAGCTCATGGGGATGAGACTCACAGACACAACATTGAGAGAAATGTACCTGCTGTGTGATTCTATTCATATGAAGTTCTAGGATAGGCAAAGCCAATCGACTGTGATAGAAATCAGGAGAATATTACCCTGGTGGCAGGCAGCGGAAGGGCTGGAAGGAATGAGAGGGGGCTCTCGGGGGTGCTATATAAGTATTCTATAGAAGTATTCTATATTCCCTGTGGTGCTAGAAGTATTCTATATTTTGTATCTTTACCTGTGTGGTAGCTGTGTGCTTGTGTGGATATGTAAAAAATAGTTCTTCTGTGCTTGTAGGATAAGTGCACTTTACTGTACCTAAATTATGTCAATTAAAAAAACACCTTGGGGGCATTGGCAAAGAGGTGGGTGTAAGCGCACAGAGAAGTCCAGTGCCCTAGTTCACTCCAGTCAACAGACAGTTTCTGGCACTACTGGGTGGCACATCACCCACTGGGGCCCAGGGCACATAAATGAGGAGATAGAGTGTGCATCTCTGTTGGGGACACGGCCACGTAAACTGAACCATGAAAGGAGGGCAGGCTACGTCCTGAAGAGTGAGAAGCCATTAAGCCCTGAAGTGAGAGAGAAGCCTCAAGGTGAGGGGGAAGCCTGAGGGAGTATGGGGGGGGATTGGTCAGCAATCCCTCCCATGGTGGCCCTGGGCATGAGCACAAGTGCTGGGGAGGGGGGCCAAGGCAGGGCCACGTGGTGAGGACCACACACGCCTGGGGATGACATTCTGAGCGCCTACTGGCTGGGCCTGCCTACGCTTCCCTCACCTTGTCATTTAGGTCCTGATTGTCTCAGGATCTGTGTCTCACTGTCATCCACTCAGGGTCCTCAGTCTTGAACACCAAGTATATGAAGGAATCCAGGCAGAGGCCACCTTGGACCACTCAACCCTGCTCACAGCCTGGCCCCAGCTGACTACACACTGGGCAGTGGGCACCTGTTTCCAGTGGGGCAAGCCCCTGACTGATGGCTCTCTAGGGTGTCTATGAGGCGAGTGTCTTCAACAGTGGCAGGGAGAGCCCAGGCTGCCTTTTTAAGATTCAGGTTAAGCCTTCCTCTGAAAGCACTGTCATGGCCAAGAAAGAATTATTACTTGTCTACATGTATTGTTTATTTCCTCTTTCAATAAAGCCTCACATAACACAGATGCACCTTCATTTCCATTTCTATTAATTGCAGTGTCTTTGAGGTGCATAAAGAGACTGTGCAATCAATAGTGATGACGGAATCACCAGCACAAACATATCTCCTCCCTGTCTCTACCCCCACATCTATCTGTTTTATTAAGTGACAAAGTATATATATATTTTTTAAAGTGTGCCAGTAAGGGAAACAAATCTACAAATAATTATTTTAAAAAATTAATTGGTGGTATAATTCAATTATGCAGCATGCAGTGCGGAAAAGTTCTCTTAATTACAACAGAATTGAATAGAACATTCTTCAGCCTTAACCTTGTTATTTTTCAAGGTGAGCTATTGCTAACTAAATTCTAGGATGGCTTTCAATAGCCTCTCTTTGTAGCAGTCATCTGCAGAACTATTCAGAAGGAATCTGTCTCTGTTCAGATGCAATCGGAGATTGCTGGAAGATAAACAGATAGATGGAGGCCACGAGTGAAAAGCAGGGAGTGTGGGCTGTGTGGCTGGACACAGCTCCTCAGCAGAAACAAAGCCAATGACCTTGGCGGAAGAAACTCAACTCCTCAGACCTGCAATTTATTTCATCCGCCCTGCCTTGCAAAGTCCCGGGAGCAATGAAGTGGTTTCATGGATGCAAAGCCCCTGAGGGACTGCAGGCGGTTATATGAGCCGATATGATCATGTCCCCTCGCGTCTGAATTTGCCTGTTGATGGCTTCTTACCTCCAGGGCCTGCATCTCGCTGCTCCTCCACCTGCAGGCTTTCCTCGGTACCCTGATAGCTTGTGTGAAGGGGCTCAGAAGTGCCCCTCTCAGAGGCAACCAATGAGGGGTAGGTATGGGCAAATCGTTTGCCATTTGTCGTGACACTGGTGACCAACCATAGCCGTGTGTGAGGGATGGAGGGGATTCTGAGGATGTGGGACCTTTGGTGGTAAACTGGGGACGTCTGGGTAGTGCAGGGTTGTTGGTCACCCTCATCATTTCTCAGAGGGTCCCTGGGGGGATGGAGCCCAGATGCCCACAGCAGTCACCTGTTCATCACTGCATCTTTGATGACTTTTCACCCTTCCCTGTCTCGGGTCCTCCACTCCTACCTGTGAGCTTCCCAGGGCCACCTCCGAAACAAACTGCCTTCATCCAAGTCCTCAGCTTAGAGGAAAGCCATGTTCAGAAGACTCATAGGGCGGCCACCTTTCCTTCACTCCTCCTTTTCATTCTGTCCAGCCCTTCCTCATAACCAGGCTTCTAAAGAGAGCAGGAGGGCCTGGGAATGAAAACACCAAAGAAAAGCCCGCCTGCTGGAAGGTAGCTTCATGGCCTTTAGGTTGGGCGCCGAGGGGCCCAACTCATGATCCCCAGCTACCTGTGAAATTGGTAAGGTGCCATCAGCTGGCTCATCCTTCAGACAACAGGGCCAGCCTCTACTGGTGACACCTGTTCCCATGCCCATGGAGCGATGCCTGGTGGGAGAAGCAAGGTACATTCTTTGCTCTCAGGGTGGAATATGGAAGGTAGATTATCTCTAGCATCTCGACACAACCCATGTTGGAGCCCAGGCAGCTAGGCCTTCCTCCTATCTGGTCCCTCAGTGCTGGTCATCATTTCCTGATCTTTGTTCATGCTGTTCCCCTGTCTGTAGTGCTCCCTTGGCACATCTGACTCCTACCCTTCCAGACCCTAGGGCAGCCTGTAGCATCCAGGAAGCCCTTGTGAGGTGGTGGGCTGTCATGGACATAGAGCCAGATGGCTTCTCACATGGGCCTTTCTTCCTTCTCAGGAGACCCTGAGATGCAGGCTCTTGTGAAAGTGATTCATTAAGAAACCATTACAGGGAGACCTATAAGGGAGTGGGGTTGTCAGGGCAGGGAAGGGAGGAAGTCAAGCAAGGGTGGGATTTTAGACAGAGCCTCATGGAAGTGGCTTCAGCCTGATCTTGGGGTAGAGGTGGGGGTGAGGGGACCCTGGCACGTACCTACATCTCAGAATCATCCCAATCTGAGGCAAGGGAGCCAAACTGACTTCTTCACTAGACAGTAATTGGTTAAGGGCTGCTCTGGGATGGCTGCATGGAGTCCCAGATACCTCCATCTTTCTACCTATGAGCAAAGCAGTTCTAGGATCTCTCTCCTCCAAACATGAGATTCATGCTAAATACTGAAGGCCCAAGACACTGCAGCTTACTGCGCCCTCTCTGGCCACCTGGGCACAGCAGGCCTAGCTCCTTCCTTGACATGAGTGGCTGCTGCATAGAAGCCCATGTCTGAAGTTGTTCCCAAGTCCCATTTAAATTCTGACTCACCTTGCTCATGGCTTTGTGACCTGTGCCTGTTCTTTGCCTCTCTAACCCTGGGACTTCTTTCCCCTCAAAGGCCTATCCTCTCTCCCCAGATCTGATGAGACCATTTGCCTCTCAGACCAAGACTCTGACTGACTCACTTATGTGAAGATAAACACACTTCCCTCTCTCAAGATGCTGCTTGGAGCACCTTGGGGACGCTGCCCACTCTGCCTACCATCCCAGGACCTGGCAAACACCATGCCTGATGGAACTGCCCTATCTTAATTCTCCCCATGCCCAGACTTTGCAGAGCCAGCGAGCACAGCTCTTTCTGCTTTCTGCTCTGCGTTTACCGTCTGCAGATGCTGGCCCATGGCTGGCAGTCTTATAAAGTAAGTCCTAATAGGACCAATACACAAATAAATAATAACAAGATTAGATGAACAGAGCTGGGATGGCTTCCGTCAGATTTGGGGAAGCTGGTCCAGCCTCCCCACAAGCAGCAGGGGTCTTCTATCTAAACTGCTTTCAGCCAGAGTTCTTCCTGGGCTCTTATCTCAGGAAAAGCAATGCCAGAGCCTGCTGTCACTGTCACGCTTCCTCGTATGAGAGGCAGAGTCTGGTTGACTCACGTTACCTTTCCCTGGCAGATGTAACATTCATTCCCACCCGCTCACAAGGAGAATGTGGGCGGGGCTAAAAGGCCCCGAGCGTGCCCCGTATGCTGAGCTTGATGCTCCATACCACATGTCCCAGGACTCTTTCAGAGGTTACAGAGCAGCAGGCTGGCTCTTTCTGGTTGCTGCCCTGGAGCTGCAAGGAGGATGAACTAGAACTTTTGCACAACCATGTCATTTGAGGATGCGGGTGGCCTCAACCCTGAGGCACTGTGAGTTCTACCACCAAACATCCCCTGAGGTTTTGTGAGAGACTCCAGTCCTGTCTCCTTTTAGAATTAAGCCAGATCCCTGGAAAGTCACAATGAGTGAGGATGCTTTTCTTAGTGACATGAACCAATTAACTATAAAACCCCCTCCTATGACTGAATACTGCGGGTTCCACTTTTGGAAGGCCTTTCCAGTGCTGTGACATCTGCTACTGTGAGTCAGTAGGGTGGGTAAGTTACTCTGAGGGTTCGTGTGTGGGGGATTTCTGAGGTGGCCCTTACTATCGTGGGGGGGGGGGATAGGACAGCCATCCATTGGGCACCCATGTTACACCAGGCCCTGGAGTTCCAACACAGTCACTCACTGAATCACGCAGCTGCTTATATAGATTTTTTCCCCCCCTTAGAACTTTCGGTATTTTTATCCTTACTTATGTGTGATTTAGAAAAATACGACTTTTAGAGTCATATGAGATAGGAAACCAGCAGGCCTTGCCTGATAAGGAGACATAAGGCCTGAATCAGGTCTCTGAAAATAGGAGGTGGTAGAGAAACCAGCCAAAACCAGTTAGAACCAAGATAGCCACAGAAAACCACCTCAGCTTCCCTCACTGCTCATTATACTCTGCTTGCAATGCATTGACATACTAAAAGAAACTCCCATCAGCACCAAGACAGTTTACAAATGCCATGGCAACTCCTGGAAGTCACCCTGCATGGTTGGTTTAAAAAGAGGAAGATGCCTTGATTCTAAAAATTTCCTACTCTTTCCCCAGAAATCTTATGAATAATCCTCCCTCGACTTAACTTAAAATTAAACAGAAGGTCTAAAATAAGACCCCAGACACTCCCAAAGGGCTACTTTCTGTCACTCTGGGAGATAGCTGCTGCTCGGCCTATGGGGAGGCCTTCCTTCTGTTTCTTCGTTACTTCAATAAACTTGATTTTGCTTTACTCTGTGGTCAGACCCAAGTTTTGAGGTTGACTTTCCTAAATTGATTCTGAGGCCACATATACCTGTGAAGCTTGGGTTTTCTCAGCTATAACATGTTATGAGGATTAATTGAATTGAACATGACAAAAAGCATCTTGCAGTAGGGTGGATGACCAAGGATAGGCTCCAGTCTGCAGGAATTTAAAGATAACATATATGATTTCCAAGGCAAAGTTTATGGAAGTTTGCCCTCAAAATATGGAGAAGATGCTCCCCTCATCTGGGCTGCTTCTTTGCATCCAAATGATCACAAATGGCCAGAGATGGAGTGAGAGAGTCAAGGAGAGATGCAAGGTGGGGGGCGGGGGGGCGTGCATACCGTGTAAGAGCCACCTCCTTCACGGTTTTCAAAACTGAGACAAGACTGAAAAGGAACATTGCCAATCACGACCTTCCTTAAACACTTTATGATTTTCTCATCTACTCCTCAACACAATGAAATGTAAAAGTTTAAATAGTCATTCTAATTATTCTGACCTCAGTGATTGGCTCCTGTATTCTAGACCTGCCCTTTCCCATAAAGAGTCTGTTTCTCTTCACACTGACCCTGTGAGGCACCGACTGCTGACCTCAGTCACAGCCCATGCATATTGATCACCGTGTTGCCCCGTGTCTCCTACCTGAGAGGAAGAAACTGAGACCAGAAAAACCAGGTAACTTGCCTAAGGTCACTCAGCTAGTCTTGGAGGAGCTGGCATGTGGACCTTGATCTAAATTGTTCAAAAACTGCTTATGTTTACTTTCCCCATCTTTCCATGGCTTTCTAGGAATACAGGCATGAACAAAATAAAAATGGAAGGTTGTCCTTGATCCAGCTTCTTCTTTGCACTTCCCTCCCCCTTCCTTGACATATAAACCCTGATTCTGGAATTGTAGAGAGTAAATGGCATTCGCTTTGAGAGACAGCCGTGGCAGCTGCTCCATGCTCTGTTGTTACCACCACTAATGAAAAAGAATAAGCAAGCAGGTTGGAGAACTCAGTGATTTCTGTATGCACTTTTATTCTAGAAGCCAAGTGTTCACTGTTTTAAGTAAACACACTTTGCCTCGGCTGAGACCCACACATTTTGGTGTCTGCATGATAAAAGCACAACTCATTTTACTTTCACAAGTTTCCCTTCTTTTTAAAACTAGTGAGGCCCAGCCAGCAGCTTCACATGCTAATGAATAGGTAAACCTTTTGCTACGGTCTGAATGTTTATGTCCCTTTAAAATTTACATGTTGAAACCTACTCACCAAAGTGATGGTATTGGAAGGCTTGGTCATTGGGAGGTGACTGGGTCATGAGTGTAGAACCCTCGTGAATGGGATTAGTGCCCTTACAAAAGAGGTGGATTTAATAAAGAAAAAAACAAAAAAGAAGAAAACATAGGTGGAAAGTTTCATAACATTAAAAACAAAACAACCCAACCCAAGAGAGGTCTGATGGAGCTCCCACATCCCTTTCCTTTCCATCACATGAGGACGGTATCTATGAGAAACTGGCTTTCACTCTACAGGTACTTTGATCGGGGACTTGCCTCCAGAATTGTGAGAAATAAATTCCTGTTGTTTATAAATTACCCAGTGTGGGTTATTTTGTTATAATAGCCAAAAGGACTAAGACACATTTCAATGACATAAATGATTAGCCTGGAGGGGAGGTGGACAAGCAGAAGCACAACCAATAACCTACTATTCACCCTTTCCTTCTCAGCCATTAGCTGGCATTTGGGCTGCTGCCCTCTGTGTCTGAGACCCCTGTGAACAGAGGTGACCTCTGAGAGATTTGGGGATTAAATGATCGCAGAATGCAATGGTGCTCTAAATCCATTCCACTGGGGGCAATGATGCACCAAGCCATCAGCTGTTTGGTGAGCCAGTGCAAAGTAATTATGCCGCTCCCTGGGAAGGAAATCACCCAGAGATGCTGCTGAAGAATTATCTGGCATGCCTACTTTAGGGAGTAATTCCTCTTAAATTATTACTTTGTTGCAAGACTATCCAATGTTGCTAAATTGGGTCTGCGCTAGGATAAGAGGTCAAACACACACATCTTCCCAGAATGGGTGGGGATGGGTGGTGACGATGAGGAAGCTGCAAGACTTTCCTTGAGACCCTGGACCACTCTCGATTGTAGGTGGCAGAATTCCACTATCAGCAACCAGGTGTGTTTTCAAGTAAAATAAAGCTCCAACCATTCTGTGTGCCGTAACAAAATTATCTGGAAATGCCGAGTGTCCCTGTGGCGTCTGTCACCTCCTGGATCAGAGTAGATCCTCAGACCCACAAGGTGGACATGCCACCACCCCAGCCCTCCCAGCTCCCATCCTCTTATATACATAAAACCAAGCCTCAAGTAGAGGATTCATGTTTTTACTGGTCCAAAGTGTGAATCATCTGGCTCAGAGACACTGGGGTTGACAGTGGTTCATACGTTGTCTTCTATTCTCATCTTATTTCAGGCTTATAAATTCTGCCCTCATGACTAGACTGTGGGCATCTCCCAACCAAAGACATTATCTCATTTTTGTCACGGGGGTGGCTGACAAAGTGGGTGACCAAACTTCCTCTCCCACAGGCATGCCCAGACAACTGAGCCCAGGGAAGAGCAGGGTGGAGTCGGGCTGTGGGCCAGCTGGTGATCTGCATGATACAAGCACAACTAATTTTACTTTCACAAATTTTCCTTCTTGCACCCATGCATGCATGTGGGTGTGAGGCATGGGCTCTTGGAGGTTCTGAGTATTGCGGGTGAGGGAATGATGTACTCAGTGGACACACAGTCTCCCCAAGCCATCATGCCCTCACTCACGAGGACATTGGATCAGTTCTAGTACATACTCTTTTCTATTTTCCTTGCCATGTTAATCCAGGAAAATGGGCTTACTAGCATGTACCTCACATATTAGATTTGAGGCTCATTCCTGTCTTTAAAAACGGGAACCCAGCAAACAGTTGCTGAAGAAACTGGCCTGTACTTTCTCCCTCCTGCTTTCTTTTTGTCTCTACCATGTCAGACCTCACCAAATCCTCACTAAACCTCCCTGAGGAAACTGAGACTCACACAAGTAACTGCTAGGATCACACCATGGGTGAGCAACAGAGCTTGGATTTGAACCTAGGCATAAGCTCTCCCTCAACCCTTCTTCTAACTCCACTGGGGCCAGAAGCACACTGGGCATGCAGATTGGGGGCTGTGTTTTGCACAGTCCTAATTTTCTACAACGCTTGGTGTGGACCCATGAGGTTCAACAGCCGAGGCTGTGCACACAGAATTTAACTCAACAAAAAGAAAAGCTCTTCCTTCCACGAGGGGGCACTGTTTAATTACCTCCAGTTCTGTCAGTGCACCACAGGCTTGGGACACTGTGCCCCACATCGGTGTTGACCATAAGACTTCCGTTAATTAATACCAAGTTTAATCTTCTTTGATTACAAGCATTGATTGTCACCGATCTCTCTCTCACTCATCCCTGCCAGCGGGTATGTATATGAGTTCCAAAACCACTCAGGCACCATCGTGCCAGGAGAAAGGTGAAATGAAACATTAAGCTGGGTTTATGGTCAATTTAATTAATGCAAATGTTCAACTTGGTTCATTTGGCCCCATAACACTTTCCAATAAAGCTACTGGGGACAAACACTTCCTGACTATTTTCTATGTCCTCTTAAAAAAAAAAAAATCCTTCCCACAGGAAACTAAGCAAGGTATACCCCAAAGGACACTATTAGGTTCTAAATTGTATCCATGGAAAACCTGCCTCTGGAAAGTCTTGGAAACAAGGGACTCTCTCAACAAAGAAGGAGTAAGCTTCTGAATAGGCAGGGCTGAGAGTGAGAGGGAGGTGTGAGTGTGAAAGGGAAGTGTGAGTCTGAGAAAGTGTGTGTGTGTGAGAGAGAGAGAGAGAGAGAGAGAGAGAGAGAGAGAAGAAAAGAGGCACTGTAGGATGTTTACCCACTAGCAAATTTATTAAAGACTTCCCTGATTAATCAATAGACAAGTCTCTACTGAATAACATATTTAGTATATGTGTAGATCTTCCAGGGTCCAAAGAACCACCATCTACATTAACTCACTTGATTGCTACTCAGCAATCATGGTAGGTGTACATTATGGTTTCCATCCTGCACATATACAAAATGAGCCTGAGAAGTCAAGTGGGTTGCATAAGATCACATAGCACCAAAGCTGGGATATGGACTACATGCTTCTCACCCACTGCCAGTAAGGTACCATGTGCAGTTGTGCAGGTGGCACCCTGTTCAAGGGCACCTGGGCATGCCTATGGCTCACTGGATAAGTCAATACCATGGATGGATACTCTGGGACCAAAAGAGACTGGGGCCTCTTTTCTTAATTTTCCCAGTGACACCTCTATTCCCCCAGCCATATGCCAGCGGGTGGCATCTGCCCAGAAGAGGTGCCATTATCTAATGTGCTCTGAAGGGCCACACAGAGGCTTACAGCACTCAGCCTACCTGTCCACTCCCTGCCCCTCAGATCTATTGTGGCACCCATAACATTACAAAATGCATGTATTCCTCCATAGGCAAGCTCCTGTTCCAGACCTTCTTGAACTTCCTGAGAGGAAGAACTAAGCTTTAGTCATCTCTGCTACCTCAGTGCCTGACATGAGGTCTGTAATACTGAGTGAGGGAATGCATGTATACACATCCGTGCTCTTTCCTCTATAGATTCCTGGCCCAGCCTTCTGCTGGATGATTTCTCCTTCCTCTGAAGGTCCAGAGCCCTCTCAGTGCCTCCCATATTGGGTCTCAGAGTCACTATGTGCTTAAGACTACTCTCATATTAGACAGCAATCTACCCACCTGAGGGCAGCAACTGGGTCACACCAATGAGTCTTTACACCACCAAGCACAGAGTTTGGCACTGAATGGCATTTCAATCCCCTTTTCCTCTGCCTCCAATTCATTCCCCATTTTTATGTAGCCTGTTTCTTAAGGACAAATGGTAAGTTTACATAATAGGAGCTAATGGATGTCAATGTGGGTATAATTTCATCTCACAGAATCAGAGTCTAAGAATAGCTACACCTTCTAGGAAGGCAATCTTTTAAAAAATTGTTTATTTTGGACTGAGAGCAAGATGGCGGCCGAGTAACAGCTTCCCTGCAACTGGGTACAGTGAGTCTGGGGAGATAAGACTCAAGGCATCTCTGGCTGGTGGGATCTGCCTATAATCATCCCTTTGAGGATACAGGGAGTCAGCGAGAGACTTCTGGACCCCAAGAGGAGAACAAAAACAGTGGAAAACAGGCAAGTGGTTGCGTGTGTTTGATTGGTCTAATCCTGCCGGCAGCTGTAAGTACAGCAGCAGTAAGACTACAAACAGGAAAGGCCTTGTCTATGAACTGTTTTGGTGTTTTTGGACTTGCACTCAGTTGAACTGCCTTGGGGAGAGCTTGAGCAGGAGTGCAGAGAACTCTGGGCATTGTCTAGGGCCCCAGACTGAGCGGCTGAGCCGGATGGAGCTAATAGTGTTCAGCTGTGGGCCGCAGGGAGCCATTGTGAGAGAACTGCCATGGCAAGCTCTGCCCTCAGGGTTGCAGAGCAAGGATCGGGTGGGAGCTAGTAACCTAGTGACTGAGCAGCCTAAAGGCAGGGACTGAGCCACCTTACAGCCTTAACCCTCAGGGTCAGAGTGAGACCAGTTTTGGCACACTGGGTAAGTGGGTAGCCACTTCAGCAGTGATCCCAGCGATAAGAACTTTCCTGGGAAAGCTTCTGCTTAGCCAAGTTTAGAAGTTTAAAGTGCCTTTTAAGAGGGCTAAAGAGAGATTTAGGGTCTACACCCTGTGGGGTTTGAGAAATCAGTGGAGGCTGCCAGTCATATCAGCATTGTGACTAACATCTCATACCCCAGAAGACCACCAGTTGCCCAGACAATATTCAACAAGATATATATACTGCTTTTTTTGTTATTGTTGTTGTTTTGTTTTTTATTTTGTTGTTGTTGCCTTGTTTTTTAATTTCAACCTTTTCCAAACAAATTTTTTCTTTTCTTTCTCCATTTTTTCTACTTTAAATACAGTTTCCCATTCCTGCCTTTTTCAATAATTAGAACTTCATTTTTGCTAGTGTTTCTACCCCTATTATTTGGTTTTTCACCCAATTTTATCCCATAAAGCTTTTTGTTTGCTTGTTTTGGTTTGATTTATAGCATTTTTCTCTCTACTTGGTGGAGGTGGGGTACTGTGTCCAATCTTCTTAGCAAAGAGCTGCTGACCTCAAGGGAACCACCCAACCGGGCACCTCCAGAGGTTGGGTTTTTTTAAGGTTGTGTCAGAGTACCCTACTGTACACCTATATTGCTCTGTCTCCCTCTTTCTGTGCCTCTCTTCTTTTTGTCAATATTCCCTTTTACCCACCCCCTCTCCTTTCTCTATTTTCTTTTCTTTTTTCCTTCCTTCCTTCCTTCCTTCCTTCCTTCCTTCCTTCCTTCCTTCCTTCCTTCCTTCCTTCCTTCTTCCCTTCCTTCTTCCCTTCCCTTCCCTTCCCTTCCCTTCCCTTCCCTTCCCTTCCCTTCCCTTCCCTTCCCTTCCCTTCCCTTCCCTTCCCTTCCCTTCCCTTCCCTTCCCTTCCCTTCCCTTCCCTTCCCTTCCCTTCCCTTCCCTTCCCTTCCCTTCCCTTCCCTTCCCTTCCCTTCCCTTCCCTTCCCTTCCCTTCCCTTCCCTTCCCTTCCCTTCCTTCCTTCCTTCCTTCCTTCCTTCCTTCCTTCCTTTCCTTCCTTCCTTCCTTCCTTCCATCCCTTCTTGCCCTTCAATCTTCTCATCCTTCTGGTCCTGTACCAAAAGGACTCATCGAAACCTTAGTCCACAGGCATGGGAACTTAAAGAGCAACAGGTAGTGAAAGGAAAATTAGGGCAAGGAAACAGATAAAAGAAATCACTCATGAGGAAGAATCAGCAGGAAACTTATGGCAACACGAAGAACCAGTCCAGAGCAACCCCTCCAAGGGAGCATGAGGTAGCTACTTCAGAGGATTCTACCTATAAAGAAATGTTAGGAATTACAGAAAGGTAATTTAGAATACACATGATGAAAACAATAAAGTAAATGGTGGAAACAATGAAGGAAACTGCTAACAAAGTGGAAAATAACCAAAAGGAAATCCAAAAACAGAATCAAATAAGAGATGAACGATATGAAGAATATAGAAAGGATGTAGTGGAGCTAAAGGAACTGAAGCAGTCAATTAGGGAACTTAAAGATGCAATGGACAGTATCAGCAACAGGTTAGACCATGCAGAAGAAAGAATTTCAGAGGTAGAAGACAAAGTTCTTGAGATAACTCAGATAGTTAAAGAGGCAAAAATAAGAGAGAGAAAGCAGAACGTTCACTGTCAGAATTATGGGACTTTATGAAGCGTTCCAACACACGAGTTATAGGAATCCCAGAAGGGGAAGAAGAATGCCCCAGGGGAATGGAAGCCATACTAGAGAATATTATAAATGAAAATTTCCCAAACATCACCAAAGATTCTGACACACTGCTTTCAGAGGGATATCGGACCCCAGGTCGCCTTAACTCTAACCAAGCTTGTCCAAGGCATATTGTGATGAACCTGTCCAAAGTCAAGACAAAAGAAAAGATTCTGCAAGCCGCCAGGAGTAAGCACCAGTTGACCTACAGGGGCAAATCCATCAAAGGGACTGCAGACTTCTCTAATGAAACTTTCCAAGCAAGAAAACAATGGTCATTTACCTTTAACTTACTTAAACAGAACAATTTCTAGCCCAGAATTCTGTACCCTGCTAAGCTAAGCTTTAAAATTGATGGAGAAATCAAATCATTTATGGATATACAAACACTGAGGAAATTCGCCACAACAAGACCAGCTCTACAGGAAATACTTCAACCTCTTTTACACACTGACCATCACAATGGATCAGCAGCAAAGTAAGAACTCAGAAATTAAAGGACGGAACATAACTTCCACACTAATGCAAAAGATAAAACTAAGCAATGGACTCTTACAAAATAAGATGAATAGAATACTACCACACTTATCAATTATCTCAATAAATGTTAGGCTTGAATTCCTCACTGAAGACACATAGATTGGCTGCCTGGATTACAAAACACAAGCCATCCATTTGCTGTCTGCAAGAAACACACCTGGCTTCAAAAGAAAAATTAAAGCTCCGAGCCAAGGGTTGGAAGACAATTTTTCAGGCAAATGGAATTCAGAAGAAAAGAGGAGTTGCGATCTTATTTTCAGATACATGTGGATTTAAAGCAACTAAAGTCAAAAAAGACAAAGATGGTCATTTTATATTGGTCAAGGGAAAAATACAACAAGAAGACATTTCAATTCTAAATATTTATGCACCCAATTTAAATGCTCCCAGATTCTTGAAACAGACCTTACTCAGTCCGAGCAATATGATATCCGATAATAGCATAATAACAGGGGACTTTAACACACCTCTTACGGAGCTAGACAGATCTTCTAAACAGAAATTAAACGAAGATATAAGAGATTTAAATGAGACCCTAGAGCAACTGTGCTTGATAGATGCATATAGAACACTCCATCCCAAAGATAAAGAATACACATTCTTCTCATCACCCCATGGAACATCCTCCAAAATTGATCATATCTTGGGACACAAAACAAATATCAACAGAATCAAAAGAATTGAAATTTTACCTTGTATCTTCTCAGATCATAAGGCACTAAAGGTGGAACTCAACTCTAACAAAAACGTTCAATCCCACACAAATGCATGGAAATTAAACAACCTTCTGTTGAATGACAGATGGGTACAGGAAGAAATAAAACAGGAAATCATTAACTTCCTTGAGAATAACAACAATGAAGACACAAACTATCAAAACCTATGGGATACTACAAAAGCAGTTTTGAGAGGAAAATTTATCACTTTAGATGCCTACATTTGAAAAACAGAAAGAGAGCACATCAACAAACTCACAAGCCAGCTTATGGAATTGGAAAAAAGAAAAACAATCTAAGCCTAAACCCAGTAGAAGAAAAGAAATATCCAAAATCAAATCAGAGATCAATGAAAATGAAAACAATAGAATCATTCAGAAAATTAATGCAACAAGGAGTTGGTTTTTGAAAAAATTAATAACATAGATAAACCATTGGCCAGACTAACTAGAAATAGAAAAGTAAAATCTCTAGAAACCTCAATCAGAATGATAAAGGGGAAATAACAACTGATCCCACAGAGATACAAGAGATCATCTCTGAATACTACCAGAAACTCTATGCCCAGAAAATTGACAATGTGAAGGAAATGGATCAATATTAGGAAGCATACCCTCTCCCTAGACTTACCCAGGAAGAAATAGATCTCCCGAACAGACCAATTTCAAGCACTGAGATTAAAGAAACAATAAAAAAGCTTCCAACGAAAAAAATGCTCTGGTCCAGATGGCTTCACACCAGAGTTCTATCAAGCCTTCAATGAAAACCTTATTCCTGTATTGCAGAAATTATTCCAAAAAATTGAGGAGGAAGGAATCTTCCCCAACACGTTCTATGAAGCAAACATCACCCTGATACCAAAACCAGGAAAAGACCCAACCAAAAAGGAGAATTTCAGACCAATTTCAGTCATGAATATAGATTCAAAAATTCTCAACAAAATCCTAGCCAATAGATTACAGCTTATCATCAAAAAAGTCATACATCATGATCAAGTAGGTTTCATCCAGGGGGTGCAAGGCTGGTTTAACATATCCAAGTCCATAAATGTTATCCTCCATATTAACAGAGGGAAAAATAAAGATCATATGATCCTCTCAATAGATGCAGGAAAAGCATTTGATAAAATCCAGCATCCTTTTCTAATTAGAACACTGAAGAGTATAGGCATAGGTGGCACATTCCTAAAACCGATTGAAGCTATCTATGACAAACCCACAGCCAATATATTACTGAATGGAGTAAAACTAAAAGCTTTTCCTCTTAGAACTGGAACCAGACAAGGTTTTCCTCTGTCACCTTTACTATTTAACATAGTGCTGGAAGTTCTAGCCAATACAATTAGGCAAGACAAGGAAATAAAGGGAATCCAAATGGGAGCAGAGGAGGTCAAACTCTTCCTCTTTGCTGACGACATGATCTTATACTTAAGAGAATCCCAAAGACTCAACCACAAGACTCCTAGAAGTCATCAAAAAATACAGTAATGTTCCAGGATATAAAATCAATGTCCACAAGTCAGTAGCCTTTGTGTACACCAATAACAGTCAAGATGAGAAGCTAATTAAGGACACAACTCCCTTCACCATAGTTTCAAAGAAAATGAAATACCTAGGAATATACCTAACAAAGGAGGTGAAGGACCTCTATAAAGAAAATTATGAACTCCTCAGAAAGGAAATAGCACAGGATATTAACAAATGGAAGAACATACCATACTCATGGATGGGAAAAATCAACATTGTCAAAACGTCTATACTTCCCAAAGCAATCTACCTATTCAATGCCATTCCTATCAAAATACCAACATCGTACTTTCAAGATTTGGAGAAAATGATTCTGCATTTTGTATGGAACCGGAAAAAACCCCGTATAGCTAAGGCAGTTCTTAGTAATCAAAATAAAGCTGGGGACATCACCATACCAGATTTTAGGCTGTACTACAAAGTCATAGTGGTCAAGACAGCATGGTACTGGCACAAAAACAGAGACATAGACACTTGGAATCGAATTGAAAACCAAGAAATGAAACTAACATCTTACAACCATCTAATCTTCGATAAACCAAACAAGAACATACCTTGGGGGAAAGATTCCCTATTCAATAAATGGTGTTGGGAGAACTGGATGTCTACATGTAAAAGACTGAAACT
This sequence comes from Nycticebus coucang, assembly GCF_027406575.1. Taxonomy (NCBI): domain Eukaryota; kingdom Metazoa; phylum Chordata; class Mammalia; order Primates; family Lorisidae; genus Nycticebus; species Nycticebus coucang. The sequence continues at coordinate 107,275,433 of NC_069787.1, read as the reverse complement.
GGACCCACACCTTTCCCCACTCACAAAAATTGATTCAAGATGGATAAAGGACTTAAATTTAAGGCATGAAACAATAAAAATCCTCAAAGAAAGCATAGGAAAAACACTGGAAGATATTGGCCTGGGGAAAGACTTCATGAAGAAGACTGCCATGGCAATTGCAACAACAAAAAAAATAAACAAATGGGACTGAAAAAGCTGAAAAGCTTCTGTACAGCTAAGGAAACAATAACCAAAGCAAAGAGACAACCTACACAATGGGAAAGGATATTTGCATATTTTCAATCAGACAAAAGCTTGATAACTAGGATCTATAGAGAACTCAAATTAATCCACGTGAAAAAAGCCAACAATCCCATTTATCAATGGGCAAGAGACATGAATAGAACCTTCTCTAAAGATGACAGATGAATGGCTAACAAACACATGAAAAAATGTTCATCATCTCTATATATTAGAGAAATGCAAATCAAAACAACCCTGAGATATCATCTAACCCCAGTGAGAATGGCCCACATCACAAAAATCTCAAAACTGCAGATGCTGGCGTGGATGTGGAGAGAAGGGAACACTTTTACACTGCTGGTGGGACTGCAAACTAGTACAATCTTTCTGGAAGGAAGTATGGAGAAACCTCAAAGCACTCAAGCTAGACCTCCCATTTGATCCTGTAATCCCATTACTGGGCATCTACCCAGAAGGAAAAAAAATCCTTTTATCATAAGGACACTTGTACTAGACTGTTTATTGCAGCTCAATTTACAATCGCCAAAATGTGGAAACAGCCTAAACGCCCACCAACCCAGGAATGGATTAACAAGCTGTGGTATATGTATACCATGGAATACTATTCAGCTATTTTAAAAAATGGAGACTTTACTTCCTTCGTATTAACCCGATGGAAGTGGAAGACATTATTCTTAGTAAAGCATCACAAGAATGGAGAAGCATGAATCCTATGTACTCAATTTTGATATGAGGACAATTAATGACAATTAAGGTTATGGGAGAGGGAGGAAAAGCAGAAAGAGGGATGGAGGGAGGCGGGTAGGGCCTTGGTGTGTATCACACTTTATGGGGGCAAGACATGATTGCAAAAGGGACTTTACCTAACAATTGCAATCAGTGTAACCTGGCTTATTGTACCCTCAATGAATCCCCAACAATGATAAAAAAAAGAGAAATTATTCCAAAAAATTGAGGAAGAAAAAATCTTCCCCAACACGTTCTATGAAGCAAACATCACCCTGATACCAAAACCAGGAAAAGACCCAACCAAAAAGGAGAATTTCAGACCAATTTCAGTCATGAATATAGATGCAAAAATTCTCAACAAAATCCTAGCCAATAGATTACAGCTTATCATCAAAAAAGTCATACATCATGATCAAGTAGGTTTTATACCAGGGGTGCAAGGCTGGTTTAACATATCCAAGTCCATAAATGTTATCCTCCATATTAACAGAGGGAAAAATAAAGATCATATGATCCTCTCAATAGATGCAGGAAAAGCATTTGATAAAATCCAGCATCCTTTTCTAATTAGAACACTGAAGAGTATAGGCATAGGTGGCACATTCCTAAAACCGATTGAAGCTATCTATGACAAACCCACAGCCAATATATTACTGAATGGAGTAAAACTAAAAGCTTTTCCTCTTAGAACTGGAACCAGACAAGGTTTTCCTCTGTCACCTTTACTATTTAACATAGTGCTGGAAGTTCTAGCCAATACAATTAGGCAAGACAAGGAAATAAAGGGAATCCAAATGGGAGCAGAGGAGGTCAAACTCTTCCTCTTTGCTGACGACATGATCTTATACTTAAGAGAATCCCAAAGACTCAACCACAAGACTCCTAGAAGTCATCAAAAAATACAGTAATGTTCCAGGATATAAAATCAATGTCCACAAGTCAGTAGCCTTTGTGTACACCAATAACAGTCAAGATGAGAAGCTAATTAAGGACACAACTCCCTTCAACACAGTTTCAAAGAAAATAAAATACCTAGGAATATACCTAACGAAGGAGGTGAAGAACCTCTATAAAGAAAATTATGAACTCCTCAGAAAGGAAATAGCAGAGGATATTAATAAATGGAAGAACATACCATGCTCATGGATGGGAAGAATCAACATTGTTAAAAATGTCTATATATCCCAAAGCAATCCACCTATTCAATGCCATTCCTAGTAAAATACCAACATCATACTTTCAAGATTTGGAGAAAATGATTCTGTGTTTTGTATGCAACCAGAAAAAACCCCATATAGCTAAGGCAGTTCTTAGTAATAAAAATAAAGCTGGGGGCATCACCATACCAGATTTTAGGCTGTACTACAAAGCCATAGTGGTCAAGACAGCATGGTACTGGCACAAAAATAGAGACATAGACACTTGGAATCGAATAGAAAACCAGGAAATAAAACTAACATCTTACAACCACCTAATCTTTGATAAACCAAACAAGAACATACCTTGGGGAAAAGACTCCCTATCAATAAATGGTGTTGGGAGAACTGGATATCCACATGTAAAAAACTGAAACTGGACCCCCACCTTCACAAAAATTGATTCAAGATGGATAAAGGACTTAAATTTAAGGCATGAAACAATAAAAATACTCAATGAAAGCATAGGAAAAACACTAGAAGATATTGGCCTGGGGAAAGACTTCATGAAGAAGACTGCCATGGCAATTGCAAAAACAAAAGTAAACAAATGGGACTTCATTAAACTGAAAAGCTTCTGTACAGTTAAGGAGACAATAACCAAAGCAAAGAGACAACCTACACAATGAGAAAGGATATTTGCATATTTTGAATCAGACAAAAGCTTGATAACTAGTATCTTTAGAGAACTCAAATTAATCCACATGAAAAAAGCCAACAATCCCATATATCAATGGGCAAGAGACATGAATATAACCTTCTCTAAAGATGACAGACGAATGGCTAACAAACATATGAAAAAATGTTCATCATCCCTATCAGAGAAATGCCAATCAAAACCACCCTGAGATACCATCTAACCCCAGCGAGAATGGCGCACATCACAAAATCCCAAAACTGCAGATGCTGCCATGGATGTGGAGAGAAGGGAACACTTTTACACTGCTAGTGGGACTGCAAACTAGTACAACCCTTTTGGAAGGAAGTATGGAGAAACTTCAAAGCACGCAAGCTAGACCTCCCATTTGATCCTGTAATCCCAATACTGGGCATCTACCCAGAAGGAAAAAAATCCTTTTATTATAAGGACACTTGTACTAGTCTGTTTATTGCAGCTCAATTTACAATTGCCAAAATGTGGAAACAGCCTAAATGTCCTTCAACCAAGGAATGGATTGGTAAGCTGTGGTATATGTATACCATGGAAGTGGAAGACATTTTTCTTAGTAAAGCATCACAAGAAAGGAGAAGCATGAATCCTATGTACTCAGTTTTGATATGAGGACAATTAATGACAATTAAGGTCATGGTGGGGGTAGGGTAAGGGGAGAGCAGAGAGAGAAGGAAGGAGGGAGGGGTGGGGAAAGGAAGAGCAGAGAGAGGGAAGGAGGGAGGGGGGTGGGGCCTTGGTGTGTGCCACACCTTTTGGGGGCAAGACACGATTGCAAGAGGGACTTCACCTAACAAACGCAATCAGTGTAACCTGGCTAATTGTACCCTCAATGAATCCCCAACAATAAAAAGAAAGAAAAAATATTTGTTTATTTTTTATTAAATCATAACTTTGTACATTGATGCATTTATGGGGTTCAGTGTACTGCTTTGATATACAGTGTGAAATGCTTACATTGAACTAGGTAACACATCCATCATAATTATACTTATTTCTTAATAGTTTTGAAATGTACCATTGTATCATGCACCTTAGGTGAGGTTCCCCCCAAATACGCTCCCTCCTCCCTATCTCCCTCTCCTCCCCTCCCTAGGCAGGCAATCTTCTAGGGTTCTCTCCTGAGGCTGTTCTTCTCATGGTTCTATTTTTCCTGTGCTGGAGCTTCTGAGACACACCTCAATTCTCACTCCTCCAAGGCTCAGTACAAGTGTGAAGTTGAGATATTACATAGAATAAATGCTTTCTGATTCTCACATTAATTTTCTGGATTTTATTTTCTTCCAAGGTTTTAGATATGGCCAGTACAGATAAAAGTAGCAAAAGAACACACTCAAAAAAATAAAAATAAAAATACAAATAGTGGAAAGTTGGCAAAGCCCTTTTTTTTTTTTTTTTTTGTAGAGACAGAGTCTCACTGTACCGCCCTCGGTAGAGTGCCGTGGCATCACACAGCTCACAGCAACCTCTAGCTCTTGGGCTTACGCGATTCTCTTGCCTCAGCCTCCCGAGTAGCTGGGACTACAGGGGCAAAGCCCTTTCTTAAGCCAACCAAACCAGAAATTACTGAGGTTTCCCCTTGTGCTTCCGAAGATTTTCCTGTCTCCTGGCTTTGGGTACAGCAAAATTTCTAGACAAACAACAAAGGGGTTTTAAACAGCCTTCCTGCTGAGACATAGGTATATTCTCATTTGGCAAAGGATGTATGTGTTCATCTATGGTCAACTTCTTTCAGTAATCGGTGTTGCTTGAAACTCTCTCTGCGTTGGTGAGGCTCAGATTTCCCCCCGTCCTTCACTGTTCTTTCAATACCCACAGACTTTCACCTTGCCCTGAGACCCAGAGATTTTCAGTAAACCAAGGCACTGGACTCTGTGGGCTGAGACTGTGAGCCCAGGACAGAGCCAGTCTGTACCAGAGACACCTTGCAGAGTAGCATGATAAAGCTGGGCTTGCTCCAAAATTTCATTCATCTATATTTGCTCCTTAAGCTGCATTCTTCTCATTTTTCTTTTCAAGGAAAAACATGAGGCTTCAGACAGGGATAGATGCTCACAAAAGTCTTGGTGGGTTGAGAGGAGTGACTAGTACGGTGTAACAGACAGGGAGATATGCTTTCTCCCTATATCAGCCTGATGGTCTGGGAAGAACATGGCCCATTCAACATTCACCTTGGGGGTCCCCAGTACGTCTGGCTTCCAAATCATACAGGTTTAATGCAGGAATGAGAAGTCGAGATCTCAACTGTCCTAATTCTTTTCACCAGCCTTCATGGCGGATGTTGCTAACTGATCGTGGTACTGTTCCTTACTGAGTCAGTTTCGGATTCAGCGTTCTTTCCAACACACAGTTCCAGATAATGACTAACAATCAGGGTTAGCACATAAAATGCCACATTTTTCTTCATGCCTACCAAATAGTTGAAGACCAATCATTGCTTAATACTCAAAGCCAGGTAGAACAGTCGATGGATCTGTGGATTGGATCTCTATTCAAACTCACTGTGAAGAAGAATCACTTGTTAGACTAATCAAGATCCTACATTGTGACCAGTAATCTAACACTAATTTGTCTGAACTTTAACTCCTGCCATAAACAAGATGGTTGAAACCAAAACATGGCAGGAAAAATTCAGGCACATTTTCATTTATTCAGTCTCAACTCAAGGCATTAAACCTACTGAAAACTAAAGATGAGCTTTAGGAATAGATTTGTAAACAAAATACCAATGGTGCATGCTTGAACTTCTCTCTAGTAGCTGAAAATTGGAAATGTCCCTTAGGCAATGCACACACGTGATTGTGAAGCAAGGCATTCCTTAAACTTAAAAGTTGGAAGATCCTATTTTAATGGCATTAAGAACAACAGAACTACTCTCTTCTAATATGAATTCAGCACTTTTTCAAGTTTGCTTTTGTTGTTCTGAATCTCACTTTTGTTGTGGGATTTCCAATGTTGTTTTAATTTCTTTCATTTTTTTGCCCATTTATTTATTTATTTATTTATTTATTTTTAGTTACATTTGCCTACATAAGAACTTAGGAGCTTCTGCCCAGGCAACAGCATCTTCTTTGTATTCCTGCCAGTCATCAGGTGGTCCCAGAACAATGGGTAGTGAGACAATCCTGAGTAGGGAGAGAGACTAGACATAGGATATGGATTAAGCCACCCTCTGCAATCCAGCATTACTATTCTAGGTACTGAGTTATGGAAGGCCTTCAGGTGCAGTACTGGAAGATTTATTAGGAGCACCCACGAATCACAGTGGGTCTGTCCACAGCAGGCTGAGATGAAGCAACACAGTATTGATGTCCACACCACCTATGACTACCTAGCAAGGGGCCCAGGAATCTTAGAGCCTCATTCTTCCAGTGGGAGAATGCTTTCTAAATTTATCAGCTCAGCTCACAAGAGGAAGACACAGATGTACACAAGTGCCTCTATCTGCCTAATTTTTCTCAGCCTCTAGCCCTGAATATCCCTTTGATATATAATATTCTTGCTGACTTAAAAACTTCCCTTTTCAGGAGCTATGTGTGGGAGTGGGAAGAATGATGAATTTGAACCTACCTAAGAACACTCAAAGCACTGATGTTTTATTTTTCTTCCACACAAATCTGGCTTTTATTTTGTATTAGCAGCAGGAGAGAATCATGCTTAAAAGTCAATGCTGAAGGAAAGTACATTCGAACTGCACTTATCACCCTCAGTGGGGACAGGCAAGCCAGAGCGATTGCTTTTTTTTTTTTTTTTGATGAAAGCTTGTTTTCTTTTTTTTTTTTTTATTGTTGGGGATTCATTGAGGGTACAATAAGCCAGTTATACTGATTGCAATTGTTAGGTAAAGTCCCTCTTGCAATCATGTCTTGCCCCCATAAAGTGTGACACACACTAAGGCCCCACCCTCCTCCCTCCATCCCTCTTTCTGCTTCCCCCCCCATAACCTTAATGGTCATTAATTGTCCTCATATCAAGATTGAGTACATAGGATTCATGCTTCTCCATTTTTGTGATGCTTTACTAAGAATAATGTCTTCCACTTCCATCCAGGTTAATACGAAGGATGTAAAGTCTCCATTTTTTTTAATGGCTGAATAGTATTCCATGGTATACATATACCACAGCTTGTTAATCCATTCCTGGGTTGGTGGGCATTTAGGCTGTTTCCACATTTTGGCAATGGTAAATTGAGCTGCAATAAACAGTCTAGTACAAGTGTCCTTATGATAAAAGGATTTTTTTCCTTCTGGGTAGATGCCCAGTAATGGGATTGCAGGATCAAATGGGAGGTCTAGCTTGAGTGCTTTGAGGTTTCTCCAGACTTCCTTCCAGAAAGGTTGTACTAGTTTGCAGTCCCACCAGCAGTGTCAAAGTGTTCCCTTCTCTCCACATCCACGCCAGCATCTGCAGTTTTGAGATTTTGTGATGTGGGCCATTCTCACTGGGGTTAGATGATATCTCAGGGTTGTTTTGATTTGCATTTCTCTAATATATAGAGATGATGAACATTTTTTCATGTGTTTGTTAGCCATTCATCTGTCATCTTTAGAGAAAGTTCTATTCATGTCTCTTGCCCATTGATATAAGGGATTGTTGGCTTTTTTCATGTGGATTAATTTGAGTTCTCTATAGATCCTGGTTATCAAGCTTTTGTCTGATTGAAAATATGCAAATATCCTTTCCCATTGTGTAGGTTGTCTCTTTGCTTTGGTTATTGTCTCCTTAGCTGTACAGCTGTACATTAAACAGCTGTTTAATGAAGACCCATTTGTTTATTTTTGTTGTTGCAATTGCCATGGCAGTCTTCTTCATGAAGTCTTCCCCCAGGCCAATATCTTCCAGTGTTTTTCCTATGCTTTCTTTGAGGATTTTTATTGTTTCATGCCTTAAATTTAAGTCCTTTATCCATCTTGAATCAATTTTTGTGAGTGGGGAAAGGTGTGGGTCCAGTTTCAGTCTTTTACATGTAGACATCCAGTTCTCCCAACACCATTTATTGAATAGGGAGTCTTTCCCCCAAGGTATGTTCTTGTTTGGTTTATCAAAGATTAGGTGATTGTAAGATGTTAGTTTCATTTCTTGGTTTTCAATTCGATTCCAAGTGTCTGTGTCTCTGTTTTTGTGCCAGTACCGTGCTGTCTTGAGCACAATTGCTTTGTAGTATAGACTAAAATCTGGTATGCTGATGCCCCCAGCTTTATTTTTGTTACTAAGAACTGCCTTAGCTATACGGGGTTTTTTCCGGTTCCATACAAAACGCAGAATCATTTTTTCCAAATCTTGAAAGTATGATGTAGGTACTTTGATAGGAATGGCATTGAATAGGTAGATTGCTTTGGGAAGTATAGACATTTTAACAATGTTGATTCTTCCCATCCATGAGCATGGTATGTTCTTCCATTTGTTAATATCCTCTGCTATTTCCTTTCTGAGGAGTTCATAGTTTTCTTTATAGAGGTCCTTCACCTCCTTCGTTAGGTATATTCCTAGGTATTTCATTTTCTTTGAAACTATGGTGAAGGGAGTTGTGTCCTTAATTAGCTTCTCATCTTGACTGTTATTGGTGTATACAAAGGCTACTGATTTGTGGACATTGATTTTATATCCTGAAACATTACTGTATTTTTTGATGACTTCTAGGAGTCTTGTGGTTGAGTCTTTGGGGTTCTCTAAGTATAAGATCATGTCGTCAGCAAAGAGGGAGAGTTTGACCTCCTCTGCTCCCATTTGGATTCCCTTTATTTCCTTGTCTTGCCTAATTGTATTGGCTAGAACTTCCAGCACTATGTTGAATAGTAAAGGTGACAGAGGACAACCTTGTCTGGTTCCAGTTCTAAGAGGAAAAGCTTTCAGTTTGACTCCATTCAGTAAAATATTGGCTGTGGGTTTGTCATAGATAGCTTCAATCAGTTTTAGAAATGTGCCACCTATGCCTATACTCTTCAGTGTTCTAATTAGAAAAGGATGCTGGATTTTATCAAATGCTTTTTCTGCATCTATTGAGAGGATCATGTGATCTTTATTTTTGCCTCTGTTAATATGGTGGATAACGTTTATGGACTTGCGTATGTTAAACCAGCCTTGCATCCCTGAAAGCTTGTTTTCTTGAAGGCTGGGCTCACAAGGCCTCCTAATAGCCCATGCACAACTATAGTTTGGAATTCTGATCTCTCTGAGCCTGGATAGTTGTCAAAGTCTTTACTTCCTGCCTTTTCTTTCCCATTAGTGCCAAAGCAACTGGAGGTACAGCTGGCCTCCAGGATTTTCCTCTGGATTTTCTCTGTGGCTATGTATGCCGCCAGCAGACAGGTCCTGCGACCTGTTTCTGCATCTGTGTCTCCAACTACAGAGGACAGGACAAACACGTGGTTAAGGGTCCAGGACCAGGAGTCTGTAGCTTTACTGTTTGTGTCCAATTCCTGGTTCTTCTAAGCACTACGTGAATTCAGGCAAGTTATCTAACCTCTGTGACTTCCTCTAAAAAAGGCCAGCAGTAATAATAGTACATCTTCCTTAGTCATAATGCAGATTAAATGGACTAAAATATGTAATGCCCCTCAACAATGGCCAGGCGCATTCAACATTTTATGTGTTGGGAGCTGGAAGAGAAGAAGGCAGGGATAAAAGGAACTCCTTGAGGGCAGGGGCCTATCTAAATCCCTTCTGTGATCCCAGCATTCAGGCTGGCACAGAGAAAACTCCCTATAAATGTGCTGGAAGAAAGCCTGTACTCTGAGATCTCCTTCACTGGCCCAGTCCTCAATTAATAGTCAGTGTTCAAAGAGAAGCATCATTTTTTTTCAGCTGCCCTAAAAACAGTGGAGCAATTCTCATGCTCCTCTTTCTGTTCTATGCTCCTGGGCTGCTTCCCGAAGAGGCATGAGGTTACCCCTGGCTGACAGGTCAGTGGAAAGCAATGTGAGGGACCATCTTGAATGGAATTACTGTCAACCACAGCTGCCTTTTATTATTTGCAGCAGTTATGATCTATAAAGTCACTGCAAATGCTGACTTAGCAAATACTGAACCCTTGCTCCTAGGAGAGACACAAGGGTAAGTGTCTTTGAGCCTTGCGTTACAACATTTTTGTCAAGTGATCATTACACAGACGCTGCTTTATGTCACTGCTCTGTTACAGTTGTTTCTGTTTAAAGACACCTTATTTAATACCTATTGTTGATTCATTAACATTGTCCTCACAGTAACAGCACCATCACTTGTGCCTAAATGAAGCTTGCCTGACACATGCTTTTCTCCAAAAGGCAAAACACAGTCTTCCTGGGCTTAGCCACCAGACAGCATCTCAGTACTACTCTTGGGGGGTCTACTTTAAACAGAAAAACCAAGACTGGGCCTGGTGGCTCACCTCTCTAACCCTAATACCCTGGGAGGCTGAGGCAGGTGTATTTTGGAGCTCAGGAGTTTGAGAACCACCTGCACAAGAGCAAGACCCTGTCTCTACTGGGGGGGGAGGGGAAAAAAAACAAAAACAGAAAAAACTACCCAGGCATGGTGGCAGGTTCCTGTAATCCCAGTTAGTTGGGAGGCTGAGGCCAGAAGACTGCTCAAGCCCAAGAGATTGAGATTGCTGTGAGCTATGATGCCACAGTTCTCTACCCAGCATGACAGAGTGAGACTCTGTCTCAAAAATAAATAAATAAATATAATATATATATAAATAAATAGCAAAGACACCAGCCAAAAGCATAAAAATGAAAAAAAAAATAACAACAACAGGTCATGAAAAGGACGTAGTTCACAGTAGAAGAGCTGAAACCTGCAGTGAGAGCATCTGGTTGTTGGGCCTCAGCTGGGAGCATGGCCACCAGGCGACTTGTTGCACACATCCAACAATGACCGTGAATGATCCCCAAGCGTTAGGATCACAAGAATCTTTGGCAAGTAGGCAAATACAAATACAGAACCTTCAAAAAATGAAGATCATGGTACATGATTATGCAATAACAAAGGAAAATATTAAGTATGGCACTTGTGACAAATTCCTGTAGGACTGCAGCTTCAAATGCTTGAGACCAGTGGTTCTCAACCTTCCTAATGCCACAGACCTTTAATACAGTCTAAAGGGGTCATGACCCATGCCTTCCTCCATGCCGGCACCTTAGCAGCTGAATGTGCTGGGGAGGCCATGGCCACGCTGGCCGGCATTCTGTATATAAAGGGACATGTCTTTATCCCTCTCCAAGGCCAGCCTCCTCACTCACAAGCTCAGTGATCACTGTTTGCCTTCATGCCAGCAGTCAGCCATGCTTGCTGACACATCATACTTTGTTTTTTCATGGTCTACTAGATCATCTCCAGCAGCAAATACACATAAACAAAGCATATACGAACACAAAAGCCTGCCAAGTTTTTACCATGATCTATATTTTCTAAATGAAGAAACTGAGCTTCCAAGAAGTTAAAGTTAAGAAACTTACTGAGGTCACACAGCTCACTGGCCAGAACAGGGTGACTCTGAAGTCTGTAGTTTTTATAGCATCATACTAACAAGCAAGGCTATATGATTGACCTTGGAATAACTCTCAACATCTATGATAACTGGTAGATCAAGTTCCAAAAGCTCTTTGCTAGCTAAGATAATGATAAAGGATACATGCAACTGGGCATTAAGTGAATGAATGGTAGGCAATGGGGACCAGGTTCCATATAGTTGGAATGAAAGTTTAGAAATAAACAAGAGGAGGGGCTAGAATGATCCTTGTGCTAGTGGGTTAAAGACATTAGTATGAACTCATGTTTAGTTTAAGACAGATGCAGTTACACACGAACATACACAATATAAATGTGTATATAATGGGTTTGTATACATGATACACATTTCTATCTCTTCCAGTCAAGTGAGAATAAAAGGAATAATTCCCTAGAAGCAGCAAGTCCATCTAGCACTCAGATCTCAGTTTCTCCAATGAAAAGATCCAAGAATCCTTGGAGAAATAAATTATTCTATACCTAGACAGGAAATATACTATATGAACCTGGAGTATCTTGTGGTACTAGAAAGTAAAGAAGTGCTTAAGAAAACCCAGAACCTCCAATTCAAAAAATACAGTGACGGGGGTATGTCCAAGGGAAACGACACCCAGAAAAACATGTCCCTGATGGTCAAAGCTGTAACAACATAAGAACACAATAAAAAAAGGAGTATTGAATTATAACCTAGAGTATTAAATACATAATATCCATGAGTCAATACTGACAAAAATATAAACGATTAAATAAATAAATGAGGAAGAACAGAACAAATCAGTGCAGAAACACTACAAACAATTTATTTAAATCCTCTTCTCTCAAGGAGGTGAAGCATAACTTTCCATAATGTAAGTGTGGATTATGCATAAGAACTTATTTCTAAAAATCACAACAAGCTTTTGGAAAGAAGATAGACTAATGGACAAAAAAACACATGAAAAAATGCTGAACATCTCTGATCATCAGGGAAATGCAAATCAAGACCACAAAGGGGTATCACCTAACTCCAGCGAGAATGGCTTCTATCAAAAAACCCCCAAACAACAGATGCTAGCATGGAGAAAAAGGGAAAGGAACATTTATACGCTGTTGGTGGAACTGCAAAGTAGTACCATCCCTATGAAAATAGTATCACCTCGGAGAACTAAAAGTAGACCTACTATTTGATCTAGCATTCCCACTGATGAGTATTTACCCATAAGGGAAAAAAGTCATTTTATCAAAAAGATACATGCATTTAAATGTTTATTGCAACATAATGCACAACTGCAAAGATGTCTAACCAATTCAAATACCCACTAATCAATTAATCCACCCATTAATTTGTGGATTAAAATCCACAAATTAATAAATTAGTGGATTAATTGAATGTGGTATATGTAAACCATGGAGTACTACTCATCTGTAAAAAACTGGTAAACTAGTAACTTTGTAACATCCTGGATGGAACTGGAGACCTTCTAAGTGAAGTATGACAAGATTGGAAAAACAAACAACACATGTACTGATTGGAACTAGTTTAGCAGCACCCACGTGCACATTTCATAGTAAAACTCAATGGAAAGCAAGAAGGTGGGAGGGGACAGGTTGGCAGGGATAAATTCACACCTAACAGATGCAATGCCCATTAACCAGGGAAGGGGCTCAATTTCAACTTTGACTCAAAGTGTACAATAGGAATTCATCGAATCAAAACATTTGTACCCCCATAATATTCTGAAATTAAAAATATTTATATACACACACATATACACTTGAAAACTATAAAGAGATATAAATCTCACCAAACAAATACAGGGTGTGCTACAAAAGATATGTTAACTAATGTGATGAAAATGTGTCAAACGATCTATGAACCAAGTGTATGGTGCCCCACAATCATACTAATGTACACAGCTATGGTTTAATAAAAATAAATAAATATAAAAAAAAAGAAATGGGGTAAAATGAGTAACTTAGTAATTCAGAAACCCAATAAATACTTTCTGAACCAGATGATCAAGTTTAACATGAACAGCAATGTTATATTGATATTATATACCCTTTATTTTACATTGTAAAAAATGGTACTTTATCATTGGGTTCTTTCTCTCAATAACCCATAAACCACAACATATTATGAGAAAAATTATCACACAAATTCCAATAGGGGACATCATACAAAATAAATGACTGACCAGTACTTCTTAAAACAACCAGGGTCATTAAAAGAAGAGCAGTCTGAGAAATTGCCATAGCCAAGAGAACCCTAAAGAGACATGACAAATACATGTAATATATCCTCCGTGAGATCTTAGAATAGAAAAAGGGACATTATGTGAAAATTCAAATAAACCATGGGCTTTAGTTGATAATAGTATATCATTATTAATTCATTAATTGTACCAATAGATAATACTAATGTAAGTTATTCATAATTGGAAAAACTAGATGTGGGCCATGGAAACTGTATGACCTTCTCAATTTTCCTATGATGCAGAAACTGTCCTAAAAATAAAGTCTATTGAAAAAAATCAATACTTAACCGTATTACTAGACTAAGAAACAAAAACCATACAATTACATAAATAAGAAAGTACTTTGACATAATCCAATAGTGTCGCTTATAAGAGTTCTTATGAAGTAGAAATATAAGAGAATTTACTCAACCTAATGAAGACCATCTAATAAAAATCTACTTCTAGCATCATATTTAATGGTGTAAGCCTAAATCATTTTTTCTAAGATGAGAAATAAGGCAAGGATGTCTGCCCTTCATTTCTGTTCAATCCTATTCTCAAGGTTCTAACTGGTTCAGTGAAGTGAGAAAATAAATAACAGACATCTAGATTAAGGCAAAAATGCACAAATCTCTCTTTATTCATAGACCATTTGATCATCTGTATAGAAAATACCAGGGAATTTATAAATATGCTGTGAGAACTAATAAATATATTTAGAATGGTTGCAGGATACAGGATTAATATACATAAACTGTGTTTCTATATATTGGCAATTGGAAATTAAAGTAAAAAGTACAATTACTGCTTACAATAGCATACAGGTTATAAAATATTTATGGATAAGTTTGTTAAATTGTGTGCAAGTACATTTATATACTATCTGCCATTATATATTGCTGAAAGAAATCTTAAAAAACCTAAATAAATGGAGAGATCCATTGTACTCATGGATTGGAATCAACAGTTGTTGAGATGACTATTTTCTCTACATCACTTTACCCATTCAACATAAGTCCAAAAGAAAAAATCCATTTGTGTTTTCATTTTATTTTTATAGAAATTGAAAAATTAATACTAAAATGTGTATCAAAAGACAGCAGGCCTAAGTAGTCAAAATAACTTTGAAAAAAAAAGACCAAATTTGAAATTATTATACTCCTTGATTCCAAGAAAACTTACTATAAAACTACAGTGGTCAAGAAAATAGCATAAAAATACATGATAGTTCATCTGAACAGACTATAGTGTCCAGAAATAGATACATACTGACAATGACAAGAAAATGAAAAACACTTCACAGACCAGAAAAACATATTTACAAAATATGTATCTGACCAGTGGTCTATAGCTAGAATAGATGAAAATTTTAACCTCAAGAATAAAACCAAGAAACTAGTATTAAAATGGGTAGACTGGGCCTGGTGGCTTGCACCTGTAATCTTGGCACTTTGGAAGGAGGATTGCTTGAGCCTATGAGTTACTTCAAGATCAGCCTGAGCAACATAAGGAGACCACATCTCTACAAAAAATAAAAAATGCATCCAGGCTTTATAGCACCTGTAGTCCTAGCTACTTGGGAAGCTGAGGTGGGAAGATCACTTGGGCCCAGAAGTTAGAGGTTGCAGTGAGCTACAATGTAGCCAGTGTACTCCAGCCAGGGCAACAGAGTGAAATCCTCTCTCCATCAATCAAGCAACAAATAAATAAAATGGGCAGAAGATTTGCTGAGACACTCACCGCAAAATATATACAGATGGCAAATACGCATGTGGAACATTGCTCAGCATTATGATTCATTGGAGAAAAGCAAATTAAAACCAAAAGAAGCAATTCCTACTGAGATGGATAAGATTAAAAACACTGACCAACTGAAGCAACTACACTCTCATTCATACCCTGCTGATGTATTTGTAAAATGGTGTAACCATTTTGAAGAATTTGTGGTAGCTCTTAAAAGTGAACCATATAAACTAGCCATTCTATTTCTAGCTATTTTTATCCAAGAGAAATGAAAGCATATTTTCATACAAAAAAGTTCACAAATTTTAATGGTTTTATTTGTAATAGCCCAAAGCTGTAAATAACGCAAATGTGTTCATCAACAAACACATAATTAAGTTCAAGTATATCCACACAATGGAATATTCCTTATCAATAAAAAAGGAATAAAGTGATATACATTATAATGCAAGTGAATCCCAAAATCATTATGCTGAGTGAAAGATACCAAAATATATACTGCATACCCGCATTTATACAAACTTAGAAAATAATCCAGGGGATCAGAAATCAGATCTCTGGTTGCCTGTGGGATGGATGAGGTTTAAGAAGGTGGGAAGAAAGACTTGAAGGGAGGCAGGAGGAAACCTTTGGAAATATGGGTGTGTTATCTTGATTATGGTAAGAGTTTCAGGGATTGTATGCATATTCAACTTATGTACAAATATGCAGTTTTTATGTCAATTATTTTTGACAAAAATTTTCAAACATGTGAGTTTTTCTTCTTAAATATGAATTTGCTTATCTTTGTTTTTTTTCTTTTTTTGATGTATAATAGAGGTACATGTGATAATTTAACAGATTCTTATAACTTGCAAAGATCAAATCAGTGTACTTGGGATATCCATCATCATAAATATTTGTCTTTTCTTTATGCTAGAATCCTTCAAACTTCTTTCTTCTAGCTATTTTGAAATATGTAATAGATTATTGTAAACTGTAGTCAACCTAATGATCTATCTAACATTATATTTATTTTTTCTATTGAACTTTAGATTTGTACCCTTTAGTCAATTTTTCTTCATCCTCCCTTCTCCCCTGTCCTTCTCAGCCTCTGGTAAACACTAATCTACTCTAGTACATGTTCTCACTCATATGTGGGTGTTAAAATTGTGGATCTCTTGATTTTTTTTCTTTATAAAGGAAACAGTATGTGGAAGCAAAGATGATATTATAAAAGGGATTGACTTCAATATGTGAGTCAATAGCTGGTACAGACATCACATTGATGAGGTTATCCATTTACTACCAAGCACGTGTTCATTGTGCCTATGACTCTACCACATAAACATATATATTATTATTTTCACCACTGAGAAAGTAGGCATTTGTGAACAGGTTTTGAAAATAAAGATAATTACACAGAAGTCCCTTCTTAAGTACTCTTTGTCATCAGAGGGTTTTACGACTTCTGGCAATCATATGGCAAATGTCAGAATGATTGAAATTTCCAACATGTTAAATTCCAACGAGGTCTTGTATTCCATAGAAAATGGTCCAAAATTATTAAAATGGAAGTTTTCACAAAAGACATTAAAGGAGAGAGATAGGAAGGGAGATGAATAAGGAAAATGTTATGGAATTTCACTGCGAGGAGAAAATTTATCTTCACTTCAGCTTTGAACAGAATACATATCACAGCAACAAATAAGAAATGACAAACTTCTCATCAAAAACTTGATTTCTATTCTCATTGTGACACATTTACAGCTTTTCCAAAGATTTGACTAAAGAGAGTCAGAAGAAGAAGAAAAAAAAAAGACAAATGAATTGGAAATGACCTCATCCATTATCTGTGGCCACATGGAGGAAATAATGCTTTCCCAAAGCTGGGCCATGGATTATCTGTCAAATAAAAAACCTACGTATAAATATTTGACCTAGGCACAAAGTATTAAAGTAATTCCAGCTACATATATCTATGAGAAAGTCAATGCCCATCTGGAATTAGCAAATTGGTAGATGGACGTTTCCACAAAGGACCTCCTTTTCTTTTCTTTCTTTTTTTTTTTTTTTTTTTTTTTGTGGTTTTTGGCCGGGGCTAGGTTTGAACCCGCCACCTCCGGCATATGGGACTGGCACCCTACTCCTTGAGCCACAGGTGCCACCCATGGACCTCCTTTTCTTAATCTCAAAGTCTGTTAAAAAAACTTTACCAAAGGAAGCTTAGCACAATAAAGGCAGGCTGAAAAGCTATGAAGAGAGAATGTATCAAAAAGAGAAAATTAAAAATGCTGTTAGGCCTCAGTAAAAGTGCTCAATAATTAAATAATAGCAAATTAAAACAGAGACGGGATTATATACAAATATATGATATATATACATATGTGTATATATAGAATAGCATCCAGTATTGGCAGCATCTTTTGAAAAGTTACCTGAACACTGTCTGTTAGTGGGAATATAGAATGAAAAATCTGAAAAGAATAGAATGTCAAGAATACTTTGACTTAGCTCTTTGTCTACCGGGACTTCATCTTCAGGAAAGAATCCACAGTAGAGACTGATGTTTTGGCATAAAAGTGATCACCATGATAGCACTTTTAATATTAATGTTTATAGCAGCAAAGTTTATAAACTACCTACATGCCTGGCAGCAGAACTGTTAATTAAATTATGACACATCTAGATGTCATAACAGTTGGCATGTATTTAGAAACACATTTTCAAGTGTTTTTTTTTTTTCACGACATGGAAATTCTTTACAGAAAAATAATTTTTTACATGGAAGGTGATCTCCTAGTGTGCACACATACACACAAATTGGACAGAAACAGCCTATGATATGAACAGGACTTAGCACTCCATGCCAGGGAAGGGGCCTAGGGTGCTAAGTCCTGTTGCCATGTTATAAACAACTGAGCAATAATGAATTTAAGATTCATGATGACCCCATCCTGATACACAGCATCTATAGTAAGTCCTTTCTATCACTCTCCCTGAAGCCATTATGAACCCTAGGCAGAGAATCTATCTTGTAAATTTGTTTTGAGAAACTCCTAAAAGTTCCATCCTTGGGGCCCCAAACCAGTCTTCCCCTGTATATGTCATGGTATCCCACTGGCGGTAAGTGATTTCCTATGGATCTTAGATAAGATTTGCAAGGATCTGCTTCTCGCTCAGATCTGTCATGTACTCATAATGAGAGTTGAGAACATGGGAAGTCCTCAAGTATCTTGTAAAGAGCCCCTCCTTACCTAATTTATTATTTCCAGAAAAGAATGGGGAATGTTACCAAATTAGGTAAAGAATTCACAATTTCTGCCCCAA
The DNA here is from genome assembly GCF_027406575.1 of Nycticebus coucang. Classification (NCBI taxonomy): domain Eukaryota; kingdom Metazoa; phylum Chordata; class Mammalia; order Primates; family Lorisidae; genus Nycticebus; species Nycticebus coucang. The sequence goes on along the minus strand of NC_069787.1, from coordinate 107,256,831 downwards.
GGAAACTTCCAAAGGAGGCACAATATGGCTCCCTGGCCCCTGTAAAAAGTCATCCAGTTGACCCCAACAAAGGCGCACCTGTGTCTTTGAGCAGAATCCTAACAGTCTGCCCACATCACCAAGCAGCCCATGGGAGCTCCGGATTCCAAGAGTGTCGCCCAATTAGGGAATCCCACATTCGTCAGAGGGACAAAATGGCAACAGCCATATGTGGATGTTCTCTCCCAACAAGGAAAAAAAAATAGCTAAACTCATTGGTGTGTGCCTGTCTCCTGGGATTGTGAACTTTCTATCTCCTTGTGAGTAAAAGAATTAAACTCCAGTCTGTCCCGGAGAAGGGAGACATGCCTGATTTTGACAAATAAGGAAATAATCCTTCCATGTTGTCACTTTTCTGGCTGTTTCTATCAACAAACTCTTCTGTGTCAGGAAAGGGGGGAATACTGACGTCAGGGGAACCCTGCTTACATGCTCCCTCCCTGCATTACGCTGTTTTATTTTTATTTTTATTTATTTATTTTCAGTTTTTGGCCAGGGCTGGCTTTGAACCCACCACCTTCGGTACATGGAGCTGGCACCCTACTCCTTGAGCCACAGGCACCACCCCCCTCCTTTTTTTTTTTAATTTTTAAAGTTAATGATAAAAGAGCAATTATACAAATTTGACTATGCAACATCACAAACAATTGTAGCTGCTACCAACACTAATTGAGGAACATCAGACGCCCCTGGAGTCACGTGCATAGTGCACAAAGTTCAGAGGAACTGACAATGGGTTTCCTGGGGATGGAGACAGCTCCTGTGATCCACCCCATAGGTCACAGAAGAACCAGGCAGCAGCCACGGCAGGGTCCACATGAGACTCTGACTGACCTGCACCTTACTCCTACTTCTGCCTGTGACCATGATTAGGTGACTCAGCCCTTGCAACAGTAACTTTGTAACCTAGAGTCTGTCCACTACTCTCCATCTCTCTGTCTTGACCGTGGGCAGGGCTCCCACTGTGTTGCCTGGTGTTCCTGGTCTGCACAGGTGAGCCCGGTTGATCCCGGTGATCATATTTCAACAGTCTTCATAGGCAGAATTGTACATTTGGCTGATGGTGAGGTAGTTTGGTGGGGAGGGATAGGGGATATCAACAGACTGGCATTATCTTAGCTTGTTGGCCTGGTCTCCCTGGCTTCCACAGAGACACACTGGCCACACAGATCCAGCCACCAGTGGCTTTTGCAAATGGTTGGGCCATAGCTGAAGAGTGTAGGCTTCCTCAGCTGCCCTAGGGAGTCCTTCAAGTCTCTGAGTTGCTACTTTCCTCAAAGAACGTGATCGGTTCAGTAAGATGCGTCCATGCACCACACTCTTGCTCATACCGTCTGTTCTGGCCCTCCTAGCCGTGTGCCTCTTTGCTCTGTATCCTCTCCATAGCTGTGCATCTCAATGTTCACATGTGCCCAGGTGACCTGGAGAGCTTGGTACCATGCAGATTCTGTTTAGCAGGTCTGGATGAGGCTGAGGTTCTGCCTTTTAAACGAGCATCCAGATGAGGCCCATGCGCTGGTTGGGGTGGTCTTTGAGTGCTGGTCGGGACCTCCAACAAGCCTGGACTCTTGAAATCTTCACACAAGCTTGGCAGGTCAGCGGGAGTTCTGTTACAGAATCTGCTTCCTTCCCCCTCCTCCCACCGCCTCCTGTCATGGGTCCAATCTCTTCCTTCCATCACTGTTCTCCTCAATTCTGTTTCCAAATGGTTCTTTATAAATAAAACCAATCGCATCACTCCCTGATTAAAATCTGTCCGTGCCTCTCCATTGTGCTTAGAAAACAAACTTTGTAACATGGCATTTATGGCTCGGTGCACTCCAGGCTCAGCTCCCACTGCATCCTGGGGTCTGCCGTGCCGCCGCCGGCCTGACCCTGCTGCTCCCTGGGGTGTCACGGCTGTCTGCCTTCCCGCTTTACATTTTGAAACCTCCTCTTTCCAGTCTACGCCCTTCTTCCAGGCTCGGCACTTCCTCAGCGTACTCAGCCCACTCTCTTGTGGTGTATGTTTACTTCTTTGTTCCCCCCCCAGACAGAGCCTCATGAAGACAGAAGCATGTCCTATATGCATAATGTGCCACGGAAAACTCAGCATCAGACTGGGCTCAATGAAGGTGCTCAGTAACTACATGAGGGAGGAAAGAAGGAAGGGGGGCAGAGGAGGGAGGGAGAAGAGAGGAAAGAAGGAAGGAGGGAGGGAGGGGCAGAGGGAGGAAGGAAAGAGGGAGGGAGGGAGGAGCAGAGAAGGGAGAGAGAGAGAGAGGAAGGACGGAGGAAGGGGAAGAAGAGGGGAAGGGAGCAATGTCCCGTACTGTCTTTCTATTTTTCCTGCCACCCCATCTAGGAACCAGGTGGCCCTCACTAGGCTGGAGTAAAGACGCTGTCTCTAAACTGAAACATTTTTTTTAGCTCCTCCTGCCAAAGATCCACGAAAATCAAATTAGCTCTTCAGACTCTTAGTCACAAAACCTGCATTTAATACCTGGGTGAATTACCCAAGTGTAGAAACAGATGCTAAACAAATCACACAGGCCACGGCACTTTTTAAATACAGGAAGACACTTATGATTATTCTTTTTAAAAATTTTTACCAATGACCAAATTCGTTGATTGCCTTGCCACAAAAGAGATGCCAAATTTGAGAAGGATGAAGTCCCTTTCTGGCAATGCCAGTCATTGCCTGCTTCCCACAAAGAAACGGCAATGCCTATAAAGCTAGACGTAGAGAAAGCCATCCGGAGAAGATTCAGCTCCGGCCTTCAAAGTGTTCATGGGGTCCACACTCTCATGTGTCCCCACGCTTGGCAACGTGTCACAGCATGGACACATCTGTCACATGGAGAAGGAGTGGGGAGGGAAAAGGCTCTTCTCAGGATTCTGCTGCTTACGAAACCCTTTACAATTCCATATTGTCAGATCCGGATTTAGTAAAGGTCACACAAAAGCAATATGCCTTACCACCAAGAAAGCAAGCTTTGAATTAAGGTCTGCCTAAAACTACATTTCACATTCATGAAGACTACATTATTAAAATGGATTTTAATTTTGCTGTGGTAAGCCCAAGTAGAGTGATTAATTAAGGAGAATGCTTTCCTTTCTCTTCTCTCCTGGGTAGGTTTTCACGCCCATTTGGCCTAATTATCCCTGGCCAAAGGCCATCCCCTTGCAGTGGAAGGCTGCCTGGCTCTCCCACTGTGGAGAAATGTCTGTCTGCTCCTCTAGGGGAGAGGCATTTGCAGGGACAGTGGCTCCAACACCACTCCAGGGAAGCCCATAACGAATAGCATTACATCAAATGATTATGTAAATTTGACTTCTAAAAAGTAATTGAAATAGATTGCTCTCATTTTTTCCCTATGAAAACTTCATGAAACATTAGCCCCAACCCCCAAAAGAGACACAGCCAAATAGTTATGACTCTCAGCTGTAACCAGCTGACATGCAAATATTCTTCATCTTATTCTCAAATGATCCGTCCCGCTCCACCATGAGGGTACAGTATAGTCTTTGGAGGGCCTCGAAGGGCCAGATCTGGCTCCCTCAGTATTCCCAAGCCCTGGTACAATGCTCAGCATAGAGTGGGTGCCAGTGAACTTGTCCTGAGTATCCGCGTGATCCCTCAAGACATGTTTGCTGGCACTAGGCATTCAGGTTGCTGAGTCATATCTATCTTTGTAGCACATAGTCTGCTAATCTTGTTTGGCTATATCCTTCCATATCACAAATTATTCTCAAGGTTATGAAAGAAAATTAGACAAGCACCTCTTGAAAGAGGGCAATTGCCATTTCTTAAATTGACATGAGTCTCTTCTAGCATCTGAGGTCACAGTGCGTGTCTTGCAGGGCTTCTCTCTGTCGCCCACGGGCCGCCACCCAGGCTGCGGAGCTGTGTCAGTGGTGACACTGCCTCCCAGCTGGTGCCCTGCTGGGCAGAGCTCTTTGGTGAGTGTCCTAAACTCACACCTTTCCAAACCCTTTCTTGACATCATGAACCTTCTGCATTACCAAGTTCTCTTGGCTGGGACCCAGGAATTATAGTAGTTTCCAAGATTGGCAGGTGAAATGACAATAGCTGGAGGTCAGCACATAATAGAGGAGAGAAAATAGGCTGTCACATCAGACAGTATGGAGTGCAAACAGACTCTCTCCTTCTCAGTCCCTGTAAGGCTCCATTTTTTCATCTGTGAAATGGGGATAATAATGCCATAGGGTTGGTAAGAAGATGAAATGTGCAAAGTGCTGTTCTATACCTGGGATGTTGTAGGTGCCCAGTAAAAGCCATGCACTGTTGTGCCCCTAGCTTAAGTCACATCCGCTAGTGAGACCAGAATCCATGACCTGGACTGTCCCTGATCATTTCCTTCTGAGAGTTCCAGCACCCACGGCAATGTGGTGCCAGATAAGCCCCATGCAGAGCTGGACCCAGTCCACAGCTTTGTCAGCCTTCTCGCACTCCTGACTAGGCATACTGACTAAATGTTCTCACACAAGCTACAGGAATATTGCTCCACCAGAACATCTGCAGGTGTCAATTTATCTTCATCTAGGCTCACGTTTTCAGCTGGAGCTGTTTGAACAGGGAAATAACTTTAGGGACAGGACAGTCTCTCTCTGGCCTTTGTTTGTTAGAGTAACAGCTTATAGAAGCAGGGCCTGACTCGCACCAAATTGGCTGGCATCTCAGGCTCTCTCTGGCTCTAGGAGTTGTAGGGATGTGCTCAGGAGAAGAAAGCAGAGAGTGGGGGACTGCAACAGGGAGGGGGAGCAGGACTAAAGGGTGTGATGAAAGATTTGCAGAGCTAATGCTGGAAAAGATCCAAGAAAACTTGGATGAGGTGGTCAACCTACCAAGAATTAGGTCTTAATTACTGTAGTAGTTGGCTGGGCTCTCAGTATAACCATGGAGGAGGTGCTGGAGGCTCGTGGGACTGTGGGTTATTGATGGCCAAGTCAAGATCGCAGGTCTATGTTCAGGCCCTTTCACAGTCTTCAGCTCACTCTTCTCAAGACCAAAGCCACCTCTCAATGGAATTCATCCTTAATTAGAAGAAGAGACTGCATAAAGTCCATCAGGGTGGAGGTGTTCTGTATGCTGTGTTTGGGGGGATTAGTCTAAAACCATGGATCCCAGGATTTGGGCACCAGGAACCCTGATGATGTTTTTATTCATTTTTCATTAGACTCCTCACAAAGACTAATAAGAGCATTATTCTTCCCATTTCTACAACCCTAGGATTTGGTCCCAAATCCTGAATGCACAGCCAGTATCCTTCCTATTGCCTGAGCTGCCTCTCGGAAGTGAGTAGGATGCCCTGCACAGAGCCAGCCCCACCCTTCCTCACCCTCTGCCTTCCTGCTCATCCACACAGGACTCTGCTACTCTCTTCCCAGGCCTCGGACTGATTTATTAGTTGAGATTTTCCATTTTTTATTGAGACTTTAATAAAATAATACCACCAGTGTTAAGGACACTCCCATGTGCTAGCATTTTGCTATGCACTTTATAATATTGTTTTAAGAAATCCTCATGCTCTAAGGCCAGTGGCATGCCTGTTGTACAGTTGAGGAAAGCCAGACTTAAGAAAATTAAATAACTTATCAAAGTGTGCATAGCCACTAAGTGTACTGTCAGGTTTCAGATTCGCACCTATCTGATTCTTTCACCTGGCCCAGAGAGGCAGGGAAGCAGAAAGGCCTTCTAGAATGTTTCTTCAAATCCATGGCACTAAAAGTTCCCCTACTAAGAACTGCCCACCAAGAACCACAACTATTTACCAGGAATACCCTCTGATTCAAGGGGCAGGAGATGTATTCAATTAACATTTCATGCAGAATTACAATTCATGACTCTCCTGGGGGAAATAATAAAACGTCACCTTAATCATAATTAAAAATGATACTCAGCTTCCATCTGATATGCATCTAAATCTATTTTAGTGTTATTAGTGTGGAAACAGATGCTCTATCAGTGTCACTCCTGGCTCATAAATAAGCTAAAGTAAAAGCAGAATAAATTTTAAGTTGGAAGTATCAATGTAAACTCATTTTTACAAGTTGTCTTATTTACAGTCACAGAGTCACAGTTTATTGAGTGCAAGCTTAAAAAAAAAAAAAGGTACACATATCTGTACTGCACAAGAAGACGACTTTAAGAAAATAGGAATACCAATGATACACCTGCCCTAATTGCACGTGATCAGCCATGTGGGTGAGAGCAGGGCCATGCCCTAAGGCATTCTTCAGCAGTCCCCAGGAGAAGAGAAAGTAAATGGGAGTTCACATGGTGGGGGTCACTGCCCAAAGCTACAATGAGTCTCTGAAGTCAAGAATAGTGGCCTCCTTCTGAATCAGCGCAGGACACTGTGGAACAACACGGTCTCAGGAGAAGGGAAAGAACTACTCATTCTGACCAAAAACATGTTCAACATGTGTCAGTCATTACATTTTCGTATTTTGGAAGTTAATGGTCTCTGGGACACAGCAATGTGTTTACACTCCTAAGCCTTTGACCACGCTGTACCCTCCCAGGCTCTTACCTGGTAAACCTGCTAAACTCACTGTTTATCCTCCATAACCTATTTCACTCATTATACAGGTCAAGGATTAAAAACCCCTTTCTCTTTGCAACCACGAAGCCTCATACATCCATCATGTGTTAATGTATCCACAGTTGGGAAACTTCTTTATTTAAACGCATGTCTCTCCTTCAAGCCTTTCTGCTTCTTAATTATGGAGCTCAAGTTCATTTATGTATTCACTGTGCCTAGCACAGTGCCTGGCACAGAAGCAATTACCTGAACATATTCTCTGCCTTGAAAGAGAAGTAAATCAAACTTGATTTGCCCTGAACTTATGTCTGTTTGACTTTCTCACGGGCATACCTTTATCTAGCCATTCATTCAGCAGGCATTTCCTGAATACCTATCAAGCTTTTGGAAATAAAAAGCCAATTACAAAACACAATGCTAGCCCTGGGACACAGGGTTGGCAAGTTGGGAAACAAATGTCAGGGCACCTAAATTGGGGTCTCGAGCCCTCAAATACGTGGTTGCCACATTAGGAGACAAACCAAATTGGGGGTCTCCAAAAATGTCTTCTTCTGAGAAACCAAGACACGAAAAAGAAGACCTGCGGTGAGGGAATCTTGAGGTACCCTGAGCACCCCGCATCCTCCAGAGGCACCTGCACATTAGCAGAGCTAAGCCTGAGAAGTCCATGGCAAGAAATGCCATGGCATTTTCAAAGTCTAGCATTTCAAAATGTACTAAGTTATTGAACTTAAACAACAAAGGATAAATTTAACATTCAGTTGGAGTGTTTCAGAGAACAAACTGCAATGAAAATCAAACTAGAACTACAAAATAAGGTATAAACACAAATTTAAAAGGAAATCTGTTTGGGAACGAGTTTAATAGGGTAAATGAAGCCTGGATATCAGAGAAAGGCTATTCCCTTATTGCCATTAAGTTTGGATCAATAAACTTTTAATTACAAGCTATATTGTGGCAGGTACGAATGTAGGGGCCAGGGTTATAGAGATGAACCAGGCACTAGACCAAGTATAAAGCCTGAGTGCCCTGAGTGTCTGAGTGTAAGTGTGAGCAGGTGCATGAGTGTGTGTATGTGTGTGCGCAGTGCCTAAGACAGAGACCTTTCCACAAACATCATAGCCACCTACTTAGATATGGAGTAGAAACAAAATAGGGGAGATGGCATTTCCAGAAGGTTGCAGGGCAGGCCCTACACTACGTAATGCTCTGAATGGCAGTGTGATGTGAGTTGGGCTTTCACACTAAAGTAATTCACTCCTAGCTAACAAGCACATCAAACTCCCCTCCATCGGGCAGCCCTTCTCTGCACTCCCCCCCTTCCCCACCACATCAGTTAGGTGGTGTAGTGCTGGGGAGACACATCTCTGGACAGGCAGCACTAGGAAGACCTCTGGGCTGTCAACTGCACTCCTCGCGGCCGTGACTGAGCCCAGACGAGAGTGCTTCCTCCCTTGGCACTCCCTGAAGACAGACTTCCTCTGCACTTTGCTATGATGCCTCCAACAGGTCTAGCTCCTGATGAGAGAGACCACAGAATGAGCAGGGGCTATGTGGAGAGAGGCATTTGTTGTACAGAGAGGAGCCAGACAACCTCTGCATCATCCCAGCTCCATCATGGGCTGGCCATGTAGCCTTTCTCTCGGCCTTTTTTCTCACATGTCAACTCAGGGAGGTAAATTGAAGTGTGTGTCTCTCAGACATTAACATGTTTGGGAACCACCTGGAGATTATGTCATCATGCAATATCTGACACAGTAGACGGGGGGACCTGAGATTCTGTATTTCTAACCAGCTCCCCAGTGACACTGATGATGCTGGTCCATGGACCACACTCTGAGAAGCAAGACTCCAGGCTCTATTCCTTCTCTCTGAGTCTACAGTGTCCAAGGTCTCAGGACAACGCAGTGGCAATCAACATCTGGGTGCCGCAGCAGTCAGGCCCAGAGGCAGCACTTTCATTCTGTGCTGACATCCGCATGGACATCTGTGTGTGCTAGTTTGTAGCCATGTGCACATGAGTACACATGCTGTGGGCCCTGCCTCTTCTCCTGTGTTCACCAAACCTCTTTTCATCTATTAAACCACAAGAAAAAGAGACCAACATCACCCAGGTCTCAGGATACTAAGACCCCTTCATGATCCACTTGTGGGCCAGCACAGCCCTAGCTAATCACTTACCCCGCAGTGGCTTCTTTTCTGAAATTAGGATGAAAATGCTGGAGTCTCAGATTAACCCCTGGACAGTGAGTGCTCATATCCTGACTTGGGAGAAGGTGAAGTGTATTTTTGCCCTTGTTTATCACCCACAAGCTTTACTGTGCATAACTCCCGTGTTGCTGACCACATGCTGCCCTCCACTGCAGGGGACAGGGTGAGCTGTGGAACTTGAGAATGCCTTTGCCCCGAGATGGGGTTTGGAAAATGGGACTCACATAATTAGCAAACTTTTTCTGAGGTCCAGGGAAAAAGAAAAGAGCAGGGAGCCTCAGTGGCTCAGAAAGAATCAGCGTTAACAGTGAGTCAGGTAGCGGGGACAGGAGAGGGTGCTGACAAAAACAAGCACATAAAAAGTTTACCAAAAATAAATAAATAAATAAATAAATAAAAATAAAAAGTACACCAAGCACAGCAGTGCACAGGCAACTCCTGCCTGGGAGTTCCAAATGAGGGACAACATAGGTCAGCTCAGGCCCTCTCTCCAGCACAGAGGGTTCACGTCACAGTGTTCCTGGGAGAGACAGCCACTCAGAGAAGGAGCATTATTCCTCCACAGGCTGTTGGAGTCGGTCAGGCCCCACCACCTTCGTGAATACCAGACACAGGCAGCCTGGGGAATGGCCATCGTGTCCTCTCATAAAGTTCAGAGATCCACGAGCCTCAATGCTTGTTAAGTACCCTTGTGGGAAAGTGATGGCCCAGCATCAAATCCCTTGAGGTCCCTAAAAGCCCTGTAGTTTCCAGCCAAGTGGAAAGAGCTGGAACAGAAGCCAGGGCTCTGTCTTAGGTTGGTAAAAGTTAACTTCCTTGGGCTCTGGGAGGCCGAGTGCAGGGAACTGATGTTCAAAGCGAGGCACACCACACCTCCGAAATGGCTGTTTAAGTAAAAGTACTCTCACATTTCATGCTATGGAAGACATAGGGCCACCTTTCCAAATATTATATATATATATTATTATTATATATTTTTTGAGACAGAGTCTCACTCAGTCATCCTGGGGTTGAGTGCCATGGCATCATAGCTCACAGCAACCTCAAACTCCTGGGCTCAAGCAGTCCGCTTGCTTCAGCCTCCCAAAGTGCTAGGATTACAGACATGAGCCACTAGGTCTGGCCCAATATTATATTTTGAATACACTTTCTTAATATTTTGGCTCATGTCTCTCAAAGACAAGTTTTCCTTGAAAGTATTGAAGATAAATTATAAAATGGAAATATGGTTTCTATGAATCTTTCTCAGGGAAACCTTCACTGATTTCTAGAATAGCCCAGGTTTCTCCCATTTCTATGTATCTATAAGACAGCTTTACAGGGCCTTTGTAGTACATAAGAAAATTGGATTTTTTCTTTTCTTTTTTTTTTTTGAGACAGAGTCTCACTATGTCACCCTAGGTAGAGTGCCGTGGCATCACAGCTCACAGCAACCTCAAACTCTTGGGCTTAAGCATTTCTCTTGCCTCAGTTGCCCAAGTAGCTGGCATTACAGGTGCTAGCCACAACGCCTGGCTATTTTTCTGTTGCAGTTGTCATTGTTGCTTGGCTAGGTTCAAAACTGCCAGCTTCGGTGTATGTGGCCGGCACCATAACCACTGTGCCTGGGCTCCAAGCCAGGAAACTGGATTTTTAAAAGTGTGATTTAACATTGTTAAAACGCTTATTTTACCCAAAGAAATCTACAGATTCAGTGCAATCCCCATTAAAATACCAACATCATACTTTTAAGAACTGGAAAAAAATAGTTCTTCGTTTCATATGGAACCAGAAACAAACCAATACAGCCAAGGCTATTCTTAGTAATAAAAACAAAGCCAGAGGCATCACGCTACCAGACTTTAGGCTGTATTACAAGTCCACAGTGATCAAAACAGCATGGCATTGGCACAAAAATAGAGACATAGACATATGGAACAGAATAGAAAACAAAGAAATAAAACCAGTCTCTAGTTGTTATCTGATCTTTGATAAACCAAATAACAGGATACAGTGCGGAAAAAAAAAAATCCTATTCAACAAATAGAGCTGGGAGAACTGGATGACCACATGTAAAAAGACTGAAACTCGACCCACACCTTTCACCACTTACAAAAATTGACATGAGATGAATAAAAAATTTAAATCTAAGACATGAAATGATAAAAATCTTAGAAGAAAGTGTGGGGGAAACTCTTGATGATGTTAGACTGAGGAAAGATTCTATGACAAAGACTTCAGTGGCGATTGCAACAACAACAAAAATTAACAAATGGGACTTAATTAAGCTGAAAAGCTTTTGCACAGTCAAGGACACAACAATTAAAGCAAAAAGACCACCTTCAGAATGGGAGGAGATATTTGCAGGGTATGAATTGACAAGGGGCTGATAACTAGAAAGCTCAAATTAATCAACAAAAAAGAGCTAACAAGCCCATCTCTTACCAGGCAAGAGATATGAACAGAACATTCTCTGATGAAGATAGACAAATAGCTAAGAAATATCTGAAAAAATGCTCATCATCCCTGATTGTCAGAGAAATGCAAATCAAAACCACCCTGAGATTTCACTTAATTACAGTGAGAATGGCCCACAAAACAAAGTCTCAAAGCTGCAGATGCTGGAGAGAAGGGAACACTTTTATACTGTTGGTGGGACTGCAAACTAATACAACCTCTTTGAGAGGAAGTATGGAGAATCCTCAAAGAACTCAAATTAGACCTCCCAGTTGATCCTGCAATCCCATTACAAGGCATCTACCTGGAAAAAGGGAAAATCATTTTATAATAAAGACACTTGCACTAGATGGTATATTGTAGCTCAATTTACAATTGCAAAAATGTGGAAACAGCCTACATGCCCACCAACCCAGGAATAGATTAACAAGCTGAGGCATATGTATACCATGGAATACTATTCAGTCATAAAAGGATGAAGACTTTACATCTTTTGTATTAACCTGGATGGAATTGGAACACATTCTTCTTAGTAAAGTATCACAAGAATGGAGAATCAAGAAACCAATGTACTCAAATCTAATATAAAGCCAGTAGATGATCTAATACAAAACTATATAAGAGAAAAACTCAAATTAATTCAAGCTGAGGAGTGGGGAGAGGAATGGAGGGGGAATGGGTGTGCTCTCACTTAATGGGCACACTGTTAGAGTACATGGCACACCTCTTACAGGTGCACATAATTATAAATTGGACTTTATCCAACAAATGCAAACATTATAACCTAATTCTTTGTACCCTCAATTAACCTGAAACGGTACCAACAAACAAAAAATATGAGCTCGTTGAAGGCCTATTTTCCTTCCTGACAGCAAGACCCCAAGGGCTCCATGAGTCTTGTTCACTAATCTATCTCAAAATCCCAGCACAATCCTTGGCACACATGTGTCCAGTCAAAATTTGTTGAATGAATGAATGAGTACATAGTCATATCACTTGTGCTGGAAGAGTCTGAGAAACTAGGATCATGAGAAGATGCCTTGGAACAGTTACAGGACATCAGTAACGACTGGAGCTCAGAGCAGAATGCACTCCCTCCTCAGCCAGATCTCACATGTTAATTTGCCACAGTAGATCCTGACTAAGTAGCCTGGATGACAGACCAAGGTTGGTGGGTTCAAGCACACTGGTCCCACTCTCCTCTTCCTCATCCCTCATCCTCTTACACTTGCTCACTGAACATTAGAAAACTGGCTAACAGAGCATTCCTGGAAGTCACTGCCAGTCATGGATTAGAGATGGCAGAAGATATGAAACCTATTTACCATCTCGACCATAGGTGGTAGGGATGGACAGACACGGCTTGATGTAAGGGCTACAAGCCACACCATGAGATGGCACTCTTAGTACTCTTTTCTATCTTCTTCTTCTTTTATTTTGTTCTGGGAAATTTTACTATCTTTCTAAAAATATTAAGAACAGAACATATAAAACCATAACTGTGAGTCACGATTTCTAAGCTGATTTCATGCATCATTTCCTATGTTCTATCACTTTGGCAACTGTTACAGTCCCTCGTTTTCTGGGGTCCTGGGACAGTATAACCTGGTGACAGAGAACACGTGCCATTTCCCCCGCTAAATCTCCTAGGTGATGGTCAGCACGTCATCTGGAAGGGGAAGAGTGTCTGATGGATAGCTAAGGGGCCGGGGCCCTAGTAGTGTGCTTAAAATGTGTTTTGCCCTGGCTCCAGAATAGCCCTTAGCCCCAGGTCCATCTTAATTGACTCAGTCTCTCAAAGCTGGCTTGCTGCACTTTCACTTCTTCCCTAACTCTATTCTGCTGCTTTGCTAAGATCAAGGTCAAGCAGCAACTGACATAAGCAATGTCCCCACCTCTTGGCTTGGGAGAAGTGTGCCAGAACACTGGCACCAGGAGCGCCATCCCCAGGTGTGCCATTTTACATCTAGGTAAGTGTTATTTCATTTGCCCTTGGCACACCTGTTATGGGTGTATTACAGCATGGACATTTTCAGAGGAGAAAGTGAAGCTCAGGGGAGGTAAGCAACTTGCCCAAGGCCTCACAACTTGTAATTATTATAGTTATGAAGAGGCTCAATTCTTCTGTTTCCAAATCTCATTCTCTTCCTGCAATGCCATGAGGTCTCTTTGTCTATTTTGTTTGTTCATGATAACTTGCTAAGTGAGTAGTACTACCATAAAAAGAATCAGATATCCAGGTGCAATTGGGTAGGGCTCTATGGCCTGGGCTAGGGCAGTTCAGGGGTTAGTGCCAGATAGAATGTCCAGGAAAGGTGGAAAGGCATAGCCCATGTTTTGGAGTGAGATCCTACAAGATCGAATTTTATTTCCTTGTAAAAATGTTTATTTATTACTTTAATCTTTTGAAATGTATTAGATCTTATTTTGTGTTCTGTTATCTGGTCATCTTTGTTAAATGTTTCATTATGCTTTTAAAAATAATGTAAATTTTATCATTGTTGAGTAGATTGGCACCTGTATCTTTATGAAAATGTCTAATAATACCTTTTCTCTTATATTCTACTTTTTTATTGTTAAATCATAGCTGTGTACATTAGTGCAATCAAGGGGTACAATGTGCTGGTTTCATATACAATCTGAAATATTCTCATCAAACTATTCAAAGTAGCCTTCATGGCATTTTCTTAGCTATTGTATGTAAACATTTGTATTCTGCCTTTAGTAAATTTCGTCGGCACCCATTCTAAGATGCACCATAGGTGTGGCCCCACCCATTATCCTCCCTCTACCCTAACCTCCCTCCTCCCTTCCCCTTCCTTGGCCCTTTCCTCACAGTCTTGTGCTATACTTGGGTTATAGCCTTCATGTGAAAGCTATAATGTAGCTTCATAGTAGGGCTGAGTACATCGGATACTTTTTCTTCCATTCCTGAGATACTTTGCTAAGAAGAATATGTTCCAGCTCCATCCATGTAAACATGAAAGAAGTAAAGTCTCCATCTTTCTTTAAGGCTGCATAATATTCCATGGTATACATGTACCACAATTTGTTAATCCATTTGTGGGTCAATGGGCACTTGGGCTTCTTCCATGACTTAGCAATTATGAATTGGGCTGCAATAAACATTCTGGTACAGATTTCTTTGTTATATTGGGATTTTGGGTCTTCTGGGTATAAACCTAGTAAAGGAATTATAGGATTGAATGACAGGTCTATTTTTAGGTCTCTAAGTATTCTCCAAACATTCTTCCAGAAGGAACGTATTAGTGTGCATTCCCACCAGCAGTGTAGAAGTGTTCCCTTTTCTCCACATCCATGCCAACATCTCTGGTTTTGGGATTTTGTTATGTGGCTACTCTTACTAGAGTTAGGTGATATCTCAAAATAGTTTTGATTTGCATTTCTCTGATGATTAAGGATGATGAGCTTTTTTTCATGTGTTTGTAGATCGTGCATCTGTCTTCTTTAGAGAAATTTCTCTTCAAGTCCCTTGCCCATCCTGAGATGGGATCATGTGTTCTTTTCTTGCTAATACGTTTGAGTTCTCTGTGGATTCTGGTTATTAGATCTTTATTGGAGGTATAACCTGCAGATATTTTCTCCCATTCTGAGGGCTGTCTGCTTGCTTTACTTACTATGTTCTTGGCTGTGCAGAAGCTTTTTAGTTTGATCACTTCCCAGTAGTGTATTTTTGACACTGCTTGAATTGCCTGGGGAGTCCTCCTCATAAAATATTCACCCAGGCTAATTCCTTCAAGAGTTTTCCCTTCACTTTTTTCAAGTATTTTTATACTTTCATGTCTTAAGTTTAAACCTTTAATCCAGTGAGGGTCTATCTTAATTAATGGTGAAAGGTGTGGGTCCAGTTTCAATCTTCTACAGGTTGCCAACCAGTTCTCCCAGCACCATTAGTTAAATAGGGAATCTTGAATTCACTTGTCAAAGATCAAATAATGGTAAGTAACTGGATTCATCTTTTGGTTCTCTATTCTGTTCCAGACATCTACTTTGTTTTTGTGCCAATACCATGCTGTTTTTTTTTTTTTTTTTTTGTAAAGACACAGTCTCATTTTATGGCCCTTGGTAGAGTGCCGTGGCATCACACAGCTCACAGCAACCTCCAGCTCCTGGGCTTACATGATTCTCTTGCCTCAGCCTCCCGAGTGCTGGGACTACAGGTGCCTGCCACAGCACCCGGCTATTTTTTTGTTGCAGTTTGGCCAGGGCTGGGTTTGAACCCGCCACCCTCGGCATATGGTTTGGCGCCCTACTCACTGAGCCACAGGCGCCACCTACCATGCTGTTTTGATCACTATTGATTTGTAGTACAGTCTCAGGTCTGGTAGTGTGATTCCTCCTGATGTGTTTTTATTGCTGAGTAATGTTTTGGCTATTCGAGGTTTTTTCTGATTCCATATAAAACGAAGTATTATTTTTTCAAAATCTTTAAAATATGACAATGGAGCTTTAATAGGAATTGCATTAAAATTATATATCGCTTTCGGTAGTATAGAGATTTTAACAATGCTGATTCTTCCCAGCCATGAGCATGGCATGTTTTTCCATTTATTAACATCTTCAGCTGTTTCTTTTCTTAAAGTTTCATAGTTCTCTTTGTAGAGATCTTTCATGTCCTTTGTTAGGTATACTCACAAATATTTCATCTTCTTTGTCACTACTGTGAAAGGAATAGAGTCCTTGACTGTTTTTTTGGCTTGGTTATGGTTGGTATATATAAAGGCTACAGATTTATGGGTGTTGATTTTGTAGCCTGAGACATTGCTGTATTCCTTGATCACTTTTAAAATTTTGTAGTAGAATCCCTAGTGTTTTCCAGATATATGATCATATCATCTACGAAGAGTGAAAGTTTGATCTCTTCTGACCCTATGTGGATACACTTGATCACCTTTTCTTCCCTAATTGCAATGGCTAAAACTTCCATTACAATGTTAAAGAGCAATGGAGACAATGGGCAACCTTGCATCATTCCTGATCTAAGTGGAAATGATTTCAATTTAACTCCATTCAATATGATATTGGCTGTGGGTTTGCTGTAGATGGCCTCCATTAGTTTAAGAAATGTCCCTTCTATACCAGTTTTCTTAAGTGTTCTGATCGTGAAGGTATGCTGGATATTACCAAAAGCTTTTTATGCATCAATTGAAAGAATCATATAGTCCTTATTTTTCAGTTTGTTTATGTGCTGAATTGCATTTATACATTTATGTATATTGAACCAGCCTTGAGACCCTGGAATAAATCCCACTTGGTTGTGGTGTATAATTTTTTTGATGTGTTGTTGGATTCTGTTTGTTAGGATCCTATTGAGTATTTTAGCATCAGTATTCATTAGTGATATTGGTCTATAATTTTTTTTTCTTGTTGGGTCTTTCCCTGGTTTGGGGATCAAGGTGATGTTTGCTTCGTAGAATGTGTTGGGTAATATTCCTTCTTTTTCCATATTTTGGAAGAGGTTTAGTAATGTAGGTCTTAGTTCTTCTTTAAAGGTTTGGTAGAATTCTGACGAAAAGCCATCTGGTCCTGGGCTTTTCTTTTTAGGGAGATTTTGTATAGTTGATGCTATTTCAGAACTTGATATAGGCCTGTTCAAGATTTCTACTTCATTCTGGCTAAGTCGTGGTAGGTGGTGTTCTTCCAGGTATTGGTCGATTTCTTTCAGATTTTCATATTTCTGAGAGTAGAGTTTCTTGTAGTATTCATTAAGGATTTTTTGGATTTCTTAGGGGTCTGTTGTTATTTCATCATTACCATTTCTGATTGATGAAATTAGAGATTTTACTCTTTTTTTCCTAGGTTGGCCAAAGGTTTATCTATTTTATTGATCTGTTCAAAAAACCAACTTCTGGATTTGTTGATCTGTTGTATAATTCTTTCGTTTTCAATTTCATTTAATTCTGCTCTGATTTTGGTTATTTCTTTTCTTCTGCTGGGTTTGGGGTTGGAATGTTCTTCCTTCTCTAGTTGCTTGAGATTTCCCATTAAGTTATTAACTTCCCCTCTTTCTGTTTTCTTGAGGAAGGCTTGCAGTGCTATAAATTTCCCTCTTAGGACGGCCTTGGCAGTATCCTAGAGGTTCTGATAATTCATGTCTTGATTGTTGTTTTGTTCCAAAAATTTGGTGATTTCCTTCTTAATCTTGTCTATAACCCATGTATCCATCAGCATAAGGTTGTTTAGCTTCCAGGTTTTTGTATGGGTATGCAGGTTCCTGTTGTTATTGAGTTCAACTTTTATTCCACGATGGTCTGAGAAGATGCAAGGAATAATTTCTATTCTTTTAAATTTGCTGAGGTTAGATTTGTGGCCTAGGATATTGTCAATTTTGGAGTATGTTCCGTGGGCTGATGAGAAGAATGTGTATTCAGTTTTGTTGGGATGAAATGTTCTAGTAGATGTGTGTAAAGTCCAGATGTTGAATGGTTAAGCTAAAATCTAAAATTTCTTTGCTTAGTTTCTTTTTGGAGAATCTATCCAGGGATGCTAAAGGAGTGTTAAAATCTCCAACTAGTATGGAACTGGAGGAAATCAAGTTGCTCATGTCTGTTAGAGTTTCTCTTATAAATTGAGGTGTGTTCTGGTTGGGTGCATAAATATTAATAATTGAAATCTCACCATATTGAGTATTACCTTTAACAAATATGAAGTGTCCATCCTTATCCTTCCCTATTTTGGCTGATTAAAACCTATTGCATCTGCGAATAGGATTGCAATGCCTGCTTTTTTCTGCTTTCCATTTGCCCGGAGTATAGATGACCATCCCTTCACCTTGAGTCTGGATTTGTCTTTTAATGTAAGATGCAATTCTTGTATGCAGCAGGTATCTGGCTTGGGTTTTTGTATCCAGTCAACCAACCTGTGTCTCTTTAGAGGACAGTTTAAACCATTCACATTAATTGAGAATATTGATAAGCCTTTTGAGAGTCCGGTGGACATTTTTAATCCTTTTGCAACTGTGGAAGTTGGAATTTGATCACAGTTTTCTGTGTTGGTTTACTTTTGTGGTGGAGGATTACGCTGGTCTTTATGGAGGATATGTCTGAGAATATCTTGGAGAGCTGATTTAGTTATGGCAAATTTCTTCAACATATGAATGTCATTGAAATATTTATTTTCTCCGTCATAAATGAAACTCAGTTTAGCTGGGTACAGGATCCTGGGTTGAAAGTTATATTGTTTTAGGAGATTAAAATTCAATGACCATCCTGTTCTAGCTTGAAAGTTTTCAGCAGAGAGATCTGCAGTTATTTTAATATTCTTGCCCTTGTTGGTCATGGTTTTCTTTCATCTCACTGCTTTCAGAATTTTCTCCTTCATATTAACTTTAGTGAAATTGATTATGATGTGTCTGGGGGATGTCTTATTTGTGTTGAGTCATGCTGGAGTTCTGAAACTGTCTTCTATCTGAATTTGAGAATGTCTTGGCATGTCTGGAAAGTCCTCCTTCATAATATCATGGAAAAGAGACTCTGTGCCTTGTGAAGCCACTTCATCGCTTTTGGGGATCTCTATAAGACAAATATTGGTTTTCTTCGAATTATCCCAGAGCTCTCTGAGAGAGTGATCTGTTTTTGCCCTCCATTTCTCTTCCTCTTTGAGAGTTTGGGAGTGTTCCAAAGCTTTGTCTTCAATGTCAGAAATCCTTTCTTCTGCTTGCTCCATTCCTTTACAGAGGGATTCTACTGTGTTTCTCAGATCTTTGAGGGCTGCAACTTCTTGTCTCAATGTGTCAAAATCTTTGGTCATTTGGTCTTGGGTTTGTTGAATTCTTGAGATATCTTTTGGGTTACTGCTTGGAATTCTAATTTGATCTTATTTACTATCCAGATTCTGAATTCGATTTCCGACATCTCAGCTATTTGTTTGTGCATGGAATCTTGTGTTGTGTCTGCCCCATTGATCCTTGGGGGAGTTGATCTACTCTGATTATTCATATTGCCAGAGTTTTTCTGTTGATTTCACCTCATGATTATTTTTCACCATTGCCTATGGTCATCCTCAAAGTTGGGGAGGTGTCCCTCCAAGATTAGACCCCAGCGGGATCACTCTATTGTTGCTGGATCTTTGTAGGGAGTGACCCTGTGCAGTTCCTCTGGGGCTTCCCAAGCCAGTGAGGTTTGGATGTGGAAGCAGCTCCACAGTGTGACACACCTGGATCCAGCAACAGGGCAGGAGGTGGTGCACACGGTTCTGGTAGTGCCTGGCACCCAGTGACTTTGGCACAGAGAGCCCAATTCTCCAGCAGTCTCTGGCCAGGAGAAGGGCTTTGTGCAGAGGCAGGGAGTGCTCCAGAGGGCATGTGGCTACCAGAGTCCCTGGCCAAATGAGTGGGCCAGTGTGGAGGCAGGGAGAGTACAGGAGGGAGTAGGCAGGGTTACATAGCTCCCGCAGTTCCTGGTCAGGACATGCGGAGGCCCGGCGGGTGCAGGTCACAGGTTGGGGGTTGTGGCGCAGCTCTTATGGAGGTCCGGGTGGCGCCAAGCCCAGGAGTTTGAGGTTGCTATGAGCTGTGACACCATAGCAGTCTACCCAGGGTAACAGCCCGAGGCTCCAGTATGCCAAAACTGCTCTCACTCTGCCCCTGAGGGTTAAGGCTGTAAGGTGGCTCAGTCCCTGCCTTTAGGCTGCTCAGTCACTAGGTTACTAGCTCCCACCCGATCCTTGCTCTGCAACCCTGAGGGTGGAGCTTGCTGGGGCAGTTCTCTCACAATGGCTCCCTGCGGCCCACAGCCAAATACTATTAGCTCTGTCCGGCTCAGCTGCTCAGTCTGGGGCCCTAGACAATGCCCAGAGTTCTCCGCACTCCTGCTCAAGCTCTTTCCAAGGCAGTTCAACTGAGTGCCAAGTCCAAAAACACTGAAACAGTTCACAGGCAAGGCCTTTCCGGTTTGCAGTCTCACTGCTGCTTGTATTTACAGCTGCCAGTGGGATTAGGTCAATCTAACACATGCAACCACTTGCCAGTTTTCCACTGTTTTTGTCCTCCTCTTGGGGTCCAGAAGTCCCTTGCTGACTCCCTGTATCCTCCAAGGGATGATTATAGGCAGATCCCACTAGCCAGAGATGCCTGGAGTCTTATCTCCCCAGACTCACCGTGCCCTGTTGCAGGGAAGCTGTTACTCGGCCGCCATCTTGGATTGTTCCCTTAACTCTTACATTCCACTTTTTAAAAGATGTAACTATTGCTATACTAACTTAGTATAACATTTTCAACACACAAAAATATTTATTTTAATTACGGATATATAATATGTATGTATATATACACATGTGTATAAACACAGATATGCAGCTCAATTTACAATTGAAAGTGTAGGGAAAGTGTACCCATATATATATGTATAATATATACATGTATAATATCATCTCTTCTAAGATGCGTATTTTTTTATATTTTTATCATCATTGAAATAGGGATGTATCTTACAATCACTGGCATGTCAGAACCTCTGGCCAGGCTGTAGTAACAATATAGCTGTCGCTGTGCATATGCATCAAAGTTTGAAGAATGGCTTTTAGCACTCAGAGAAAGTATTGGACACACAAAAAAGGAAGCACTTTTAGGAAACACTACATCAGCAGTACTCTTATTAACACAGAGGATAATATTGTGTGGAAAAACGGGCTTGCCTTATTCTGAATTGCAAATAATCAGAAAATGCAGCCTCTGAATATGAAGCTGATTTGGGAACATTTCAACCATTTAATTTGACCCGTGTTATATTATCAGTTTAATGTATGCGTAAGAGTTATAACAGTCATGTATTTGTTTTCAAAACTCTTTTTTAAAACAAAATAAAGTAATAATTCTAAGTATTAAGAAGGCATTGTGTCATGGCTTAGCTGGCCATGTTTTCCCTTTCCTGTTGGTGAATTAATGGTGCATCTGATGGTTAATGGCATCTTCAATAAATGGGGCTCACATATGTACTGCGTATATGTATTGATAAGTTTACATATTCATGTGAGTGTGTGTGTGTGCACAAACTCTAACAAAAAATGAGTTGCAGGTCTGCACAGAATCAAAATTGTGAAGTTATCACATTTTTGCTTTCCATGCCACCTCCAACCACTCTGCCCCCACCCCACCCACAACCAGTATCTGGGGAGGCTGGCAAAAAAGACTGGAGATACTGAAGTTTTGCAACAAACCAGTGTCAAAAGATTTCTGGGATAGATAATAATGATGAGATGCAGAGTGCATCTGGGAAATGAACTGAAATATTTTTCATGTGTCACTTTGACCCCCCCCCAAACAAAAAATGAATGCCTTTGATTCAGTTAGGCAATCTAACTTTCCTTTTAGACCCACAGCCACTGTATTTTATATTATGAATGCTGAGCTAAAACTCTGGAATTCAAGTCCCTTTTTGCCTCAATCATTCTATTATGTCAATGCATCACAAATTTCTTTGTAGCCAAATCCAAGCCTCTTGGAGGCACTCTTGAAAATAGTCCTTTTAAACCTGACATTTTTATAATCACCCCTTACTCAAATTAAAATGGTGTTGACATGGTACTCTAGGAAGGCACAGTGCTTAAAAGCAAACATGCTTAATGTGTTAAGCAGGATTAGTCAGTCTAATTCTAAAAGGATCTCATAATGAATATGCTGCAATAGATGTTTTAAAATTTGGGCCAAATTTGCTTCTATGTTTTTCTTTTAAGGTCTTGAAACATGAAGTTCCACTTCTAAAAATGAAGAGAAATTTCTGATTACCAATTATAAAACGAGATGCACACACACACAAAAAATAGATCAGGTACAGATTTATTATTTCTTTTTCCTGGTTAAACTAAAATATATCTAGAATAGTTGCTTCTACAAAGTACAGGGTTTTTTTTTTTTTTCTATTCTGTGCAGGAAATGTTACTAAAATAGAACACAGAGAACTTTACCTAGCTGAAAATCATGCATAATTCAGTGTAGAGAGTGAACCATAATCTCTTTACACTGTTTGGGTAAATGGTTTGTGCTCTGAAAACAGAAATTTTCCAGATGGCACTGAAAAGTCAGATTATATTTCTATTCAATACAAGTATCTGTCACAACTTGAAGCTCTGGAAATATGTCCTGTGACCCCAAAAGGTCAGGAAAAATGTCTTCTATCCTCAGATCTGAGACAGGATGAAATTACAGCGTGGAGCTTGATGCCTTAAAAAAAGACGCTGATTATCTCTGAACACATGGATGAGTAGAATGGGCCTGTCCCTTAGCATACTGGATAGGTAGATGGTTGATGTGCAAACACATGTTGATTTCCCTCCTCTGTAATTGGGAAATACAGAACTAGCATGTGTAAAGATTTTGACTTGATTAACAGAAATTCTTTTGAGACAGCAGAGTCTAAAGTTTAAGAACATAACTTCTCATTCTTGGGTAACAATTAACCATGCAAGGTTGGGCAAAATTTACGTGCTCTCTGTGCCATCCATAAAACAAAGTTAAAAACAATACTTAATGGTATTTACACTTCACATTATAATGGAATAATATATACTTCCTGCCTTAAGAAAACCCCAAGAATATTGGGAAAATGTATAAAACTATAATTTCAGATATTGTACAGTAGGCAGCACAGAATAATGATATCTGAGAAAAGAAAAATGAGGTAAATCTTATATCCAGAAAGAGATTTTAGACTGCAGATCAGAGGAGAGTAGCCACACGTAACTCAGTAGTCTCTGTAAGTTAAGAAGCAGAGTTTGAAGTCTAGGGAGGTCAAAGCAGTTATAATTTGTGGGCAAGAGTGTCATAAAGGAAGGAGATACATGGAGAGAGAGAGTTTTAGATTTCTCCAGGAGGTTCCTGTCAAGTCTTTGGCTGAATACTGATAAGAGCGTGCACATGAGCAAACTACCCAGGCTGTGGACAGAACTACTGAAAAGGAGCTGGCAGAATATCCCGGGAGCTCTCACAGGGATATTGCTGGGAAATGCTTGTGTTCCCAGTAGCCAGGGAAGAAAAATCTTGTAATACTGCATGAAGCATGAAGTAATGCCTCAGTAGTGGGACAAATTACCCCTAGAAAACAGATCTGGTACCACTTTAGCAATGCTCAAAAGTAACCCTTGAGAAGCTCAAACTGATTCTGAATAACTAAGTGCATTCCAGAACAATGTATCCAAGTATTGAAAGAAATAAAAAATAATCAGCAACTAAACAAAACAAAATTCACAATGTCCCAAATCCAATAAAAATTACTTGGCATGCAAAAAAAAGCAGGAAATTATGACTCGTAATAAAGGGAAAAAAACAGTGACAGAAACAGACCCAGAAGTGACACAGATAATAGAGTAGATAAGTATACTAAAATAATATTATAAATATATTCTGTATGTTCAAGAAGGAAAAGAAAGCATTAGCAGATAAGGAAAGGCAGTGAAATTTTAAAATAAATACATTAGAACCTCCATAGTTGACCACCTCCCTACATTGATCACCTTCTTAAAATTAGGTCTTAAGTTGACCTAATTTTCATAGATTGAACATGCACCACATGTATATATCAGTATAGAAGGCCTAGTTCCTTATGTTGACCACCTCTGTATGTTGACCAGTTTGTTATAGTCTCTTGGGTGGTCAGCTTACAGAGGTTCTATGGTATATAATAGAATACCTAGAGATGACCAAAAACAATATCAAGATTAACAATATGCTGAATATGATTAAAATAAAATTATACACTGCAGGAGAAAGAGTGGTAAACGCGAAGACATAGCAATAGAAACTATCCAAAAGGAAATGAAAAGGGAAAAATTAAATAAGCACACACTTAGTGAGCTATGAGTGCTTGTGATGAGACAACAGGCACTTTAACATACATCAGTGTTTCTCAATCTGTGGGTCACGACTCCTTTTTAACAATGAAAATACATTGTGGCATTAGAAAGGTTGAGAACCACTGACATACATGTAATTACAATCTTAGAACATGACATTGGAGGCAGAAAAAGTGATTTGAAGAAATAATGATTTGAAATTAAACAAATTTAGAGGAAGCCAAAAACCTAGAAGCAGCTCAGTGATCCTCAAGCAGAAGAAATGATTTTACGGAATTAATACTTGAAGCTCAGAATGGAGCCAACATTTGTTTAAGAACACACAGTGAGTAGTAGGCAGGGGCAGCCAGGACTCCAGCAACTCAAGGGTCTTCTTGACACGAGGTCCCACAGCCACCATCCATGACCAACCACAGGATTTTCTGCAGTCTCATTCCCACTAGTACTCTTAACTGCTACCTCCTCTCCTTATCTCTGTCTTTTCTCAAGCAATTTCTTCTTCATTCCCTTCCTTCCACCAAATAAAGTGTTCTCCCCTTCTTTAAGCATCTAGCTTAAAGCAGAGTTTAAGCCTGAGATGAAAATAAGGCCCTCACTACCACCCACTTCTAGCAGGAGAAGGAATCTGTCTACTCACAAGGAGGGTGCTTAGGAATCTGGGATAGTCTGGGGCATTCCTCTTAACCCCACCTCTCCTAGCTCCACAGGCAAAATAGTCCTAGAACCCACTGGCACAGGCAAGGTGGACAGCAAGGGTTTCTCATCAGGGAATAGTGGGAAGGTGAGCTGGATGAAGACCAGACTCTCTGTCAGTCATAGACAACCAGAGATTAATTCGAGCCACTCAGACTCACAGGTTGGTCCCCAGAGCTGCATAACAACAGCCACAGCTTAGGCCCTGATTTATCAGTTAACAGTGTTATCCCCACACAGACCAATCTGCTTCCATATTCAGAAGAACTTAAGTTCTCCTCCACTACCACCTTCTACCTGGAGGCCTGTACAGCTGACATGGAATGTCTTCATGGAGAGAGTTGCGTAGCAAGAACTGGTCTGTGGCTACTAGAGACCCTATCTGGCTGTCAGGGAGCAACATCACTGTCTAGGACACTGCACAGTTAGCATTCCACTGTGCCCTGCTGTGTGCCAAATCCATGTGCTACAAGCATGGAGGACAAAATGAATATATTTTGAGACACTAATAGAAACACTTGTTATATCATAGTTAATCCTCACAACCACCTTGAAAGATAAATATTCACTCTATTTTGTGTTTGAGGAAATTGAAGCTCAGGGAAGTTAACACAGCTAAATAAAGGCCAAGGAGATGAATTTCAGGTCTAGCAAAGCTGCCTCTTCTGGGGTCATATGAGCTCCGGGAAAGAGGAGAGCTCTATGGGTGTGGCCGCAGTCATGGGTGGCTTCCTCCAGGAGGTGGAGCTGCTGCTGGATCTTAAGAGACAGGTGGAGAGGAGGGGCGAGACAATGCACGCTCGGGTTGGGGGAACAGCATGAATAAAGCAAAATTGCAATGAGAGTGATCGGGCAGAATGCAGGCCAGTGCGAAGACCCACCAATGGGGACAGAAAGCTGAGCGACATCAGAATGGGAAAATGGATGGAGCTCCGGTTTTGATCCCATCCGGTAGGCATGTAGATATATAGGAGATTCTATACACAGGCATAGTAGGAAGGAAAGAAAGTTTCAGGAATCTAGCTGTGATAGGGATTTTTTTTTTGTCATAGTGCCAGCACATAGTCACACAAGACCATAACAGCTGACATTTATTAAGCATTTTAATTAAAGCAAATATTGTAATAAGACTTTTCCATGAACCATTTGCTCTCCACTATGACCTCGGTAGTTAGATGTTACTTTTGTTGACTACATTTTATAGAGGTGGAAACTGAGACCCTGACGGTTAAGTACCTTAACACTCCAAGTTCACAAGGCACAGGCAGTGAGATTTCAGAGCTTATCTCCAGGGCCTCACAACTCAAGGTGTGGTCTAGAAAGCAGAAGCGACAACCTCACCTGGAAGCAGTAGTATTTGTATTTGAAGATCTTTTCCTTAAAGAATAGAAAAGTACTTAGAAAAACATAAAGCATTATCAAAGCAAAGGTATTAGGAATGCCTTTCAGCCATGGAAATTGGATTTAAGACCGTGACCCTTTCTTGGGTTGTGCTTTGCATATTTGAATCTCAACACTAAGCTGAATGGGCCCAGACAGTCTTCAACCTAGGAGTCTAGGTGTCAGCAAACTTTTGTTATTAAGGGCCAACAAGTGTTTCAGGCTCTGCAGCCATGTGATCTTTGTCATGAATATTTAACTCTGTGATTGTGGCATGAAAAAAGTCACAAACAATACATAAATTAGCAAATTAGCAAATGTGTACTCCAATAAAACTTTCTTTATAAAAATAGGTAGTGAGCTGAATTGCCATAGCTTGCAATACCCTATTCTAGAGAACCAGCTATTCCCTTCTGGAAGATGAGCTGGGGAAGGAGGAGTTAAGCTTCAAGCTGAACAAACATCCTGGGAACCACTTCAATGAGGGCCATTTCAGTGGAGGGCAAGAAAGCTCTGTATTGTGAGTGTCTAGGATGACACCATGAATTCTAACAGAGTGAAGAAGAATATCAGATCATTTAAGGCAGGGAAGACTTTGCCCATTCCCATACATATTAAACTCCTGTTAGATGGGCTCTACAGAGTAGGAGGAAATGTCAACCAATATTCACCAATTCTTTTTATACATTAATTTCTAGTGAATGGCTAGTATGTGGCAGGCAGGATAAATATAGGGTGAATGATGAAGTATCCCTTTTCTCATAGAGTTCACAGCCCAATGGAGAAGGAAGATACAAATAGCCAAACAATTGTAGTGAATCCTGAAATGAAGATAGCCTGATAACACTGCACAAGCTTAGGGAGAGCATCTTCCAGAACCCAGAAGCTGGGTACCAGAAGCAGCTTCTGAAAAGGCCAGCCTCCATTGAGACTTAAAGACTTAGAAGGTGCAGAATCAACCGAGTGAAGGTGGCCGGCAGAGTAAGCAGTGTGTAAAGTTTTGAGGCAGAAAGAATCATGGGATGTTAATGCAATGTAAGTGTAAAACAAGAGACTTCAGTTTGAGAAGGGAACAGGGTCCTGTGTGAGGAGGAATCTGGGGTCAAATTATCAAAGATATTAATATCATTGAATGAGTTGAGCCTTATTCTTAGGGGAACAGAGTACACTGAAGCCTTTTAAACCATGAAGAAATGAAATCTGAATTTCTCTTTTAACAATGTAGACATTTACTAAGATTTCACAATGGAAATCAGATGGACTGAGAAGAGGTAGGCCAAGGCAGCAGGAGACCAGTGAGGTGTCCTGAGCTAAGCGAGTGACCAGGGTTGGGGAGAGGGATGTAGTATTAGAAAGAAAAATGATGTCTAAATGTAACGTGATGTCATGCCAGTCCTTCCCCCACCATCTTCCCAGCTCTTACTCCCTGCTTTCTTCTCTCTCTCTTCTCATCTCTCCCCTGCACTCTCTTCTCTCTCTCTAATATAAAATAAACTTATATTTTCTAGCCTAAAAAAAAGAAAGAAAAAAATTATGGAGGTAGAACTGATAAGTTTACTGGTGTTGAAAAAAGTTAAAAATGATACGCAAGTTTCCAGCTGAGTAACTGGGTAGGTGTTAGTATCATTCAGCACAGGAGGAGAGTCAGACCTGGAAGAAGGTCACAAGTTCAGCCTTGGCCATGATGACTTGGGTGTCTATGGAGCAGAACAAACCGGTAAAGGTGTTGAATGGGCAGGTACATGGGACCAGAACTTAGTGGGGAAATCTGGGCAGGAGGTAAGGATTAGAAACAGCACCCTTATATGATCAAAGCCATTCAGGGATGAGATTTCACACAGAGAACAAACAGAGTAAGAGGAGCAGAGAGTTCAAGGGGCACTGGGGACAGATGGGCAGTGTAGGAAAACCAGAAGGGGGTGGGGTGGGGAGGAAGAAGGACCCGGGGGTGGCTTAGCATTCACTGGCAAGGATGGCTCACAGATCTCATGAACTTCTATAGCTTTATAGCTAGATCCATTATTCTAATTTTATAGATAAGGAACTGGAACTAGTTAAGGTAAAGCAACCTGACTAGGTTTGCAGCACTAGTACATTTTTGAGGTGGAAATAAAACATGTTATTTCTTTGAAGGCTATGTACTTCTATATCACAAGCTGTATCACAGGTTTTAATATAAAAGTTAACATCTAATTCGTCTTTAGTATGTACTGTGCTCTCAACACTGTTCTAAACATTTTAAATATATTCACTCAGTCAATCCTTACAGTATTCCAATGATATCCTATACCAATTGAGAGAAATGCAGGCCTTTATGGAATGCCTGGTATGGAGATGAGCTGTGATATGTGTGTCACGGGCAGTCTAATTTAAGGGGACAGTCACTGAATATTTTAGATTTGCCTTGACCTGAATTTTTCTCCCCTTGTGTTTTCCTGTGGAAGGTATTTCTGAGATGGTTAATTCACTGTTCATGAAACATTCTGCATTTTATTATAATTTTGTAGCTTTTCTTCAGCGTCCATTTTGTGATGGGAATAGACTTCAACACTTTTAACTTACAGTGTTGAGATTTATGGAATCACGGAGCTCCTCAGTCAATGATGGGAAGGATATTGACCCTCTGGAGCCAGAGAATACATCTGCTTCATAAAGTAGGGACTCTTAATGACATTATGAGATATTGAGAACCCCCTGAACAAAGAAGCTGATTTCTCTATTACTTTTTAATAATGGATTTATCTCTTGATAATACCTTGCTCTCCAAAACTCACCATAGAATTTGATTGTGATGGTTATGAGAAAAGTCTATATTGGGTAGATGTCTACAAAAGATATTTCACTGTGAAGAAATAGTTGATCTACATAAAATGGAAGAATTACTCCCTCCTTTAAAAGCCAAATTTGAGGGGTCAGAGCAAGATGGCAGACTAAAGACAGCTCCTTTGTAGCCATGTGGTGAGATAGGGGAGAAAGGACTCCAGCTACCTCTGGCTATTGGACCTTGCCCAGATATATCCCTTCAGGGGCACAGGGAGGCAGCAAGAGACTCCAGGACTCTAAGAGGAGGTCAGAAGCAGTGGAGAACTAGCACAAGGGCAAGTACTTGCATGCTGGCAGAGGCCAGATAGTTTGGCAGGAGCTGCAGTATTCTGAAAGAGAAGGCCTGCCCTGCAGGCTATTATTATTATTTTTTTTCCAGACCTGGGCAAGTAGAGTTTACCTTGGTAGAGCTTGGGCAGACAAACAAGCAAGTGATCTTGATCAGCACTCAGGGGCCAGGACTGAGCTACTTGGTCAGAGTGGAGCTCTCATTGTTTGGCTGTGGGTCAGGCACAGCCATTGGGGGAAAGCTGCCTTGCAGGATCAGCCTCAGGGACCTAGTGAGAGGCCAGTTCTGGTGCATCTGATAAGATGGGCAGCCACCTATTGGGAGATTTGATCCACACATGCTTTCCTAGGAAAGACATTGTGTGGCCAAGGGACACAGCTTGGAAAGGGTGAGGTGTGTCTATTAAGCAGGCTAACGAGAGGTTCAGGCTCCAAACCCTGCAGGGATTGAGGGCAAAGAAATCAAGAAGAATGGGACCAGGTCTCCTCAGCAAGACAGAAGCTTCCAGCTACATCCCTACATCTCATACAGCTGTATCAGCATTGTGATGAGCATATCATATTATATATAATATAAAAAATTATATATATAATTTTTTTTCAACTTTCCACCAGATTTTTCTTTTATATTTTCCTTCTCTTGTAATTATAATTTTTTATTGTTTCCTTTTTCAATATTAAGGGCTCCATTTTTGCTAGTTTTTCTGCTCTTATTCTTCACCCCTCCCTGATTTTAACCCTTAAGGTTTTTTGTTTTGTTTTGATTGATACTATTCTTTTTTTTTTTCTCTCTCTCTCTGTCTATTTGGTGGAGGTTGGGTCTTGTGTCAGCTCAGGCTGGTAAAGAGCTCCTGACCTCGAGGGACCCACCTAACCCAGCCCCCCAAGGCTGGGAATTGTGGGTAAGGGTCAAAACACCATACTGCACATCACTATTACTTCTGTCTCTCTGTTTATGTTCCTCTCTTCTTTTTGTCAATCTTCCCTTGTACTCCCCTTCCTTTTTCTGGTGTCTTAAAAAAAATTTTTTTCTCTCTTCTTGCTCTTCACTCTTCTCTTCCTTTTGGTCCTTTACCAAAAGAACACTTCAACATCTTAGGTCAGAGACAAGGTAAATTAAAAAGAAGGAAGTGAAAGGAAAAAGTAAGGTAAGGAAGAAGACAAAAAGAAAACACCCATGAGTCAGAAACAGCAGAACAATCCTGGCAACATGAAAAACTAGAACAGAGCAACCCTCCAAAGGTCATGAGGTAGCTACTGCAGAGGATTCTACCTATAAGGAAATGTTAGAAATTTCAAAAAGGGAATTTAAAATACAGATGGTAAAAACAATGAAGGAAATTGCTGAGAAAGTAGAAAATAACCAAAAGGAAATCCAAAAAATGGAATCAAATAAGGGATGAAAGAAATGAAGAATATAGAAAGAATATAGGGGAGCTTAAGTAATTGAAGTGGTCAGTCAGGGAACTTAAAGATGCAGTAGAAGGTATCAATAACAGATTAGACCACGCAGAAGAAAGAATCTCAGAGCTAGAAGATAAAGTTCTTGAGCTAACACAGGTAGTTAAAAAGGCAGAAAAAAGAGAGAGAGAAAGCAAAACATTCACTCAGAGAATTATGGGACTCCATGAAGCATGTAAAAATATAAGTTATAGGTATCTCAGAAGGGGAAGAAGAATGCCCCAGAGGAATGGAAGCCCTACTAGAGTATATCATAAATGAAAAATTCCCAAGTATCACCAAAGATTCTGACACACTCATTTCAGAGGGATATCAAACCCCAGGTTATCTCAACTCAAAGAGTTTTTCCAAGACACATTGTCATGAAACTGTCCAAAGTCAAGACAAAAGAGAAAATTCTTCAAGCAGCCAGGAGTAAGTGCCAGTTGACCTTACAGGGGCAAATCCATCAGGGTTTGGACTTCTCAAATAAAACTTTTCAAGCCCAAAGAGAATGGTCATTTACCTTTAACTCACTTAAAACAATTTTCAGCCCAGAATTCTATATCCTGATAAGCAGAGCTTTAAAATTAATGGATAAATCAAATATTTTATTGATATGCAAACATTGAGGAAGTTTGCTACAACAAGACCAGCTTTCAGGAAATACCTAGACCTATTCTACATACTATCACAATGGACCACCAGCAAAGTAAACACCCAGAAACTAAAAGACAAAACCTAGTTTCCACAATGATGCAAAAGATAAAACCAAGCAATGGACTTTCACAAAATAAGATGACTAGAACTCTACCACACTTACCAATTCTCTCAATACATGTTAAAGGCTTGATTCCTCACTGAAGAGGCATAGGCTGGTTGGTTGCATAAAATAGCACAAGCCATCCATATTCTGCCTACAGGAAACTCACCTGGCCTGGAAGGAGACTCAGGGTGAAAGGATGGAAAACAGTACTTTAGACAAATGGAAATCAGAAGAAAGAAAGGGTCGCAATCTTATTTTCAGATACAAGTGGATTTAAAGCAACTAGAGTCAAAAAAGACAAAAATGGACACTTCATATTGGTCAAGGGAGCAATACAACAAGAAGACATTTCAATTCTAAATATTTATGCACCCAACTTAAACGCTCCCAGATTTTCAAACAGACCTTAATATATTCTGAGGAATATGATACCTTATAACACCATAATAGTAGGGAATTTCAACACTCCTCTTACAAAGCTAAACAGAAACTAACAAAGATACATAGAATTAAATATGACCATAGAACAGCTGTGCTTAATAACATATATAGAACACACCATCCCGAAGCTAAGGAATATATGTTCTTCTAGTCAGCCATGGAACATTCTCCAAAATAGATCATACCCTAGGACCCAAATCAAACCTCAACAAAATCAAAAGAATTGAATACATACCTTGTATCTTCTCAGACCACATAGCAATAAAGATGGAACTCAACTCCAACAAAAATTGTCAAACCAAACAAAGTCATGGAAAATAAATGACCTTATGCTGAATGACAATGAGTCAAGGAACAGATAAAAAAGGAAATCGTTAACTCCCTTGAGCATAGTAACAATGAAGACACAACTTACCAAAGCCTGTGGGGCATGCAAAGACAGTCTTAAGAGGGTAATTTATTGAATTAAATCAGCAGTTCTCAACCTGTGGGTCATGACCCACAGGAACTGTATTAAAGGGCCATGGTATTAGGAAGGTTGAAAACCACTGCATTAGATGCTCATCTCCTAAAAACAGAAAGAGAAGACATCAATAATCTAATGAATAATCTTAAAGACATGTAAAAGGAAGAGCAATCCAATCCCAAACCTAGCAGAAGAAAAGAAATAATCAAAATTAAATAAGAAATAAATGAAATTGAAGACAAAAAAATCAAAAAATTAATGAAACAGAAAGTTGGTTCTTTATAAGGATAAATAAGATTGATAAACCATTGACCAGATTAATTAGAAATAGAAAAGTAAAATTTTTAATAATCTCAATCAGAAACAAAAAGAGGAAATAACAACTGATACCAAAGAGATGTAAACAATTATTTCTGACTACTATAAAAACTCTATGCTCGGAAATTTGACAATATGGAGGAAACAGTCCAATATCTAGAATCATGCCATCTCCCTAGACTTAACCAGGAAGAAATAGATCTCTTCAACAGACCAATATCAAGCACTTAGATTTCAGAAACAATAAAAAAGCTTCCAACAATAACAACAAAAAAAAGCCTGGGACCAGATGACGTCACATTAGAATAATATCACACCTTCAAAGATGAGCTTGTACCTCTACTGCAGAACCTATTCCAAAACACTGAGAGGGAAGCAACTTTCTGCAACACCTTCTATGAAGCAAACATCATCCTGATGACAAAACAAGGAAAGGACTCAACTGAAAAGAACTACAGACCAATTTCACTAATGAATATCAATGCAAAAATACTCAACAAAATCTTATCTAATATATTACAGCTACACATTAGAAAAATTATACATCATGACCAAGTAGGCTTTATCTAAGGGATGCAAGGCTGGTTTAACATACATGAATCCATAAATATAATTCATCATATCAATAGAAGCCAAAACAAAGACCATATGATCCTCTCAATAGATCCAGAAAAAGCATGACAAATCCAGCAACATTTTCTAACAAGAATGCTTAAGAAAATAGGCATAGGTGGCATATTTCTTCAGTTGATTGAAGCCATCTATGATAAACCCACAGCTGGAAGCTTTTCCACTTAGAACTGGAACCAGACAAGGATGTCCACTATTACCACAATTATTCAACATTGTGCTGAAGTTCTAGCCAAAGTAGTCAGGCAAAAGAAGGATATAAAGGGTATCCCAATGGGGGCAGAGTAGGTCAAACTCTCGCTCTTTGCTGATGATATGATCTTACATTTAGAAATCCCTAGAGACTCAACCACAAAACTCCTGGAAGTCATCAGGAAATACAGTAATGTCTCAGGGTGTAAAGTTAACGTCCACAAATCAGTAACCTTGGTATATGCCAATACCAGCCAAGTTGAGAAGCAAATCAAGGACACAATTCCCTTCACAGTAGCTTCAAAGAAAGTGAAATATTTAGGAACATACCTAACAAAAGAGGTGAAGAATCTTCACAAAGAGAATTATGAAACTGTAAGAAAAGAAATAGCAGAAGACATTAACAAATGGAAGAATTTACCGTGCTCTTGGTTGGGAAGAATCGGCATTGTTTAAATGTCTGTTCTACCTAAAGCAATCTACAGATTCAATGCAATCCCCACTATAATACCAATATCATACTTTTAAGAACTGGAAAAAAAATATTTCTTCATTTCATATGGAACAGAACAAAACCATATAGCCAAGGCAATTTTTAGTAATAAAACAATACCAGAGGCATCACTCTACTTGACTTTACATTATATTACAAGTCTATAGTGATCAAAACAGCATGGTATTGGCACAAAAATAGAGACATAGAGATATGGAACAGAAAACAAAGAAATAAAACCAGTCTCCAGTTATCTGATCTTTGATAAACCAAATAACAGCATACAGTAGGAAAAAAAATCTCTATTCAACAAATAGAGCTGGGAGAACTGGATGACCACATGTAAAAGACTGAAACTCGGCCCACACCTTTCACCATTTCCAAAAACTGACTCAAGATAGACTAAAAAAAAATTAAATCTAAGACATGAAATGATAAAAATCTTAGAAGAAAGTGGGGGGGGGACTCTTGATGATGTTGGACGGAGGAAAGATTCTATGACAAAGACTTCAGTGGCCATTGAAACAACAACAAAAATTAACAAATGGGACTTAATTAAGCTGAAAAGCTTCTGCACAGCTAAGAACACAATGACAATTAAAGCAAAAAGACCACCTTCAGAATGGGAGAAGATATTTGCAGGGTATGAATTGACAAAGGGCTGATAACTAGCATCTACAGAGAGCTCAAATTAATCAACAAAAAAAGAGCTAACAATCCAATCTACCTTTGGGAAAGAGATATAAACAGAACCTTCTCTGATGAAGATAGATAAATGGCTAACAAATGTTTGAAAAAATGCTCATCATCCCTGATGGTCAGAGAAATGCAAATTAAAACCACCCTGAGATTTCACCTAATCACAATGAGAATTGCCCACATCACAAAGTCTCAAAGCAGCAGATGCTGGCATGGATGTGGAGAGAAGGGAACACTTTTATACTGTTGGTGGGACTGCAAAGTAATACAACCTCTTTGAAAGGAAGTAGGGAGAATCCTCAAAGAACTCAAATTAGACCTCCCAGTTGATCTTGCATTCCCATCATGAGGCATCTACCAAGAAGAGGGAAAAAAAAACATTTTATCATAAGGACATTTGCACTAGATGGTTTTTTGCAGCTCAATTTACAATTGCCAAAATTTAGAAACAACCTAAATGCCCACCAACCCAAGAATGGATTAACAAGCTGTGGTATGTGTATACCATGCCATACTATTCAGCTATTTAAAAAGATGGAGACTTTACGTCTTTTGTATTAACCTGGATGGAGTTGGAACACATTCTTCTTAGTAAAGTATCACAAGAATGGAGATTCAAGAATACAATGTACTCAATACTATTATGAAGCCAGTAGATAATCTAATACTCACCCACATAAGAGAAAAGATCAGATTAATTCAAGGTGGGGAGCAGGGTGAAGAACAAGCAGGGAAAGGGAACGTGGGAGGGGGGGTGGGAGTCATGACGTATGGCACACCTCTTGGAGTGGGACACAACTGTAAGAGGGACTTTACATAACAAATGCAAACAGTATAACCTAATTCTTTGTACCATCAGTGAACCTGAAACAATAAAAAATAAAAATAAATAAAATAAAAAACAAAGCCAAATTTGAAACCTCTCATTGCCTTCAGGAATTGCTGGGTTGGCCTCACACTGCCAATGAAGTCTGCTGAGACGCTAGAAGATCTTTGTCCTCAGAGTGTTACTTAAGACCCCAGGGAGCCCGATATATAATGAGATAGTTTAGGAAGAGCTTCTCTACAGCTAGCACCTCAGCATCATCTGTAAGATTTATGTGATGTTCAAAGGTGGTTTCTAAAATGGCTGTGTCAGTCCATTCAGGCTCCTATAACAAAACACCATAAATTGAGGACCATATAAACAACAAAAATTTATTTCTCACAGATACAGAGGCTGGGAAGTCTAAGATGAAAGTGCAAGTCTAAGATTAAAGATGCAGTGTCTGGTGAGGGTTCACTTCTTGGTTCATTGTGGGGTCTTGCTATGTCTCACAGGTGGAAGGGATGAGCATCTCTCCAGGGCCCTTTTAACAAGGGTACTCATCTTCACAAGGGCTTTTCCCTAGTGACCTAATCCCCTTCCAAAGGACCCACCTCCTAAAACTAATCCCTTAAGGGTTAGGATCGCAACATAAGAATTTTAAAAGAATACAAGCATTTAGAACACAAAAGGTTACATTTACTGTTTGAAGATTGTTTCAAGCACTGGGCTACCTTTGCTCATTTAGTAAATGATAGGTAGGTTTAAGAAGCCTACAGGTTTGACATGTTCGTTTGCTCTTATGCTGTGGCTATCCACCTCATCACGCTACACTGCCATGTAAAACCTTCCCCCAGCAAATACATTTGCTTCATGTCACTGCAATCAGAAACTAATTGCAAAACTACCTCTTTCCTTGCTCACTGAGGCCTGATATTTCATCAGTATCCCCCCATCCATTCGAACAGTCATCCATCCATCCATCCATCCATCCATCCATCCATCCATCCATCTGCCTACCCATTTATTCATCCATCCATTCCAGGCATTCACTGACTAAGCATTTGCTTTATTAAGCCTTCACCTGGGAGCCAGGGCAAGGATCAGACATGTCCCTCAAGCTGCTCACAGCCCCGTAAAGACAGATGGGAGAGCAATCATTTCAATATGGTGTGATAGATTCTATAATGGCTGTACATCAAAAACAAAAAAATAGATTGTCCTACCACCTCACATTCTGTTCAGCGACAACCAGAAGACACCACAAGTGTGAGGAAAGTCAGCCAGCTGAAGGCTGTGTCTCCTTAGGGCAGGAAGGAACACTGCAGTGTTAGCACTTCACATTTCGGAGAGCAGGAGCTTCATTTGCCTTTGTAAGAGAAGATCTTGACGGGGAAAAAGACTGGAGGCTGGGTCTGAGGAAGGGGCCCCCAGGAATGTGTGGAGAAGATGAGAGTGGGGACAGGAGTTCCACCTATCAGAGTGAGCAGGGCAGCTTTCCCCTTCCTCCTTCACTTAGGCATTCATTTCCTTACCTCCTTGAATGCTTTTTAGCTCTTTTGGATAATCATGTGAGGAGCATCAGTTCAGTTTTTGCTTCCTCAAAGGAAAGTCGGGTTAGAGACATATGGCCCTGAGGCCTGGGAGGCAAGGAAGAGGGGAAGGAGGGCAAGGGACAGGAGAACTGAGTCATGCTGTGTCCCACCCCTTAACTCCTCGCAGCCACTAAGCTGTTTTCTATTTCTACAATTTTGTATTTCAAGAATGTTAAATAACTAGAACCATGCAGTATGTAGCCCTCTGGAGTTGGCTTTTCCATTAAGCATAATTCTCTGGAGATCTGCCCAGGTTGTTGGGTGTATCAACAGTTCATTCCCAAGGTGTTTTCCAAGGCACTTTCACACCTAGGAAAGTTATTCATGAGCTTGTGTTAGTATCACCCAATAAAATCCCTAGCAGTGTTATAGAAGGAAACACATTCTTTAGACTCTTTCCTTTTTAAAAACAATCATCTTATGGAGGTTTTTATACTCTGTGGTTTTTGGCCACAAACATTTTGAAAAGTTTCCAGCATGCTTTTTTGTATGTG
Source organism: Nycticebus coucang (assembly GCF_027406575.1). NCBI lineage: Eukaryota > Metazoa > Chordata > Mammalia > Primates > Lorisidae > Nycticebus > Nycticebus coucang. Next base: position 107,219,267 of record NC_069787.1, on the reverse strand, counting down.
TAAGTTTGAGAAGGGCATAAAAGTGTCAGTTGCCATATTCATCTTGTATAATATATTTGAACTTTATGCTACACTAAAACAATAAATTGTTTCTGTAATAAGACATGGGCAATTAAACAAGCAAGAGAAACAATTCATGTATCTTGAGATGGGAGCAGTGCAATTGAAGTAATGTAATCACACCCCAGGAGCCAGAGGAGATGTGTGCCCAAGAGAGGTGATTGGTTGATGTTTCTTTATATAATGTACAATGGAAGTGGAATTTAATTTGCAAATAGCAATCTTTAGAAATCAATTAGGAGTTTGTTCCAAATACAGCAAACACTAGTTAGAGATTTATGGAATTCTCTACATAAGGATGGAAGCTTAACATTTAGCACTCAAGTCCTGCCCTCTGCATCTCCTCAGGAAAGACTCTCAAGGGAATAACATGTGGTCAGAGCCTGGTGGAATGATGGAAGTGGGCATCTTCCTGACCTCCACCTGGAAAGGCAGGCTGGCTTCAAGAATAGCATCTTCTGTGCAGGGATGTCAAGCCCTCTCCGATAAAGTGGCAGGGAGGTGAAGGATGGAGGAGGCTGGCCAGAGAACTCTGTGGTGGTGGCGGTGGGGGGTGAGCTACATCCCAGGAGCTGGAAGTTGCTGGTGGTTTAATCAAAGTTAAACAAGCATTTTTACTGTAGGACTGCTCAGACAGGAAGTCTACAAGATTATTCTAAGATTGTATGGTTTATAACATTATAATCAGGACTTCAATAATATATTGGGCCGGGGACCTCATTTCTTTGTGAAGCTTCAACCCAATTAAAAATTCTTTGGGTCACACTTTGAGGACTTCGGTCTGCTTGTGTACACATGAATACAAGAATATAATCTTCATGCTGGCAGGAGTTTATATTCCATAACATCATTATGTCCCTCGACGCATCTTCACTGCCTAGAATAGTGCCTGGTTCATAATAAATACTCAATAAGTGCTGGTTAAATGACAGAAAATGATAACTTTAATTTTTGAGTTCCAGGAATTAAACTAGACTTTTTCTGCTTTATTTCATTTAACTTTCAAAATAATCCAGAGAACTAGTTTCCATTGTTAGCCCTCTTTTATAGATGAGGAAACTGAGAAGTACAATGGTTAAATTATTTGGCCAAGGTCATACAGCTAGAAGGAGGGCAGATCATAGAACTCCAAAGCTCAGGTTGGTAACTGTTCCACTATACTGCTTCTAGGAAAAAAAATGGATGGGCAAATACATCAGTCCAAAGCTCATCCAAGGACCCCTCGCTGCAAGGGAACTAGTCTCAGTGAAACCACAAAACACCTCACTTCCCAAAGCTAATTGTCCTCCCAGACAGCCTCCTGGTGTGCTCAGAGATAATACGTGTCTGGAAGCTTCCTGACTACAGAGGATGGTGTACCCGCCTATCAGAAATGCAACACTCCCATGAGCAAGAGTCACCCAAAATACTTGGTTTGATCCTCCTTTAGTTCTACATGATTCTTTTGGAAAAAGTCAACACTCAACACTGTAGCATTTGCAATAAAGCAGACACAGAAACAGGGAATGCAGGCCGGGGGTGGGGGTGGGGGGGGGAAGGCAAGACTTTGAAGCAATCCAATAATTGCTATGGTTTCTAAACAGGAAATTAGAAGCATTTGTTTTAGCACAGAAGCCCAGAGAAGAGGACCTCACCAGCCCTCACTGCTCCTAGCACATCTGTGAGAGACTTCTACCAGGCATTGCCGCACACAGCAAATGACGGATGGTGATAAGGTAAAAAGCCAAGTGCAGAAAGGCGTTCAAGATCCCACTTTGGAAACTGGAAGTGCTTCTCTCTGAAAGTGCTGGATTTTCATCCTAGCATTCAAGGTCCTCCATCAGCTTCCTCCAACGGCTGGCAATAAGCTGCGGGCCTTGGGAGGGGCTGGCCCTGGCACTGGGAGCTGGCTGCTTGGCTCTGCAGGGCTCCTCTCAGCCAAGACTTAGCCCGGCAAGACTCTGCCTACGGAAAGGCAGCCACTCCCAAAGTTAAGTTGCCTACAGAGTGCAAATAAATTAAGCTATTGCTGTCATTAGAAACTGTGCTGTAAGCACACCCTAACAGCAACTGTTCCTTTATTCAAGTGATAGTTTCTCTGTACATCTTGTATTTTAGCCAAAGGTGGAAACCTGTTGCTGATTCTAGGTAAGATGTCAGCTCTGGCCCACAGGGACACGGCCATTGGGCTAAGTAGGACATTTCTTCGTTATGTTACCTCAACTCAGCATAGGGCAGTGGTTAAGAAGGTAAGTTTTTGAATAACACTGCCTGGGTTTTATTCTGAGCTCTGCCACTCACTAATGTGTTTACTTTGAGTTTGTTATTTTATTTCTCTGGGTCTCAGTTCCTGCATATCTATAATAGGGATAAAAATGAGAGCATTCATTTCTTACGATAATGGTAAAGATTAAAAGAAGAAAAGATGCAAGGCATTTAGGTATTATAGCCTGCTGTTTTCACTATTCCTGGTCTACATTTTCTTATCCCAAGTTGTTGAGGCCAGATGTGTACCACAAGTGGAACTTTTTTTTTTTTTTTTTGGTTGTTTTGGAATTTAGAAAGGTAACATGATGTATGCAATTTATATTATATTATTACATAGTGTCAACTCCAGAATTGAGGACAACATCCCATAATCAAAAATGTTATATCTGTGGCTAAATGGAGGAACATTAACAGTAAATGAAATAAATAAATTTTCCACTGAATGAATTTTGGCATAAAACTTATGAAAAGACTATTTCTTTTTGGAGTCTTTTTAATTTTGAATGAAAGATTGTTGATTTGTCTCCCTGGTACCCCGGCAATGGGTCGCTGTGTCTGTCCCAGGCAAGATTGTCCTCCTTACTTGGGTCTGCTGAGCCTTGTACCTAGTTAACTGTGGGGATTTGTTCTAGCAACAACAGCTTCCTTCCTAGACCTTGTCTATGAGCCTAGAACTGGTGGGTGGGCCACAGAAGTCAGGGACCCCATCCTATGAATGCCTGACTGGTACTCAGAACCTGGTACCCAGTGTCCTGTGCCTGCTGTATGATCATATGTTTTGCTGGTTTTCTGGTTTTCACATCAGTGTCAGTGGTTTAGGTAGTACAAGGCAGCCTTTTCATGCTGAGTCAATTCTGTGGCACTGACAAATTTAAGTTCCTTGGGCTGTAATACTGGGCCCCAGTGCTGGCTGCCCTGTGAATCTTGTAGCAGTCTAACTAGTCAGCCTTCCACTGGGCATACCCAGGTCTCACCACAGGCACCTGACGACCTTCAGCATAGCCATCAAATATCTACAGTGTATGAAGATCACTGGAAGTCGCAAGGTCTTCTGATAGTAGAATGAGACCCTCAGCAACCTCTAAATCTGGCCTGTCCTGCTGCTTCATGGAATTCTATGAATCAACTATTTGCCCCATATTCTGGTGGGGTATTTATTCCTAGCTACAGATATGCTCTGAGGACTATTGGGTATGATAACTGAGAATTAAAGTCATAGGGAAAGACTCAAGAATAGTGATCACAACTTAAAGCGATTATCTTTCTGAGTATCCATCATGGCTTTGATCAGGAGCCCTCAAATAATAGTACTAATTCACTCTTTCAATAATATGAAACTCCTTTTTCAGTAACTGGTAAAATCCCAACACTCTAAAGATATAAGGAAGAACAATGTGTGGCCCATGATTTCTGCTCCGATGGGTTGGACAGGTGAAGTTAGGTTCAGTATGAAGCTGGGCTCCATGCATCCTGAGCCTGGCTAACTTCTTCTTCACCCTCTATTCTCCACCTCTTCTCAATTTGATCTCCTCACAGGCCACGCCTACAGGCCACGCCTACAGTCCACAGAGTCAGCACCACAGTTTACTTTCTATTCTTCTGGGCCTCAGTGCCAGATGTATTAAAGTAAATAATAATATTTTACTCACCAGCTAGGTGAGGATCCAAGGACACGGTGTAAACATAAGCACTGGGCCCACCCAGCTATCTGTGAGTTTCTCTCTCTGGATGGAAACCAGCCTGTCTCCATCAGCACAACGTGACATTCAGTCTGGTTCTCTTCTCCAAGTACATAGGGGTTTGATTTTGGATTTTCCATTATGTAGAAAGTATCACGGAAGCAGACACCAATTCTGCTCAGGTATCCTCAGTGTAGGGAGACTTGAAGGCATTTCTACTGAATGGAATAGAAACACCTGGTGAATCTGCCTGCAAATGCATCTAGAATCTCCTCCATGAGTTATGGAGCTAATACTAATAGACATGGGAGAGGTGCTTGCTGTGCTGCCCAGGTAAGGATGCCTGGTTCCAAAGCTAAAGACGTCTAGGCCAATTTAAGACAGAAAGTGGAAGCTAACTGTGGGGCTCAGGTGGGAAGATGACAGGCAAACTCCTCCCAGTGGTCCTGATAATGCCCTCAGTTCTATTCTCCCCAGGAACTTGCACTCCCTGCCCCCACCAACGTTACAGGCTAGCAACCAAATTCCTCATAATACTGATATATACAGGATGGCGATGAGAAGATAGGTGAGTTCCACAAAGGGGTGCTGTGAGCAGACAAGATGCAGGCCCAAGGAGTCCACCAACTGGTGACACAGCACAGGGTGTGCTGATGCTAATGCTGAGCGCTGAATGATGCATTTGACAGTTTTCATCTCGATGTTATTTTGGTGAGCACAGGAAATACATGAGAGGCATTATAGCATAGCAGCTCAAAACACAGCACCCAGCGCCAGAGTGTCTGGGTTTAAAGTCAGGCTCTGCCACCTACAGTGGTTGACAACATAACCTACACCCCTGCTCTTCCATTTTCCCGTCTACAACACAGGGACAATAACAGTGCTCCCTACTCCAGGGTCAGAGTGATGTGGAGTGAGTAAACATGGCCACAGCTCTTCAGACAGTGCAGAGAGGACAGACAGGCCCAAGTCTGAGGCAGATGTGACAGGGACGACACCGTGCCCTGCTGTCTGACATGGCCTGGCCAGTGCCCATGCCAATCAAAAAGCCTGGAAGAAGAGAAGCTTCCAAGGTGCCTTGCCAGGACTCGCTGTGCCAAATGGGATGTCCAGGAGGCCCTGCTGCCCCTAGTGCAGCCCTCCCTGGAAGGGCTGGGCACACTGTGGGGGCTGGGGGTGTTAGAGGGGAGGCTTCCCACTGTATTTACCAGGACACCAAGGGAAAGCTCCCTCCAAAAGACTAGCAGTAACTGCTAAACATTAAAAAATACATCAAAAAAAAAAAAAAAAAAAAGAAGGAACTCTGGATACAAGATCGAGCCTAGATGCAATTCCACCTTGTTTTCTTAAGGAGCTTTGAATTCTCTGAATTAAGGAACTGTGGTCTGAAAGGTTACCTGCAGGAAATCTGGAGCTTTTAAAGTCCTGGGCTTTAATTAAAACTCACTCATACACAACTAATGTGTGAGCCCAGAGGTCCCCTGCCTGCACTCAGAGAAGGCAGGTCAGAGAAGGTTTTTGATAAGATGAGAACCTTTAAAGTCCTTGGCTGTGCCTGTGAGGCCCTCTCTGTGCTCCTTCCCGACTCTTTGTGGAAGGCCGTGCACCCGGCTCTTCAGATACAAATATCCTGAAAATCCAAACGTCTGTCATTCCTGCAGTTCATGTGTGAAGGTTGCTGTGGTGCTTCCAAACTGGCCAGGGCATGGGTGGAGTGGATGCACAAGTTATGTTAAAATAAATTCCCAATTGTTAAAAAACAAACAAACAAAAAACAGCTTCCTATGGCACCAGTAATAATCTTATGCATGAATCAGTCACTGCCAGTCGGAGTTTCCTCTCCACCCAGGGTGAGCTCTCTCTGCCTCCTCTGTTCACACGGTTCACTGAGATGGCTCAGATGGTTGTACCATTTAATCCTGTCTCCTGGAACCACATTCATGAAGGCCATTTCTATATTCTCTGCACTCCCCTCCCCCCGGGACTCCACATGTCCTGTTATTAGAAACATCATTTCCCTCCAGAGGTCCCATCCCAAACAGTATCTTTGCTCTGGGTTTCATGGGACTTCAGTTATTTTTTAAAGCTGCCACCCACCTTGAACGGGAGAAAGTTCTTGTGGGTTAAACTGCTCCAAATACATGCTTATTTGATATACTCAGTGTTTTAAAAAATTTAAATTACTCACTGATATGTAAAAATCTGGAAGTTTTTTTTTTTAATGTATCTAATAAGTTCTTCTCAAAAACCCAGAATATTCTGCAACATGAGCCCACGTTCCGACAAGGCCACAATTGCATGGTTTCTGTATTTAATGGCACACTGTTGTCTTACTTGCTCTCACTTCCTGCTCGGTCCTGGGATGGATGAATCTTTTTAATTCAAGATGGACAAGTGAGAAAAATCTTTTAGGTGCCTGGATTATAGTGGGAGCACCACCCCAAACTCCTGACAGCTTTGCAAGAAAGAAATGAGTAAGGCTGCATCTTGACTTGCATAGCAAGGAGATTAATTCAGGCAAAAGAATAGCAAATTCAGAGACTCAGAAGAGACTTGGTCTCATATGTTGGAATTTCTCAACTAATAGGAGTGGTCATTTTCTGACAAGAATTGGGAAAATTTGATGACAGGCACTTATAACTGAAAAACATAATGGTTTTAAAATTGTCATTATTGCATATTCTGATCAACCTTGATTTATTTTTTCTTCTACTCCTGAGTTTTGTCCTTTTGATGGGTTCCTAGAAAAAAGACCACATGGTCCTATTCCAGGTCACCCCACTATTAGGGCTGATAAATGGCTTGGTTCACATCTGTTGAGTGATCAAATTAAGATTCTAGGAGGGGACAGGGGAACCAGTTCCTTTTAGGGCCTCATGAGTTGCTATATGATTCTAAGCTAAGAGGAGATTTGGTTTGGTTTCCTCCTCCTTTGCTGCTGTAAAGAACTTTAAAAATTTAAAGTCATACTTCCAAGCTTCCCTTGCACTTGACATTTTTTGAAGTTTCATTTTCTTGCCCAAGAACAGTGTTCTGCCTTTATAAGGCAAATATGCCCCTTTCTGATCTCATGGCAGGTGACTAGGAAAAAAACCAAGGGTGAGGGAAGGATTTTTTTTTTTTTTATTAATGTGTTCTATGTGCTATAAATCCTGAGTCCTCAAACCTTCTCCCATGAAACCAACCATTTATTTCACTCAGATCTTGAAAAGATGCAGAGAATATCATAATCATATTGCAGGGCAAAGATTATTTTACTTTACTTTTCCTGTTTCCCATTTTTGTCATGCACATAACTATCAAGACTTTTTTGTTATGGTGTCCTTTGAATGATAACCAGTTTTTCCTGGATCTCAAGGAATCAATGGAGCAGTGTCACTGTGGGTTGAATAAAAAAGGATTCTAATAAGAAAGCCAGGTGTTGAGACAGGTTGCAGCTCCTTGGACAGCTGTTCAGGAGCAGAGTTACCTACTTACCTTGTCAAATTCTTCCTGATAGGAAAGAGAAAATATCCCCAACCTTGGCACGGAAATGCCCCTAGAAGAGTAAACCCTGTGCTTTCTCAAATAACCATTGCTCACTAGGTTGGTGGATGTGCAGACCCTCGGCTGCAGCCAGAGCCAGCTCCCAGAGGAACTGTGAGGTCAGCAGACTTGGACTGGAGAACTCTTTCTCTCACAGGAATGCAGCAGTTCAGAAATTTGCATCCTGGAGTCACACTGTTGGGCTGACCATTTATCAGCAGTATGACCCCGGGCAAGTCATTTGACTTCCCTGGGCTATGGTTTCCTCACCTGTAAAATTATATGTATATAATAAAGTACCTATTGCTTAGGTTTTTGTAAGGATTACATGAGTTATTACAAATAAAGCAGTTATAACAGGGTCTGTTATATTAGATACAGTAAGTTCTTAAATGTGTCAGATTATCCGTGGGGCTTCTTTTCATTATATTATCACTTCCCAGTTCTCCAGGTTTTCAGGCCTGGTCTTAGATTCATTGTCTGGGGATATTTTTCTCACTTGGCTTCCATTACCACCCAAATCTATTATCTGTATGAAACTGGGAAGTTTACAAAATGCTCTTGTGCTCTCTAACATAGTCTTCACATCAGCCCTCTGTATTATCCTCACTCTGACTGACTACTTTGGGCAGCCCAACACCATTTTCTCTCCTCTATGCCTTGAATCACAGGACCTCAAACCCTGGAGGCCAGATTTCCTGGTATTCTAACCAGCAACAGACAGCGTTTTTGATTTTTGTAAGAGTAACAGCAAAGAGGCACGTTTGGGAGAGTTTGAAGGGGAGGAGAAATAGATGTCTTACTGCTCCTCAAGAAGCAGGTTGCAGGGCGGCACCTGTGGCTCAGTGGGTAGGGCGCCGGCCCCATATACCGAGGGTGGCAGGTTCAAACCCGGCCCCGGCAAAACTGCAACCAAAAAATAGCCGGGCGTTGTGGCGGGCGCCTGTAGTCCCAGCTACTCGGGAGGCTGAGGCAAGAGAATCGCTTAAGCCCAGGAGTTGGAGGTTGCTGTGAGCTGTGTGAGGCCACGGCACTCTACCGAGGGCTATAAACTGAGACTCTGTCTCTATAAAAAAAAAAAAAAAAAAGAAGCAGGTTGCAGCCATCAGGCCTTCCAACCAGCAGATGGTGCAGAAAAACGCCTGTGGCTTCTGGGTACCCATGTGGGTGCTGCAATTCCTGACTTCCCAACAGTAGTAGTGTTTCCTTCAGCCCCTTAGCTCCTCTGAAGACTTTTTTGTCCTCTAATTCCCTCAATGAAAGCCCTTTCTGTTTGAAATACCTAGAGTAGTTTCCAGTTTCCTAACCAAACCCAGGCTGATATACCTACTATATATTAGATAAAGCACATTGAGTACTTACCATATGCCACTCATGGCTTTAAGCATTTTAGGGGAATTAACTTATTTGCTCTTATAACACCAGAGTTTGAAAAGTGGCACTATAACCACGATATTAAAAATAAGGAATTAGGGTGCAAAGAGGTTAAGTTACTTGTGCATGGTTATTACTCTCTCAATTTACTGAATGTTTACTACATATCTGGTATTTTTCTACATTCTTAAATAGCAAGTCTCAGGTTTTCAAAAGGCTACACAGCTAGGCAAATGCCAAGCAGGGATTCTCATCCCTTTCCAACTCCATATGCAATGTCTTTTACTCTACAACTTCTGCTAATTCTTGCACAGAGACAACTCTCATGGACAAAAGGCCAGGTAAATTGCTATTGTTAAAGGAGATCAAAAACAAGTTATCTGCACACACCCCCCCGCAAGTTGTGTGCTATTTACATTTTACCAAAGACATTGTTTCATGCCAAAGAATAAGTCTGTCATATCCTTTGAGGTCCAGGATAGTTTGGCATTGTCACAAGCAGGAGAAAACAGGGGAGGAGAGAGGGAAGGAAGAGAAGGAGGAGAAGGTGAATGGTGGAAGAGGAGCAAAGAGGAGAGTAAGGAAAAAAAGGAAAGGCAGAGGAGGAGGAGGGGAGGAAGAGGGAAGGCTTCGTAAACGAAGGAAGAAAAGAGCATCTGTCCACCTCCTATTTCAACCAGGGGGTCAAGTTCTCTGTCATTGCAAAACCTAAGTGCAATTACTAAATTACTAAAATATTCATCCCATGACTCTACATGTACACCATAATGCACAATCCACAAGTATCACTTATTTTGGTTGCTTGATAAAAATCTGTGGATTCTGATTAATGCACATACAATAGATAGTCTAATTTTATTATGCTGTACAAAGACTTCAGAAATATATGGTGTCTATGCTTTTCGGAAGTGTAAGAAAACAGATAAGGCTTCTGACAAAGAAAGATGGCTTTCATTAAATTATGCTGTTATTGAATTCCTTTCCCTATGCTGCACTCTCCTTGTTCTCAAAGCTGTCTGCCACATGAGCAATCACTTGGGGTGGGAATTTTTCCTAGATCTCTGGAAGAAATCCTTAAATATTATTTAAATAATTAGCAGCATCTTTATTGAAAGTCTGCAAGCACCAAGGTTGTGTTAGGAAAAAGCTGTGCAAGCTAGTTAGTGTGAGGCCCAGTCTATCTGGAGATGATGCAAGCTCTGGCTCTAGTCCCTGGGACATCTTGAAGTAGAAGAATACTGATCACCGACTCTTTGCTAGGAATTAAAAAAAATCCCTTCAAAGCGAACATAGTCATCTTTATCTTTTTTTGATATATAAGTAAGGAAACTGAGGCTTGGATAACTTATCTAAGACAGAGGTAGGATGGTTACCTTGGGGATGCCCTGCACTCACTGCTCTTACTTTAGATTAGAACTGTAAACCAAGCTGCTAGGTCAATTGAACTTTGCAGATCACTGAATCTTGAATGGATTGGCTTAAGGATAGCACCAGCGGTGCATCTTACAAGGGTATATGTGAAACTTGGTAAACTGTCTGTGAAGCTAGTGAATGATGCCCCATGATCATATCAATGTTCACAGCTATGATTTAATAAAAAAAAAAAAAAAAAGAAATTAAACCTGGGTCTTCAACCTTTTCCACGGCCGGTATGCTCTCTCTGCTCTCATATTCTTCTGGAAAAATCTCTTCTGCTTTAATTAGCCTGGGTCTGTTTCTTTTGTTTGTAATCAAACTGTGCTTACTGGTAGACCAGAGCTGGCCCTCAGACCCATCCTTACTGTAGCCAATACTCAAGGCTAGGCCATGCTAATCTTCTGTGAAGGGAAGCGGGACCCCACCATCTTGCTAACTCCGCCAAGGGGCCCTGCATTTCAAATCACAGGGTCAGACCTAGAACAGGCAGATAATAACCCAGGCAGCATGCTGAATGCAGCAAACAGCAGAGGCCCTTGGCCACCAACAGCTGCTCCTCAGCACAGCTCCCCTGCACCACACCCTGGGGCAGCTCTGGGCCTGTGTCTGTGCCCAGGTCAATGATATGTGAATTAGGAACTCATTTTTTCATTCATTTATTCACTCATCAACTGGAGCCAGGTGCCCTTACTTTACTCTGGGTCCTCTGACTCCTCAGGACTGGCTTCCTCCAGCACTTCCCAGGAAATGTCCAGGTGGCAGGATTGCCCACTCATCCCCCCTGCTCACTGGCATTGTCCAGGGGCCCTCCGGATCCTCTTGCTGCTTCCCTGCCTTGCCCAGTCCTGCATCTCAGGCAAACAGTCTTCACCCTGGGCCACTATGGTCCCCATTTTCAGTATAAGTCAAATTTACTTGACCTGTATTTTCTTTCCTTGGAGTCTGAAGCCATATATATGGTAGGCAACATTAACAGAAGTATAGTTACTAGGGTGAGCAAGATGACAGTCCCAAAGTAGCCAGGGCAGGTAGCCACATCTGGTGTGCTGAATTTCATCATTACTTCCTAAGAGCAACACTTCCAGGCAGGAATTACCAAACTGAGGTGCATGTGGGAAGATGCCTGATGTTAGTGGGGTCTAGAAAACATATCATAAAAGACCTAGCAAAGGATTAGGAAGAATGCTTAGTGGGAGACATGCCAGCTCCTGTCACACGTTTGAGGGCAAGTGAGGAAGAGGGTCACTCCATGGTCGAGATTCCCAAGCACAGTGCCAAGAAAGAAGAGTGGGAGATGATAAGGAGAAGATTTTGGTCTAACATAGGGAGAAACGTCCCAGCGAGGGCTCCCTGAGTATTCTGTTCCTGTAAGTTCCCAGGCAGGCGTGGGTGACCTCTACACAGGGCTGCCATAGATGGATGCTACAGGACTCTAGACTCTGGGGGAAGACCAGATCATATGACTCCCAGAGTCTCCAGATTCCACTGTACTCAATTATTGATGGACAGTAAGGCAGTAACTAACTAATCTGCTCCATCCACACACTGAACTCTTAAAAGCCTTGAAAACAATGAATTAGAGCTATGGGTGCTAACCCAGGACCAAGTTTTTATCACATTGTAAATACGAAAAAGCAGGCTGCAGACAGGTATTTCCATCCAACACTACTTTCTTTGGATGATGTGTAGGCACACAAATACAAACACGCAAACATGTACACACATAGGTTAGGGAAAATTACTCTAAATACAGGGGAGCATCCTGGAAATGAAAATGGTAGTAACAAAGAGTTTAGCTTTGTTTGCAATGTTTCTTTTCTTTCCTTTTTTATTATTATAACAAGGAGAATATATTCATATAATGGTCCTGGTACTAAAAATGAAAGCAAAAGCACTGATGGCTATGAGGCTATTTGGAGTTTGATTGCTTGATGACTGCTTCATTCATTGGCCAACGTCCATCAAGCTCATCTTGGGGACCAGATGCTTTGTGGGAGGACATAGTGGGAAGATGGATGAGCCTTCCCCTCAAGGGGCTTATAGCAGAGGAGCCAGCAATCACAGCAGAGTGTGCAGGGGGCTGTGAGGGGTACGCAGCCATGCAGGGGAGAGCGGGTGGGTGTCCCAGAGGCCTGACAGGTCTTAGGGTAAGGGATGAGTACTGAGGACATAAGGGGTGATGTGTGGCAAGACCTGGAGCAAACATAAATATGGGCTACTTGAGAAAAATCAAGTCAGTCTGGTGCAGCTACTGAGAGGGAAGAAGGCCTGTGAAATACGCAGGTAAGGACGTATGCGGAATGCAGCCCACAGTGGGCCTTATGGGCCATGTTAGAGTTTAGACTTTAGCCTAAAAGCCGTGAGGAGCCTCTGAAGAATTATAAGCAAAGGCGAAAGTCGTGGTGCACCCTCAAACTTGCCAAAGCAGTTTTCTGCGGTGGGAGGCTTTGAATGGATCTCAGAAAACAGCCTATAAGCTTTCTACTTCCATATACACAGTCTTGATTCCAAATAAGTACAACAGAATTAACTTGTAATTATCGAAATGCAGATTAATTGCCTTGTGGATTACCTGTGGCAAATGAAAAATGCCAATCCCAAACTGGTTTTCCATCCTCACACAGGACACTGACGGCTGCCTTTCCGTCATTAGTCACCAGCTCCCTTAGGACTGCAAACTCATTTTAACACTGAACTGTGCCAAACCAAATCCAGGAGTTAAATCTCTGCTAAAAAATGATTAACATAATGCATCAGAAAGCCAAGTGTAAAGCCTCATTCAGGAAAGTGCTCACAGCAAGTACCCCCTGCCCACTCCCTGCCTGGGGAGCCGAACGTTCGTGCCTTTGCACAACCACCATTTGGTGCAACTGCATTTGAATCCGAACTCCTCATTAGATCTGTGATCTTTGGCAGATTACTTAATCCCTGAGCACCAATTTCCTCATCTCACATCTAATATAGATGATGTAGGGAAAATCTATGCAAGTTTAGTGTCAAAAATCAGTAAGCATGCTGAGAACTGAAAAATCAAGCACAGTCAAAATTACACTTAAAAAAAACCCCTTAAATCCTCTTTAAATTGTGATTACCAGGCCCTTGGAAGCCCCCAAACATTCATTTCTCACCAGAAGTTAAGGTCTAGTTTGAAGCGATGGGGAAGAAATGAGTCATGGGGGAGGGGTGGGTCAATAGTGAGATTTCTCACTATTGAAGTACAGTTTCTTTCAAGTAAATTACATGTGTACTATGATTCAATTCCACCTTACTACAGGATGTATTCCAACTACTTAAAATTTCTATCATAGGTGATTACATAGATAAATACTAGATGCATATACCTGAATTACTAAGCATTCATCAGGTGGTTTGGGGTCTTTCCTTGTGTCTATTGGCCATGGATAATTGAGAACTGATCACTCCCTCTAGAATAAATCTTAAACAATAGAGCTGGAAGCCAGGTGTGGTGGCTCACATCTATAATCCTAGCATTCTGGGAGGCTAAGGCCAGTGGATCATCTGATCTCAGGAATTTGAGACCATCCTGAACAAGAGCAAGATACCACCTGTATTTAAAAAAAAAAAAAAATAGAAAAACTAGCCAGGTGCTGTAGCAGGCACCTATATCCCAGCTACTTGGGAGGCTGAGACAAAAGGATCACTTGAGCCTAAGAGTTTGAGGTTGATATGAGCGGGGCTGACACCAGGGCACTACACTCTGAGTGAGACTCTGTCTCAAAAACAAAAATAATAGAGCCAGAGTTCCTTCAAAATAATCTATCCTGAGGCTGGGTGTAATGGCTAATGCCTATATTCCTAGCACTCTGGGAGGCAGAGGAAGGTGGATTGCTTGAGCTCAAGAGTTCGAGACCAACCTAACCAAAAGCGAGACCCTGTCTCTAAAAGTAGCTGGGTATTGTGATGGGCTCCTGCATTCCCAGCTACTTGGGAAGCTGAGGCAAGAGGATCCCTTGAGTCCAAGAGTTTGAGGTTGCAGTGAGCTATGACACCACAGCACTTTACCAAGGGTGGTAAAGTGAGACTCTGTCTCAAAAAAAAAAAAAAAAAAATCTAATCTAAAGAACTCAATTTATGAGAAGGATACCGAGCAAGGAAAAGAAATGATGTATCAAAGCCACAGTGCTAGTGAGTGAAGGCTGAGATAAAGCCACGACTCCCCTGACTGCCTGTTTGGAGAGCTCCTTTCTTTCCAGCATCCTGACCCTCCACCCGAGCCTGGCTCTGTCTGTCCAGGGGACAAGACACCCCCACATACACACATATTCCCCAAGCCCACAAGCCACTCTTAGAAACCATGCTCACATTCCTGTAGCAAACAGATCTCTGTGTACTGGTGATGGGAAGAGGGAGCAGGAAATATTATGAATTGGAGACTCAAACTTTCAAGGGCGCTAAGGAAATGCTGAATTACTCTCAGCTTCATAAATATTTGGGTACTCGTTAACAACCTCTCCCTGCACCCAAATTTTCTCCCAATAGTTGCAACTGGGTACATTCTGTGGGTTCCTTTAGTGCAGTGGTCCTCAACCTGTGGGTTGTGACCCCTTTGGGGGGTCAAACAACCCTTTCACAGGGGTTGCCTAATTTTACATTACGATTCATAACAGTAGCAAAATTACAGTTATGAAGTAGCAACAAAAATAATTTTATGGTTGGGGGTTCACCACAGCATGAGGAACCATATTAAAGGGTCGCTGCATCAGGAAGGCTGAGAACCACTGCTCTAGACTCTCTCTCCTCAAGCATACATACTACATAAACAAGGGCCACCAAGATTTGCCCTAGATTAAATGTCGAGGAAAATAGCTTCTTCCTCAGGGGTGGTGTGAAGACTGGTTAGGACCCAGGGTGGCTTCACTACAATGACTTATTTAACCAAAGGAGAAGTAGCTTGATGTTTCTCTGAGCTTCTAGGATCTCAGCTCAGGCAATTACGTAATTTCTGTCAGGATTACAAGAGAAAAACCACAAATTGCTCTCATACTTCAGAAGTCGGAACCCTACTTGGGAATGCTTTTTTCCTACAGGGTGAGTGTTATGAGTGTTGACTAGTTCACTGTCGCCAGACACCTGCCTTAAAGTGTGTACTGAGTCCAGGCGTTTCTACACCAGGCCCCAGCTACTGCTGCATCTGTCCATCTGAGCCTCTGGTTCAGGAGTCACATCCTCATGCACACATTCTGATCACCCATCCGATGTTAGAATGATGATCTTAGTAATCATGAGCTAAGGGCTTTAGAGTCAGGTGAATGGAGGGCAAAATCCTGGCCTTTCCCTAACAGCAAGTTCCTTGTGCCTTGATTCCCTTTTTGTGAAAAGGGGACTATGGCAACAACATCCCAAAGTCATCACATTGATGTAGTGATGCAGGAATGGCCCTTACCAAATGAGGGTAATAGGGGAGGTCATGGGATGATGGAATGAAGAGTAGATTTTTTCAGTAAAGACAGGGAAGTTTTTGTCTTGCTTCACACTGTAACTGCAGCACTCAGTACACAGCAGGAGCTCAATACACATGAATAAGGGAGTGAATGCATGAGTACCTGCATGGTCTCTGGTTTGCAGCCCTCTAAGTGCTTAGAAACATCCTTGATCCCATTAATCCCCCTCCCTCCACCTCCCTCTCCTCTCCCTTTCCCCCTTCTCCTTAGGTTGTAACTGGGTTATAGCTTTCATGTGGAGGTCCTACATTAGTTTTATAATAAGGATGAGTACACTGGGTACTTTTTCTTCCATTCTTGAGACACTTTACTAAGAAGAATATGTTCCAGTTCCATCCATGTAAACATGAAAGAGGTAAAGTCTCCATCTTTCTTTAAGGCTGCATAATATTCCATGGTGTACATGTACCACAATTTATTAATCCATTCGTGGATCGATGGGCACTTGGGCTTTTTCCATGACTTAGCAATTATGAATAGGGCTGCAATAAATATTCTGATACAAATATCTTTGTTATGATGTGATTTTTGGTCTTCTGGGTCTATGCCCAGTAGAGGGATTACAGGATTGAATGGCAGATCTATTTTTAGATCTCTAAGTGTTCTCCATATCTCTTTCCAAAAGGAATGTATTAATTTGCATTCCCACCAGCAGTGCAAGTAAATGTGGAATGTAAAGGTCTTAGCAAAATAACTAAGAAAATGCCACGAAAGCTATGTTAACTAGTGTGATGACAATGTGTCAAATGGTCTATGAACCAAGTGTATGGTGCTCCATGATCATACTAATGTACACAGCTATAATTTAATAAAAAAAAAAAAGAAACATCCTTGAAAGCTAAGCTTGCAGTGAGAACTCAATTAAGTAACATAGATGCACTTCAAAGTTGAACCACAAAAAAGCCTTCTTCTGCCGCCACCTGTGCTGAACTCATTCCCTCCCTTTCACTGTGCCCGTCTCCTTATGCCACCTGTCCTCTCCAGTTTCCATCCCCAGAGAGCGTGTCCTGGAAGTTCTAGCCAATACAATGAGACAAGAAAATAAAGGGCATCCAAATGGGAGCAGAGGAGGTCAAACTCTCCCTTTTTGATGATGATACGATCTTATACTTAGAGAACCCTAAAAACCCTAAAGACTCAACCACAAGACTCTCAGAAGTCATAAAAAAATATAGTACTATCTCAGGATATAAAATCAATGTCCACAAGTCAGTTGCTTTTGTATATACCAATAACAGTTAAGATGAGAGGTTAATTAAGGACTCAATTCCCTTCACCATAGTCCCAAAGAAAATGAAATACTTAGGAATATACCTAACAAAAGAGGTGAAGACCTCTATAAAGAAAATTATGAAACCCTAAGAAAGGAAATAGCAGAGGACATTAACAAATGGAAGAACATGCCATGCTTATGACTGGGAAGAATCAGCATTGTTAAAATGTCTATACTTCCCAGAGCAATTTACCGATTCAATGCCATCCCTATTAAAATACCAACATCGTACTTTCAAGTCTTGGAAAAAAATGATTCTGCATTTTGTATGGAACCAGAAAAATCCCCACATAGCTAAGGCAGTTCTTAGTAATAAAAACAAAGCTGGGCGTATTACCATACCAGATTTCAGGCTATATTACAAGGCTATAGTGGTCAAGACAGCATGGTACTGGCACAAAAATAGAGACATAGACATTTGGAATCGAATAGAAAACCAGGAAATGAAACCAACAACTTACAGCCACCTAATTTTCGATAAACCAAACAAGAGTGTCCACTGGGGGAAAGACTCCCTATTCAATAAATGGTGCTGGGAGAACTGGATGTCTACATGTAAAAGACTGAAACTGGACCCACACCTTTCTCCACTCACAAAGATTGATTCAAGATGAATAAAGGACTTAAATTTAAGGCATGAAACAATAAAAATTCTCAAAGAAAGAATAAGAAAAACACTGAAGATATCGGCCTGGGGAAAAACTTTATGAGGAAGATTGCCATGGGAATAGCAACAACAGCAACAATAAACAAATGGGACTTCATTAAACTGAAAAGCTTCTGTACAGCCAAGGAGACAACAACCAAAGCAAAGAGACAACCTACACAATGGGAAAGGATATTTGCATATTTTCAATCAGACGAAACGCTTAATAACCAGGATCTATACAGAACTTCAATTAATCCGCAAGAAAAAACCCAACAATCCCATACATCAATGGGGAAGAGAGATGAACAGAATCTTCTCTAAAGACAACAGATGAATGGCCAGCAAACATATGAAAAAATGCTCATCATCCCTAATTATTAAAGAAATGCAAATTAAAACCACCCTGAGATATCATCTAACCCCAAAGAGAATGGCCTATATCACAAAATCTCAAAACTGCAGATGCTGGCACGGATGTGGACAGAAAGGAACACCTTTACACTGCTGGTGGGACTGCAAACTAATACAACCTTTATGGAAGGAAGTATGGAGAAATCTCAAAGAACTCAACCTAGACCTCCCGTTTGATCCTGCAATCCCATTACTGGGCATCTATCCAGGTAAAAAAAACCCTTTTGCTATAAAGACACTTGTACTAGGCTCTTTACTGCAGCCCGATTTACAATTGCTAAAATGTGGAAACAGCCTAAATGTCCTTCAACCGAGGAACGGATTGGTAAGCTGTGGTATATGTATACCATGGAATATTATTCAGCCATAAAAAAATGGAGATTTTGCAGCATTTGTACTAACCTGGATAGAGGTAGAACACATTATCCTTAGTGAAGCATGAATCCTATGTATTCAATTTTTATATGAGGACAATTAATGACAACTAACGACACAGTAGGGCATGGGGGAAGGGGAGACCAGACAGAGAAGGAGGGAGTGGGTGAGGGAAAGAAAAAGAAGAAAAAAAAGAAAGACAAGTAAAGAAAATAGTGACTAATTCTCACATAAATTGTATTTAATTTTGACCAAAGTACATTACTTAAACGTTAATTTTTAATTCAACTTGTTAATATGTTGTTTGGGATATTGCATCCTCATTTATAAGTGAAATATGTTTATAATTTCCCCTTTATAATAATATATTCTTTCCAATTTTTTTTTTTTTTTGGTTTTTTGGCCGGGGCTGGGTTTGAACCCGCCACCTCCAGCATATGGGACCGGCGCCCTACTCCTTGAGCCACAGGCGCCACCCTATTCTTTCCAATTTTAATATCAGGTGTATCCAGATCAAGTAGAATGATTTTGAAGCATTTCTTCTTTTTCTATTGTCTATAAGATTTGGCATGATCTGTTTTTTAAAATTATCTTTGACTTTTATTTATAAATATTAGTTGTCTATTTTTTGAAACTTAACAAAAAATAATAAGAAGAAGTTAACTGATGACTCCACACTGAATCTCAGAGTCAAAGCATTCTATAATAGACATACTCTTATTTGACAATGTGAATGCTACTTTCTTTGCATTATTATTATTGCTTAATATTTCGATGCAGCAATTCTCTGATCTCTTTTCTGAATGTATTTATGTTCGTTCATTCTTTACAAGATTTTTGTTTCTAGTCCTTATATTCAATATTGTTATTGTTATTTTTAAAAAAAGAAAGAAATGCTATTGGTCTTTTCATGCTGATTTTTTATTCTGCAACTTTCCTATTTTTATCAGTTCTAATGTGGTTTTTGTGGAATCTTTCAGTTTCTTTAAATATAAGGTTATATTGTCCCTACAAATAAAGATAATTTAACTTTTTCTTCTCAAAAAAAAAAAAGAAAGAAAGAAAGTAAAGAAAGAAATTAAGGATGGGCTAGTGGCTTGTGTTTGTAATTCTAGAGGTCAAGGTGGGAGGATTGCTTGAGGTCAAGAGTTTAAGAGTTCAAGATCAGCCTGGACAATGTAGTGAGACTCTGTCACTTAAAAAATAAAATAAAATTAGGTAGACATGGTGGTGTGCACCTGTAGTCCCAGCTCCTTGGGGAGTTGAGGTGGGAAGGTCGCTTGAAACCAGGAGTTTGGAGCTAAGATTGCACTCCTACATCCAGCCTGGCTAACAGAGTGAAAACCTTTCTCAAAACAAAATAAAACAAAACAAACAAACAAACAAAAAATTTAGTAAGTAAGTTAGAGCCTCCAAACCTACATCAAAACAAATTTCATAGATTTGAGAGTTAATTTTAAAATTATTCATATGTAATCATGGAAAAATTGTTATCACTGTTTAGACTTTTGGTGGGAGAAATGTTTTTTTCTTTTAGAGCAAAAAGGAATGAAAAAAAACTCTTGAAAGAAAACAGCAAAACTTTGATAAATACAGTTTAAAATTTATATCCTAAATACTCTAATCAAAGTATAAGAACACAAAAAGTAGTAATTTTTGCAAAAAATGTGGCAATGTGTCACTATTAAGAGAGCAAGTTGATATAAATTTTTACATTTTAATAGGGAAGCTATGATTAGTGCAATTATAAATATACATGAGTGAAACTTACAAAAGAAGAAACTTACCCCATTGCCCAACAAATGCAAAATAAAATGTGGTATCAATGTTTCCTGTCAAATTGGCAAAACAGGGGAGAGAAGCAGTTGCTTTCTTAACTGGTAAGAAACAGATTCCTTTTGGGGTACCAATAACACTAACAAGTGTATACATTTGACCCAGAAATCTGACTCCTAGGAATCCATCCTATGCAACAATCACACAAGTGCAGCAAGACGTATGTTAGAAGATTTTCACCAAGCTCCGGATGCTCTCTTTAGCCTGTTCTTGGCTGGTCTTGATTATTGTTTTTTTTTTTTTTTTTTTTTTTTTGGCCGGGGCTGGGTTTGAACCCGCCACCTCTGGCATATGGGACCAGCGCCCTACTCCTTGAGCCACAGGTGCTGCCCATTGATTATTGTTAACATCACCACAACATCAATCTACACAGGTATTTTGAACTTTTGAGTTTGTGAAGCATGTCCACGGATGCCATCTACTAAATTTTTTAAAAAACTTCCTAAGGAAGCATTATTATTATTATCCCCATTTAAAGACACCAAAGACAAAATGGGTCAGTCAGTCAAAAGTGTAGTCTAGTTAAAGGTCACAGAAAGTTTTTCTCTGGTGCCTGAAAGTATGCTGCCAAGACTGAAAATATAATTATAGCAGGGAAGGCTAAACCACTTAGACCAAAGTCTTGGCATTTAGAGAGGGCAAGTTTCTTATTAAGGTTTATGTGGCAATTCTGGGACACTTTTTATTGCACTAACTCATTATAAAAGACAAACATTCTCAGGATGAAGGATCTCATGGACCTACTGTCAAAGCTCTTCTCTGCTATCTCTTAGCTTATTAAATAAAACACAGGCACCTTATAATTTGGAAATGGGTCATGTTGTAATGGACATTAATGGGCCAGTTGTGATGCAGAAATGGGAGGTTAAGGGCAAACTGAACAAAGGTCTCAGAATCTCCCTGACTACCCACTCTCAGCCTGCAGGTTTCTGGGCACACCGGGGTGGGTAGCAGGGTGGAATACAGGAGAAAGAGGGAACCCACGCCACCTGCTTCATGTCACACTCAGCCAGGGCAGGTTGGCATCCTCCTGGGAGCAGGAATTCCTGGCTCTGGCAGGTGGCCAGAGCTGTGTTGTAGATACGACATCTGCCATTTCAGGCCTGCCAGGTGTCTGTAAACTGCTGAGCACTCTCTGTAAGAACCCTGGACAGCGCTCAAGAGAGAAAAAACCATCAGACCCTCCCTAACCAGAAAATCTAACAGGGCAAGTACAAATGTCTCCCAAGAGAGTCTGTGGGAAGCTTCCCTAGGAGATTTTAAACCTGGTCTCAGCCTCTCTCTTCAGCTGCTCCAAATCCACTTGGAAGCCTTTATCAGATACTTCATTATTTAAAAGAGGAAGCCCTGAAGAATTGGTTTGGGGAGCTAATTTAGGTCTGGAAGATAAGAGCCCTGTTTAGTTTTCCTGTGTCAGGTGTCCTCATATTTGATAAGAGCAGATGGGTATTAACAAAGCCAGAACCAGCCTGGAGCACTTCAAGCTCATTTCCTGCTGGCTGGGGCTGTGATTCCTTGATCGGTTCCTTTAAGGCCACTTTGCCAAATCCCTGGCCTGCCACTCTTCCTTGGCCTCTGCCCCTAAGCTAGGGGAGGCTGAGCCGAGGGGCTCTGTAGGACCAGTCCGGACTGTGGGAGACGCACTGTCCTCCTCTCTCCACCTCCGCTTCCTGCTGGGGCTGGGACTGGGTCTGTGCTCTGGAGAAGCTCTCCCTGGGGGCTGCATCCTGCCTTTCTCAACTCCCTGCCTCTACTACTAGATGAGACACCCTCCAGCCTCCATGAACAGACTAATTTAAAGTTGTTTACAGCTCTGGATCTCCGCAGCAGTATTTCCACAGGCAGTAATTTGTTGCTGATAAAAGGGAATGTTCTAAAGTTTATGAATGATTTCCTTTTTATTTTTTTAAATAGGAGTGGATTCAAGGCTATATCTTAACAAAATCCTCTCGTCCTTTGCATGCCCGTGTGTTTTCTTTGGGGATAGAGGAGAAGATGGAGCTCCCAGCCTTGAAGGGCATAATAAACACTGCCGTGTGTGCCCACGTGCATTCCACACACCCTAGGTGACAGCTGGGGCTGCCAGTGAGGACAGCTGGTTTGGAACTTCCTGGGGCATGGCTATTCATACTGACAAAGCAGCAAAAGTTCTTTAAGGCAGAGTCTCTGGCCTTTAGCCCCAGAAATGGTGTCTGCACGTAGTAGGTGCTTGGTCATCGCAGGGTAGGGGAAGTTCGCGGCTTTGACTGGTGGGCTTACTGACTGAGACTGCAACTGTGAACACACATAGAAGGAGGCTGTGTCTGAGGACAAGTGTGAACAGCAACTACACCCCATCCTTAACCCCCCTCACCTTCTCTGTGGCTTTCCTAACCCTGTCTGGTGTTTGGCCTTAGTGAAATCTCTCTCCCATCTCCTCACCTTTTGTGACCCATGCAGCACCTGGAATTGCCTTTCTCTGAACTACTATTTCAAGGTGCAGCTAACTGGATCCTTGAACACTTGTGACACGGGCAGGTGCTCTGTGCACATCTGTCCTGCCTTCTTGTTGGCACTGCACTGCCTCACAGGCAGCCTGATTTCTGCCTCTGTGTAAACAAGTCTCTCTTCTGGCACTAAGGACTCTAAGTGAACTCAATAAGCACTTAAGCTGAGTTGAAGTCCACACAGGTATAATGGGAAAGAAATAAAACCCATAGGATTTGTTTGTCAAATCCGGGAAACCACTTTGGAAACTGTGTGGTCATTGTGAGCAAGTTATTTTTCCTAACTTTCCATTTCCTCAGCATTGACATGCAAACAAGTTTTACTCCCCAGGGGTAAAACAAAGGCCACCACTTACAGAAAATGCCTTTATAATGTCCTGGGGTCCACAATGTACTGTCATTAAGGATTGCCAGCTGCTTCCTGGGACCCCCATAGAGCCAGAAGGTGGGACACACTGGGTTGACTGTTGACTGATCATAGCTACTTCTGCAATCTGGCTGCCTATGGGGGCCAGCGACCAGAGGAATAAGATCCTAGGCAACTATGAGAACGTAAAGATGGCTCCATTTGCCCTTCAGTTTAGGGAGGGGATTATTCTCAGCATATCCACTTTCCCCAGGAAAGGGAAATTTGGGTGTATCTAGCGTGACAGGCTGAGCAAACAGTATTACTGTTAGTTCAAATACCACTCCCCATTCCCAAGTTCTGTCCTTGACAATGAAGTCTTCCTTTGAGAACTAACCAGTCCAGGGACTTGCTTTTTTCCTAAACTAACACACATACACACGCACAAATGCATAATTCTAATAGCTAATCTACTGAGAAGATACGTGGCTGACCCCAAGAATTTTATGTCTATTTATTCATTAACACTCCCCACAAGTCTTCAAGGTAGGTACTGGGATTGCTGTCAAGTACAGATGATAGATGAGGCACAGAGGAAAGGTGAGTAACTTGTACAAGGTCAGAGAGACAGGAACAGATGACAAGCCACACAGTTGATCTTCAGAGTCTCAGCTTCTGGGTGGTGGCCTGCCCTGCCTCTTCAGGCTGCACATCTTCTTGGATGGCTCCAGATAACAACAGCTACCATTCGTGAACACCTTCCACAGGCCATACACTATTTCAGACACATGTTATTATGGTTTTGATGTTTCAGAGAGACTAAAGATTTGACAAGTTGAAATTTATTCAAGGTCACATAGGCAGAAAGTAGTGGAGCAGGAATTTAATGTTGAGCTTCTTTGGAAAATGGGGAACAGAAGAAAGGGACATCCAGAGAGATCAATTGCAATATGCATCTCGGCATGGGGTGGTCCTAGCTCCTCCCAACCATGACATTGGAAAAACGCATTTCTCCAGCATCTTTCTTCATTTCTCTGGCATCCACAATCAGACGGAACCTTGGAGTTAATTTTGCCCATGCTTTAGGTTCCACCTTCAGTAAAATCTTCGCAGCCTTCTCTTCCTCTCCCTCTTCCTCCTTCTGTCTTTGTTCATAACCCCACTCTTTGCCATCCCTGGAATCTCTCCAAGACAAGCACTGCCAGGAGAAGCCATTGTCTCATCAGAAAAGTCCATTAAGGTTGTCAGGTTCCTTAACAAATCAATCAGGCACCAGGGGGCCTTTCAAAATGATATCATTTACCATTCAAGCAGAAACAAATAACTGTCCCAGGTGAGTGGCAGAGGCATGGGCCAGGTGCCAAATTGTACCATGGTCACAGGAAAAGAGCTAAGATTTTCCACCAACAAAGAGCACAGGGTATGTTTACTTCTCCCACCTCAAACAACAGCAGCCAAAGCCCCACACCTCCCCTCGGCCCTCTTGCCCAGCAACCTACTTCTTGGTGCTCCTTTGCAGTCTTGCTCCTCAGAAGAGAGCAGGTCCTGACTCACTGCCTATTTGCCTCTTCCAATTTTCTACTCTAGTAAGGTTTCCATCCACCCTTCCCCCAAAACTACACTTTTCAAGGTCGCGATAGCCAATGATCCTCTCTTAGTTCCCATCTTCTTTAATTTATAGCAACACTAGATCACTCGATCAGCGTACACTTTAATGTTGTAATAACCAACACCCAAATCTTGGTGGCTTAAAATAATACAGGTTTATTTCTCACCCATGACACATTTCAATGTGGGAGGGAAGGTACTACTACTCTCCACCAGCACTCAGGGACCAGACCCTCCCTCCTGGAGGCCCCTGCTGCTCTAACAGTGCAGCAGATCTCACTGGCAGGCGGCTCAGATCACTTCCACCCACATTGCCCAGTCCAGAGCTCAGTCACATGGATGCAACTAACTTCAAGGGCGGGTGAGAAATGTAGTCTAGTTATGTGCCCAGGCCAAAAGGAGCCTGGGTTGGTGATCATCTCACAGTCTCTCCCATGCTCCCCCCACACTGCCTCCACTTTGCTTCCAGACACCTGACTCTCCTGGTGTCTTCCTAAAACACTGGCCTTTTCCTCTCAGTTGCCTTTGTGCGTCCGGACTCTTTCCCTGGACATCTTAAGCAGTGTCCCATGGCTTAAAAGACTAACTGTACACTAACAATTGTGAGTTTATTTTTCTAGTCAGACCTTTCTCGTGATGACAGGCAAATGGGACATCCTGATGGCTGCTCCCTTGACATAGCTGCATTTTACTCCTGTGTCTCTGCTCCCAGTGTTCCTTCTTTTTTTCAATGCATCCCCTAGGACATAATCACCTTCCAACAGCTATTTCAAGAATTACCTCCCACACGGAAGTCTGCCCTGATGGCCCTTCCTGAACTGAGCCCATACTGGACTTTAAACACCACAGTCCTCCTGAGTGTGTCTCTCACGACAGCTTCCTTTTCTGAACAATGCTTTTGAGGGCAGGGCCTTTATTATATTCACCTCAAGCAACAAGTATAGGGCTTTATGCTCATGTATCTTTCTTTCCATTTAACAGATCATTTTGTTCTGTGCTAGGACTGGTGACCTGAAGGTAAGTAGGTCACCCTCCCGGACTTGAGGGTGCCCACTGGGAAAGGAGACACTTGAGAGAACGGGTGCTATGGGTGCTATCAGGGTCCCGTAGACATCACTACTGAGGGACAGGTCAACTTGGATGGGAAGGAGGGGTACTGGGGAGGCTTAGCAGAGGCCATACACCTGGGCCAATACTTAGGGAAGGGGTAGGTGTTTAAAATAATAAGCAGGGTGGGGAGGAGAGGCATCCCCGAATAAAGACAGTGTGGGACTCAATAATATTCATAAATTTCAGTCCAATCACTGATAAATATTTGATGCTATTTCAAATGTTTGATTATATAAACACAATGCCTTATAAGATTAAGGAAAAAAAATAACATCTGATGCTTTAGGACCAGAAAAAAAATGTTAACTTTATAACAGGATCCTACATGTCAAAATAGCCTTTTTAATTCTTTTGGATGATTTTGAATCCATGATATATTTTACTCTTCACAGCTATCTTGTCAATATAAAAAGTATGATATTAGCACTATCATTTCACAGATTTAGAAATCAACTTGGAAATATGAGGGGTGCCAAGAAATGTATACACATTTTAAGAAATGTCATCTATATATTACTTTTCAAAGTTGAATTGAATTATGGTAGCAATGTGTAGTGTGAAGGTTGCTCAAAAGATGGTGTTAATCAAATGAATGCTAGGTCACCCTCTGACAGTCATGCATAGCTTTTTCCTCTTAGAATAAAAAGGTGTATACACTTTTTCAGCACCCTCTGTACATGGCTTGCTGACTTTTGATGGGCACACTGACAGATTTTAAACACAGGCTCTCTCTCTTCCCCCTACCTTTGGGGGTCATCACCTGGAGTCTAAGGAAAGGGTTCCATAAGTGATTTAGGGTCTCTACAAATCCCTTGAAATTGTATAAAATTTTCCAAACATTTTTCAGGGCTCTAAGTTCTATACATTTGATTAGATTTCAAAGGGACTATGATTTTAAAACATGTACAAACCATTGCACCATATCACAACCACAGCCACTAAGAAGGAGCAAAGAAATCTTGGCTTTCGCGAAGACCTTGTTTGAGGTCAAACTTGGGTCTGGTTCATACAACTCCTGCCTAAGACAGAGATCCTAGGGGAAGAAAAGTGAGGCTAAACACAGAATAGAGACTTCTAAATTAAACTGCCTTTGTGCCTGGACTGAAGGTCTTTTAGGAGGTACTTGGAAGCAGAGCCTCCAGCTGCTCCAATCCTAGCATAAATAATGCCCCCTAGCAAGAGCCTTAACTCTATTTGTGCACAGAATTTGGGTTCAGTGCTGCTGAATTTTTTTTTTATTAAGTCATTTGTACATAGATCATAAATACATTTATGCCATTATGGGATTCAATGTGTTGATTATTTGTACAAATTGGAGTGCTTATATCCTACTAATCAACTATCACCTGGCCAGGGGCCTGGATGGCTCCACATTTGATAAGCATCTCAGATGATTCTTATCACCAGAGAGGACTTTATGGGGAAATTTCATTCTCTTTAGTGGATTCCAAATCTGGCTCTGCATCAGTTTCAAGCTAATTCTGAGTCCAGTGTCCACTCCAAAGCTACTAAATTGAATTTTTTAGGAGTAAATCCTAAGTATATGATTCTTCAGAAAGCTCAGGTGATTCTGATGTTCAGGCAAGGATTCAATGAGTAGACAGAGAGCTATTCTAATGAAGAAAGACTGGGCACCCACCACATTTTTCTCCACAGCAGTTCTTAACCACCCTCAGCCCCAACAGCTTGCATCCTATCTGCCCAGGGGCAGAAAACAACTGCCGTACACTCTACCTGCTCAGGAGTCTGGGAAACACTGGAGGACGGGATGACTGGCCCAGGATCATGCAAGCTGCACGTGGCCCACTGATTGATTTTTTCTACTTTTTTTTTTTTGGCCCTGTTGCCCCCTGTGGGGACTTGAAAGAGAGGGAGTTAGCATCTGGATGGGAAGGAGGATAATGTCCCCATGTGGGGATTCTGATCATGCCTTGAATCCTACCTGGGAATCAGAATCAGACTTGAGTGCTGAGAGCATCAGGCAAGTAACCTAAAGGCCCCCTGCCTCATTCATTCATCTCTCAAGTGGGGATATTATCAAGTTCAGCATAATGGGATTGTTCAGAATAGGAATCAGCAAACTATAACCTACAGGCTAAATTCAATTCAGCTAGCCTTTTTTTTTTTTTTTTTTTTTAGCATCCTGCAGGCTAAGAATGGATTTTATATTTTAAATGATCACATTTTTAAATGGTTATATTCTCTACATAATAGGCTCAATGTTGCCTCTTGATCTGCAAAGCCTAAAATAATATTACTATTGGCTCTGTTAAGAAAAAGTTTGCTGACCCTTGGTTTAGAGGATTAAATAAAATACTCTATATAAAGTGCTTGGCATATAAGTACTACCTGCTTTTATCTTTCTAAAAGCTTTTAGGAGCTGAGAAGGTCCCCAGGCTGACAGACCTCATCACTACAACCACAGAGAACTGCAATGCTGCCAACAACCAGCGAGCCTGGAAGACGACCGGTTCCAGATGAGAATGATGATGGCTTGATTTTAGCCAGACGAGACTGCACAGAGAGCCCAGCCTCCTGGACCCAGTCTCCTGATGCACAGAGACTGTGCAGTAATCAATGGGTGTTATTAATGTGTGGGTTAATCTAAGTGTGTTAGGGGTGTGTGTGTGTGTATGTGTATATATGCTAGTATGTTGACAAAGTAGTAATTTTTGGCCTTCGAGTAATTTTTTCCTCTGACTGCCACTATCCAGCTAGGCAGGTGTCAGGAGAACTAAGCCAGGGTCAGGATTTTGTGGTCTGTTACTATGATTGCCAGAGTCTGTAGGTCCATGATACAAACATTATAGGTAATGCAAATATTTTAATCTACTTTTACTGATTTGCCTTCTCCCAAAGGCACTGATAGCCATAGATGGTCCTTGGCTGGTTCAGAATGGGTAACCTAATTATGATAAGAAGTCAAAATTTAATAGGATCATCAACTAAGTCTCATCTATAATATTATACAAAGACATTTTTTGCTATCACAGAATACAAAAAAATCCACATTTTATGATAAAACTTTCTATTACTTTTGCTTAAAGCATCAGTACATTTCATAGGGACTTTCAAGACCCTTTCAAGAGCCACAAGCAAAAACTTTAAAGTTTCCCAGGATCCCCACAAGGGACTGAAAATCAAGAAATGCCTTAGAGATCATGTAGCCAACAGGTTAGTCTCTTGTTTTCCACATGAAGAAACCAAGCCTCGAAGACAGAAAATAATTTGTTCAAGGATATGTTCTGAGCCAGATTCAGAATATAAACTAAAACTGAGGCCCCCTCATAGACTGTGGTTTCTTAGCCTCAACAGTACTAATATTTGGGGGCAGATAACTCTTTGGTATGGGAGGTATTCTGCATATCATAAGATGTTTAGCTGCATCCTTGGTCTCTGCCACTAGAGGCCATAAGCAATCTTACCCACTTTGGTTGTCCCACTGAGACAACCAAAATAAGGTCCCTGGATATTGTTGAATGTCTTCTGCAGGGCAAAATCAACCTCAATTAAGAATCAGTGATGGGAACAATGAATGATGCCAATCTATGTGAATTCTGGCTGTAATATTTACCCAGTTGGCCAATTTCAGCAAATCACCTAACCTTTCTGAGCTTGTTTCTTGATCTTTACAAGGTCATGTGTTTAGTGAATATAAATAAAATAATGTATATAAGTCCCACAATTTAGAGCCAGGTACACAATAGACTGGTGGTGGCTATTATTTATGTTATTTTTATAAGATGACCCAATAGCAGGGTCCAGACTGTTTATATTTAACGAGTGTTTTCTCAGCTCTGCAATGGCTGTAAATGCCACTGAACAATCCTTTCATAGTGGAGACAGCTACCTCGGCAGCAGTGAGCTGAAACTGTGGCCTTCTCACATTTGAAGGAAAGAAAGAGGGCTTACAAGCCAGGCAGGGTTGTATTTGCCCATGCTGGAAAACAAACTGTGTGCTATTTGTTTGTTTTTGTCATGTCTTTAAGCTTCCTTATCTCCAGCTGCAGGATTCTGCAAAGTAAAATTCAATTAGTATTTATCATCCTTTTCCTGAGTCAACTAACTGTTTTCATTGCTGAAACTCAAAAAATGTGGAATTGCCAAAGACCTCTGAAAATTTTAAGATTTTAAGACAGAAAGGGCCTGGGTATAAGTCCAGAGAAGGAAAGAAGTAATTTTTTTCTATAACACAATGACCATGTTGCTGTTTTGATCACACTGTTATATGAACATAAACAGAATCTTCACTACTGGGGTTTTCAAACTTCGGCTTTCCTGTAAAACCTGTGTGTGAAGACACCGATATCGTACGGTAGGTGAGAGTGGGACAGCCTTGCCTGGTTGGGCTGCTTCTCTCTGTCTCCATACTCATTTTGGGTGTTTGTGCTGGTTGAAATTCCTGGGGACTTGAACTGATTATCTCATACCCACCCTACTGACCAACAAGGGTCAAAGAAATGTGTGCTGGAGACATCTTCGTTCCATCCCCACCATCTCTCTCTCCTGGATATGGTGAGTGTTGCTCCCTCAATTATAGCTCTTGCCAGCAACTCTGATTTGACCAGATAAGCACATACTGAGATGACTCCCCTGGCTTCATTCCCACTTTTAGGACCTATCCAGGTAATAATTATTTATAGCCAAGTCCTACATCTGTATCTCAGCCTTCCTATTTTCTTGACCTTGGTTAGTGTGGCTGTGAATTTTTTCCCCCACCTTCCTCCTCCATGAGATTGGGGGACGCTCTGACATTTCTGGCAATGTACATTTTCCATGACAAGATGTCTTTTTTTTTTTTAGAGACAGAGTTTCACTTTGTCACTCTCAGTAGAGTGCCGCAGTGTCACACAGCTCACAGCAACCTCCAGCTCCTGGGCTTAGGTGATTCTCTTGCCTCAGCCTCCTGAGTAGCTGGGACTACAGGCACCTGCCACAATGCCCGGCTATTTTTTTATTGCAATTTGGCTGGGGCTGGGTTTGAACCTGCCACCCTCGGTATATGGGGCCAGCGCCCTACTCACTAAGCCACAGATGCCACCTGACAAGATGTCTTGATGTTCTTGCTCTTCTCACTGTCACTGAAGCCAGCATGGTGACACCTACACATTCCTCTTAGATAACGAGAAAGATGCCTTTGGATTCTTGATGAAGTCCATTTAGGACTAGCCATGAGAAAGCCCACCTAGGGAGCTGCCCATATCCACATCTATTTCTGAACCCTCTTTTCCATCATAATGCCCACTGTAGAAGGCTGTGTTTCATTGCTTATTAAGTACTTCTCACTTGTCTATCTCATTCACTACTGTAGTTCACGTGTAATAGATAATAATTTCTTATAAATGATTAAAGGCAGGATAGAGAAAACACCCATCTTTGGAGTGAGCAAACTTCCAAGTGTATCAAACTCATAGTTCTTTATCCCTTACTACCTGTGTAGTTTCAACCGGAGTTTACGAGCTGATGGGCCAGAGACAAATTAAGCCAGGAATGTTGTTTAATCTGTAAACTACCTTTCTACATAGGGCTTTATAGATAAACTATATTTTTAAAAAACAAAATTGGAAATTCAACACAAAACTCTGAAATTCTGGCTTCTTTTGTTTCTTTTTTTTTGGCCAGGGTTGTGTTTGAACCCGCCACCTCCGGCATATGGGACCGGCGCCCTACTCCTTGAGCCACAGGCGCTGCCCTCTGGCTTCTTTTGTAAAATAACAAGAGCTGGCAGCTCTAGGCTTCCCTTTCTATTTTAGATTAAAATAAATAATAATCTCTTAACTATTCCTCCCACTAGGTACAACTAAAATCCCCAGATATATAAAACAAATATAAGAAGACTCTGAAAGATTCAGAGAAAAAGTAGACAAGCTAGGGACCTTGAGACCTGAGGATTGACACAGCTATAAGTTCCTTTTTATTTGTTTTCCTCGTATATTCCAAACTTGGAGCTGAAGAAGACAGCAACTCAGAAATGCCAACTGGTACAGAGAAAAATCAAAAAGGCTCCAATAAAAAGTTGCCCTCTCCAACAAAAGAACCAGGAAAGGAGCAGCATGACAAGGCAGAAAACTTTCAGACAATATACTCTACTCAAATAAACACAAAATAAAGAATTGTGGCCTTACCCTTACCCATGCCAGCAAAGGCTGCATAGGAAGCCAAAGCTTCGGCCCTCATGTGTTTGTAACGTGGTACCCCAATGTCTGGCTGAAGTAATATTAGAGAAGTTCAAGTAAGAAAGTTCTCCAATGAACTTTCATTTCCAGTGGCCAGTAATGAGTATCCTCCTGCAGACTACATGAAGAGCCCTAATGTCCACCTTCACTGAGCAATAATAAGGAGTTCTACTGGGGTGGCATCGGAAAAGGCTAAGGAGAAAGTTAGAACTTCAGCTATTGCTCAACTCTAATGAGGCCACCTCCACCACAATGTCACTGGAGACTACATGGGAAGCTGGCACTTCCATCCCTCCCAGCAGTAATGAGATGATAACCCCCTTAGGTGTCAATGAAGGCCAAGTAGAAAACCTGGAATTCTATCTCCAGGTGGCAGTAAGGAGGTGGTGCCCCTGTTTGCCTTGCTGAAGCAACATCAGAAAAAAATCCAATTAAAACAGAAGGTTTAAATAAGATCCAGAGACTCACAGCAAATACAAAATTGTCCATATTTTAATAGAAAAATTATTCATTATACCAAGAAGCAGGAAAACCTCAACTTAATAAAAAAAATAGATTCTACCACTGAAATAACAGATATCATAATTATTTGACTGTTTTAGACTGAATGATTATGCCCCTCATTCATGCATTGAAAATTAATTTCCAATGCGATGTTTTGCAATGGGGCCTTTGGGAGGTTATTTGGTCATGAGGGAAGAACCTACATGAATGGTATCAGTGCCTTTATAAAAGGCATTCTAAATAGCTGCTTACCCTTTCCATCATATGAAGACATGGCAAGGAGGTGGTCTTCTGTGAACCAGGGAGTGGGCCCTTGGCAAACACTAAATCTGCCAGAATCTTGATCTTGGACTTCTCAGTCTCCAGCACTATAAGAAATACATTTCTGTTGTTTATAAACCACTGAGTATATGGTATTCTATTATAGTAGTCAAACAGACTGACACTGACAAATATTTTAAAGCAGCCATGATAAAAATGTTTATCTGGCCAATTATGAATATGCATGAATCAAAAGAAAAAGTTGAAATCCCAAGCAAATAATTAAAACGTTATGGCAGACAAATGGAAGATATAAAGAAGCAAACAGAAGTTTCAATCCTGTCAAATTTAATAACCCAAATAAAAAGCACAATGGATGGGTTCATCAGCATATAGAAAAAAAGAATCAATGCACTGAAAGAGAGAAAGGTAGAAATACCTAATCTGGGTAACAGAGGGAAAATAGCCTTAAACAAACAAACAAATAAAACAGAGCCTCAGGGACCTATGGGACTAAAATAAGAGAATCCCATAGTCATTGGAGTTCTGAAGAAGAGAAAAGAGAGAGCAGGACTGAAAGAAACTACTCAAATTATTAATGGCTGAAAACTCCCTACATTTGGCAAAAGAAACAGATTTATAGATTAAAGAAGCTGAGTGAACATCAAACAGTATATACTCCAATTCAGTAGACAATAGCAACTCTACTCAAATAAATACAAAATAAAGAATTGTAGCAGGCAAAAACTAATCAAAGGAAAGAAGAGTGACTATATTATAATAATATCAGACAAAGCAAACTTTGGAGAAAATAAAATTACTAAGGCATAGAGTAACACTATATAATGATTAAATAGCCAAATCATGAAGAAGATACAG
Organism: Nycticebus coucang; assembly: GCF_027406575.1. Taxonomy (NCBI): domain Eukaryota; kingdom Metazoa; phylum Chordata; class Mammalia; order Primates; family Lorisidae; genus Nycticebus; species Nycticebus coucang. The sequence continues at coordinate 107,185,590 of NC_069787.1, read as the reverse complement.
CAATTCTAAATGTAGATGCACTAAACAATAGAGCTATAAAATATGTGAAACAAAAATTAATAGAACTAAAAAAAGAAATAAATAAATCCACAATTATAGTTGAAGACTTTATTATCCTTCTCTTAACAATTTGTAAAACTACTCAGAAAATCAGATAGGATATACAAATTTTTGATAACACCATCAAACAACAGGATTTAATTGACATTTATAGAACCCAACAAGAGTAGAATATACCTTCAAGTGTCTACAAAACATATACTGAGAAAGCCTATAAAATGGATTGTAACACAAGCCTCGAATTGAAATCATGCAAAGTATTCCCTTTGACCACGATGGAACAAAACAAGAAATCAAAAACAGTCTGTTATTTTCCTCCTTTCCCAGCAAAGTAATAAATTTCCATTTCCTTCATCTCAAATAAAAATTCTAAATGTATAAAATTTTTGCAATACACTTCTAAATTACTCACGAGTCAAAGAAGAAATCTCAATGGAAATATGCTAATACACTGAATTAAATAAAAATACAACAAAACAAAATTTATGGGACATAGCTAAACCATGCTAAAAGGGAAATTTACAGCATTAAATGAATACACTATCGAAGGAAACATCCAAAGTCAATAATGTAAGCTCCCACCTCAAAAGCCTAGGCAAAGAACAAGATGAACAAATGGAATAAAGGAAAAATACAGATAACAACAAAATCAATGAAATAAACACAAAAAAAGAAGCAATAAAGAAAACCAATAAAATAAGAAACCTTTTATTTGAAAATATTTACAAAATTGACAAACCTCACACAGATCTCACCCAGAAGATGAGAGAA